>NW_006438900.1:145403-228555 GCF_000325575.1 Pteropus alecto
GTTAGGGTTAAGGTAAGGGTAGGGTTAGGGTTAGGGTTAGGCATAGACTAGGATTAGGATTATGCTTATGGTTAGGGTTAGGGTTAGGTTTAGGGTTAGTTTTATGATTAGAGTTAGGTTAGGGTTGTTATTTGCAAAATTTTCATATTATTATTCATTCGCAATGTTATTTCCTGTTTAAAAATAATTAAGACCTATATAGACATTGTTGTAAGAAATGTAGGCTCAATCTGCTGTTAGAATGAAATTCAAGTTCATAAGGCAGTCTTCAAAAATTTATTTTATATTCGGTATCTAATTTATCTACCCATAAGTAGGGTTAGGGTTAGGTATATTGTTAGGGTTAGGGCAAATATTAGGGTTAGTTTAGGGTTGAAAATAGGGTTAGGGTTAGAGTTAGGGTAAGGGTAAGGTCAAAGGTTAGGGTAAGAGTAAGGGAAAGGTTAAGTTTTAAGGTTACATATAGGTTTAAGGTAAGGGTTTTGGTCAGGTTAAGGTTAGGATTAGAGTTAGTGCTATGGTTAGAGTTTGGGTTTATGGTTTGGCTTATGGTTAGTGTTAGGGTTAGAGTTTGGGTTAAGGTGAAAGTCAGGGTTAGGTTAGGGTTGTTGTTTACCAAATTTACTTTTTATTCTTCATTATAATGTTTTCTGTATTTTTTTAGATTAAAATTTTTATGACGTATCTAAACATTAGTGCAAAAAAATATAATTTCGATCTGCTATAGGTTCATTCTTTTCTGTTTTGATGAAATTAATGTTCATAGAGCAATCTTCAAAAATATTTTGTATACTCCATACCTAATGTCAACACATAATAGAATTAGGGTAAGTGTTAGGGTATCAAATAGGCTGAGGGTTAGGGTTAGGGATAGGGTTAGGGTTAGGAATAGAGTTAGGGTTAGGGTTAGTGTTAGGGTTAGGATTAGGCATAGGCTTTTGCTTAGGCTTAGGGCTATGCTTAGGGATAGGGTTATGGTTCAGGTTAGGGTTAGAATAGGGTTGTTATTTGACAAATTTTAATATTATTCTTCATGTACAATGTTATTTTGTATTTTTTCTTTTTAAAATTAAAAAATTCATGACTTATCTAGACATTGTTAAAAAAGAATATAGGCTCAGTCTGCTTTTCTAACAAAATTAATGATCATAGGGCAGTATTTATAAAATTTATTTTATATTCAGTATCTAATGTATCTACCCACAAATATAGTTAAAGTTAGTTTTAGAGGTAGAGTTAGGGTTTTAGTTAAGGTTAAGGTTAGGGTTAGAGTTAGTCTTATGCTTAGGCTTAGGCTCAGGCTGAGGCTTAGGCTTAGGCTTAGGCTTAGGCTTAGGCTTAGGTTTAGGGTAGGGTTAGGTTGTGTGTAGGGTTTGGGATAGGATTGTGGTTAGGGTTAGGTTTTGGTTTAGGGTTAGGGTTAGGGTTAGGGTTAGGGTAGGGTAAGGATTAGGGTTAAAGTTATGGTATTGGTTAAGGTAAGGGTAAGGGTAAAGGTAAGATAAGGGTAAGAGTAAAGTTAAGAAGGGTAAGGATAAGGGAAAGGTAAGTTTTAGGGTTAGCGTTAGCTTAGGGGTATGGTTAGGGTTACGGTTTATGTTTAGAGTTAGGGTTAGGATTATTGTTCAGAGTTAGCAATAAAGTTTGTGTTAGGTTAGGGTTGTTTGCCAAATTTTCATATTATTCTTCTTTTACATTATTATTTTGTATTTTTTTAATTAAAAATTAAAGACATATGTAGATATTGATGCAAAAATATATGCTGAGTTAGCTCTATTGCAGGAAATCAAGTTCATAGGGCAGACTTCAAAAATTGATTTTATATTCAGTACATATTTTATCTATCTTTAAGTAGAGTTAGAGTTAGAGTTAGCGTTAGAGTTAGGGTTAGGGTTAGGATTTTGTAGGGTTAGGGTTTGGTTAATGGTTTGTGTTAGGGTATTATTAGTATGAGTTTTAAGGTTAGAGTTAGGGTTAGGGTTAGGGTTAGGGTTGTTATGTGGCAAATATTCATGTTATTCTTCATTTACAATGTTATTTTGTATTTTTTCTTTTTTAAATTAATATTTTTATGAACTATCTCAACATTGTTAAAGAAAAATATAGGTGAGTCTGCAGTTTTGATGAAATTCAAGTTCATAGTACTGTGACCAAAAACTTATTTAATATTCAATATCTTATTTACCTACCCATAAATAGGTTTAGGGTTAGCGTTAGGGTAAAGATTAGGGTTAGAGTTAGGAATTGGTTTAGTATTAGGCTTATTGTTAGAGGTAGGTTTATGGTTGGAGTTAGGATATAGAATTGGTTAGGGTTAGGTTAGGTTTAGGGTTACAGTGAGAGTTAGGGTAAGGTCAAAGGTAAGGGTAAGGGTAAGGTTAAGTGTTAGAGTTAGCGTAAGTGTTAATGTTAGTTAGTGTTAGAGTTAGCATTAGGGTTATGGTTAAAATTAGGGTTAGGTTAGGGTTGTTATTTGCCAATTTTCATATTATTCTTCATTTACAATGTTATTTTGTATTTTTTTGTTTTGAAAGTAAAAATTTTATGACCTATGTTGACTTTGTTGCAAATGGATATAGGTTCAGTTTGCTCTTTTGATGAAATTAGTGTTCAAAGGTTAGTTTTCAAAAATATTTTTTATATTCACTATCTAATGTATCTCCCTATAAATAGGGGTAGGTTTAGGTTTAGGATTAGAGTTAGGGTTAGGGTTAGGGTTAGTATTAGATTTAAGGTTAAAGTTAGGTTTAAGGTTAGGGTTAGGTTAAGGATAAGGTTGTTTATGGTTACTGTTAGGTTTAGGATTAGGATTAGGTTAGGAGATTTTTTTGGTCCAATTTTCATATTATTCTTCATTTACACTGTTATTTTGTATTTTTTCTTTTTAAAATTAAAATTTTTATGACCTGTCTTGACATTGTTGCAAAAACAATATAGGCTAATCTACTGTTTTGATGAAATTCAAATTCATAGTGCACTCTTCAAAAGTTTATTTATATTCAGTATCTATAAATTCCCAGAAATAGTATTAAGGTTAGGGTTAGGGGTAGCTTTAGGGTTATGTTTAGGGATAGCGGGAGGGTTAGGTTTATTTAGGGTTAGAGTTATGGGTATGGTTAATCTAGGGTTTAGGGTAAGTTAAGGTTAGTGTTACATTTAGGGTTAGGTAAGGGTAAGTGTAAGGGTTATGGAAGGGTAAGCATAAGTGTTAGGGTTAGGGTTAAGGTTATGGTTAGGGTTAGGTTAGGGGTTACATTTAGATTAGGGTTAAGATTAGGTTTAAGGTTAGGGTAAGTGTAAGGGAAATGGTAAGTGTAAGGATAACTGTTAGGGTAACAAATAGGGTTAGTGTTAGGTTTATTGTTCACGTTAGGTATATGGTTAAGGTTAGGTTTAGAGAAGGAAATAGGTTACATTAGGGTTAGGTGACGTTTAGAGTTATGGTAATGATAAGCTTAAGGGTAAGGGTATGGGTAATTGCAAGGATAAGTGTTAGGTTATGATTAGCATTAAGGTTAGGGTTAAGGTTTGGGTTGCGGTTTGGATTAGGATTAGGGTTAAATTTAGGTTTAGGATTAGAATTAGGGCTAGGTTAGGGCTGTTGTTTGCCAATTTTTCATATTATTCTTCGTTTACAATGATATTTTGTATTTTTTTGTTTTGAAATTAAAAATTTTATGACCTATCTAGACATTGTTGCAAATAGATATAGGTTCAGTCTATTGTTTTGATGAAATTAATGTCATAGGGCAGTTTTCAAGAATACGTTATATATCCAGTATTTAATGTGTCTACCCATAAATAGGGTTAGGGTTAGGGTTAGGGTTAGGGTTAGGGTTAGGGTTAGGGTTAGGGTTAGGGTTAAGGTTAGGGTTAGCCCTAGGTTTAAGGTTAGTGTTAGACTTACCTGAGGCTTACACTTAGCCTCAGGCTAAGGCTTAGGTTTAGGATTAGGGTAAGGGGTACAATAAAATTAAGGTTTGGTTTACGGTTAGGTTTTGGGTTAGGGTAATGATTAGGGTTAGGTTTAGAGTTAGAATTAGGCTTAGGATTAGTGTTAGGTTTAGGTTTAGGGTTAGATTTAGGGTTAGGGTTAGCATCAGGTTTAGTGGTATGGTTAGGGTTAAGGTTTATGGTTACTGTTAGGGTTAGGATCAGGTTTAGGTTAGGGTTGTTATTTGCCAATTATCATATTATTCTTCATTTATAATGTTATTTTGTATTTTTTTGTTTTGAAATTAAAATTTTTATGACCTATGTAGACTTTGTTGCAAGTGGATATAGGTTCAGTTTGCTCTTTTGATGAAATTAGTCTTCATAGGACAATTTTTAAAAATATTTTTTATATTCAGTATCTAACGTATCTCCCTATAAATAGGTTAAGGTTAGAGTTAGGGTTAGAATTTGAGTTAGGGTTAGGGTTAGGGTTAGGGTTAGGGTCAGGTTTAGTGGAATGGTTAGGGTTAGGATTTATGGTTACTGTTAGGGTTAGGTAGCGATTAGATTAGGGTTCTTATTTGCCTGGTTTTCATATTATTCTTCATTTATATTGTTATTTTGTAGCTTTTCTTTTTAAAATTAGAATTTTTATGAATTATCTAAACATTGTTGCAAAAAATATCGACTAGTCTATAGGTTTTGATTAAATTCAAGGTCACAGTACAATCTTCAAAAATTTATTTTATATTCAGTATATGATTTATCTACCCATAAATAATGTTAGGATTAGGGATAGGGTAATTGTTAGGGTTAGATTTAGGAATAGGCTTAGGGTTAAGGGTATTTTTAGGAGTTAGTTTATGGTTAGGTTAGGGTTAGTGTAGGGGTTTGTCTTAGGTTAGTTTTAGGGTAAGGTTTAGGGTTAGAGTAAGGATAAGGGTAACGGTAAAGATAAGGTTAAGGGTAATGGTAATTGTAACGATAAGCATTACTGTTATGGTTAAGGTTAGTGTTACGGTTAGGATTAGGGTTAGGGTTAGGGTTAACTATGATTGTTATTTGCCAATTTTTCATATTATTCTTCATTTACAATGTTATTTTGTAGTTTTTTGTTTTGAAATTAAAACTTTAATGACCTATGTAGACTTTGCTGCAAATGGATATAGGTTCAGTCTGTTGTTTTGATAAAATTAATGTTCATGGGGGCAGTTTTAATGAATATATTTTATATCCAGTATGTAATATATCTACCCATAAATAGGGTTAGGGTTAGAATTAGAGTGAGAGTTAGCATCAGGTTTATGGTTAGCCTTAGCTTCAAGCTTAGAGTTAGGCTTAGCTTAGTCTTACGCTTAGCCTTAGTTTAAGGCTTAGGCTAAGGGTTAGGTTTAGGGTTAGGGTTAGAGTAAGTTAAGGTTAATGGTTTATGGTTAAGGTTAGGTTTATGGTTAGGTTTTGGGTGAGGGTAAGTGTTAGGGTTAGGTTTACAGTTAGAATTATGCTTAAGAATAGTGTTAGATTTAGAGTTAGGGTTAAAGTTAGAGTTAGGGTTTGGGTTAGGGTCAGATTTAGTAGTATGGTTAGGATTAGGGTTTATGGTTACTTTTAGGGCTAGGATTATGGTTATGTTAGGATTCTTATTTGCCCAGTTTTCATATTATTCTTTATTTACACTGTTATTTTGTATTTTTTCTTTTTAAAATTAAAATTTTTATGATCTATCTTGACATTATTGCAAAAAAAATCTAGGCTAGTCTACTGTTTTGATGAAATTCAATTTCATAGTGCAGTCTTCAAAAGTTTATTTATATTCATTATCTCTACCTTCTCAGAAATAGGATTAGGGTCAGGGTTAGGGTTAGGGTTAGGGATAGGGGTAGGTTTAGGGTTAGGTTTAGGGATAGTTTAGGGTTAGAGTTATGGGTATGGTTATGGTTAAGGTAGGGGTTAAGATGGGTTAAGGTTACTGTTAAGTTAAGGGTTAGGTAAAAGTATGGGTCAGGGTAAGAGTAAGTGTAAGGATTAGGGAAGGGTAAGCATAAGTGTTAGGGTTAGGGTTAGGGTTAGGGTTGCTTAAGGGTTAGTGTTAAGGTTAGGGGTAGAGATAGGCTTAGGGTAAGGGTAGGTTTAGGGTTAGGGTTAGAGTTATGGTTTCACTTAGGGTTAGGTTTAAGATTAGCATTAGACTTAGGTTTAGTGTTAGGCTTAGGCTTAAGTTTAGGTTTAGTGTTAGGGTTAGTGGTATGAGTGAGTTAGGCTAGGATTAGGGTTAGGGTTACAGCTAGTGTAAGGGCTTTATTTGGGGTTAGAATTAGGGTTAGGGTTAGGGTTACAGTTAGGGTACAGTAAGGTAAGGTTCGGTTAGAGTTGTTATTTGTCAAATTTTCACATTAGTCTACTTTTATAATGTTATTTTGTATTTTTTCTTTTTTAAATTATTAATTTTATGACTATCTAAACACTGTTGCAAAACAATATAGGCTCAGTCTACTGTTTTAATAAAAATTAAGTTCACACAGCAGTCATCAAAAATTCATTTTATATTTATTATCTAACTTATCTACCCATAAGTAGGGTTACACTTAAGATTTGGGTTAGGGTATGATTAGGATTAGGCTTTCTTTTGGGTTATGGTTAGGGTTGAGGTTAGAGTAGGGTTAGGGTAGGTTTGGGGTTAGGGTTACGGTTACAGTTAGTGTAGGGGTAAGAGTTAGTTTAGGGCTAGAGTTAGAGTTAGGTTTAGGGTTAGGGTAGTGTTATGGTTAGGGTTAGCGTTAGGGTTAGGGTAGGGTTAGTCTGGTGTAAGGTTTAGGGTTAAGGTTAGGATTAGGGATAGGGATAACTTATGGTTATTTGCCAAATTTTCATATTATTTTTCATTTACAATGTTATTTTGTATGTTTTCTTTTTAAAATAAATTTTATATGTACTATCTAAACATTATCACAAAAAATATAGACTAGGTGCTGTTTGAGTGAAATTCAAGTCATATGTAGTGTTTAAATATTTATTTTATATTCAGTAATGAATTTACCTACCCACAAGTAGGGTTAGTGTTAGGGTAGGTTAAGGTCATATTAGGTTTTTTATTTGCCAAATTTTCATATTATTCTTCATTTACAATGTTATTTTGTATTTATTATTTTAAAATTAAAAATTTTATGACCTATCAGACATCATTGCAAAAGAATATAGGTTTACTCTGCTGTTTTGATGAAATTAATGTTTACAGCAGTATTCTAAAATATTTTTTATATTCAGTATCTAATATATCTACCTATAAATAATGTAAAGGTTAGGGTTAGTGTTAGAGTTAGGATTAGGGTTAGAGTTAGGGTTAGAGATATGGTTAGGGTTAGGGTTACGCTTAGGCTTAGGTTTAGGATTAGGGTTATGGTTGGGTTATAGTTAAGTTTAGAAATAGGGTTAGGGTTAGGGTTAGTTTTGAGATAGGGATAGGGATAGGGATAGGGTTAGGGTTACGGTTATTGTTAGGTTAGGATTATGGTTAGGTTTAGGGTTAGGGTAAAGGCAATGATTAGGTATGGTTAGGGTTAGGTTTAAGTTATGGTTAGGGTTATTGTTAGGCATAGGGGTATGATTAGGATTAGATTATGGTTATGGTTAAGATTAGGTTTAGGTGTGGGGTTTTTTGCCAAATTTTCATATTATTCTTCATTTACTATGTTATTTTGTATTTTTTTTTTAATTAAAAATTTTGTGACATATCTTGACATTGTTGCAAAAGATATATGGGCTATTCTGCTGTTTTGATGAAATTCAAGTTCATAGTGCTGTGTTTTTTAAAAAAATTAAGTTTATTGAGGTAACATTGGTTAATACAATCATATGATTTTCAGGTATACATTGTCTTTTGATATCTCTATATTCTATTGTGTGTTCACCACCCAAAGTCCAGTTTTCTTCAGCTACCATGTATTTGATCTGCTTTGCCCACTTCACCCACCCCATAATTCCTATATTTGATTCCCTTTACCCCGTCTACTTCCCCTCTTCTCCCATGCCCCACTAGTAACCACTATTCCTCTGGTAACCACTAGTCTATAGTCCATATCCATGAGTCTGTTTCTTTGTCCTGCTCATTTTTTGCTTTTAGGTTTATATCACACATATAAGTAATATCATGTGATTTTCAACTTTTTCTTTCTGGCTTATTTCACTTAGCATGATTATCTCGAGTTCCATCCATGTTGTCACAAATGGCAGTATTTCATCTGTTCTTATGGCTGAGTAATATTCCATCTTATATATGTACCACAGCTTTTTTAGCCAATCATCTATTGTAGGGCACTTTGGTTGCTTCCATATCCTGGCCACTGTGAATAATGCTGCTATGAACATTGGTTTGCAAATGTCTTTATAGATATGAGTTTTCAAGTCTTTAGGATAAATACCCAGTAGAGGTGTTGCTGGATCATATGGTAGATCAATTCTTAGTTTTTTGATGACCCTCTGTACAGTTTTCCATAGTGGCTGTACCAATTTGCAGTCCCACCAGCAGTGTATGAGGGTTCCTATTTCTCCGCATCCTCTCCAACATTTGTTATCACTTGTCCTGTTGATTATAGCCATTCTAACAAGTGTGAGATGGTATCTCATTGTGGTTTTGACTTGCATTTCCCTAATAGCTAGCGATGTTGAGCATCCTTTCAAATATTTGTTGGCCATTTGTATGTCCTCTAGGGAGAAGTGTCTGTTCAGGTCCTCTGCTCATTTTTTGATTGGATTGTTTGTTTGTTGTTATTGAGTCATATGAGTTTTTTCTATATTTTGGATATTAGGCCCTTATCAGAGGTGTTGCTTGCAAATATGTTTTCCCATTCGGATGGTTGTCTCTTTACCTTGTGGACGGTTTCTTTTGCTGAGCAGAAGAAGCTTTTTAGTTTGATGTAGTCTCATTCATTTATTTTTGCTTTTACTTCCCTTGCCTCTGAGGTCAAATTCATAACATCTTCTGTTCTATTTCTTTAAAACATGCTGATGGAATTTTGATGGAGATTGCATTAAATTTGTATAATGCTTTAGGTAATAAGGTCATTTTAACTATGTTGTTTCTTTCAATCCAAGAACATGGAATATCTTTCCATTTCTTTATACCTTCTTTAACTTCTTATAATAGGGTCCTATAGTTTTTATTATATAGGTCTTTCACATGTTTTATTCTTTTTGTTGAAATTTCAAAAGGGATTAATTTTTCCACTTCTTTTTCTGACACTTCATTATTAGCGTATAGGAATGCTATGGATTTTTGAACGTTGATTTTGTATCCAGAGACTTTACTGTACTTGCTTATTGTTTCTAGTAGTGTTCTTGTGGAGTCTTTAGGGTTTTCTATGTAGAGAATCATGTCATCCACAAATAGTGACAGTTTGACTTCTTCATTTTCTATTTAGATGCCTTTTATATCTTTCTCTTGCCTGATTGCAGTCACTAAGATCTCCAATGTTATATTGAATAAAAGTGGTGATAGCGGACAGCCTTGCCTTGTTCTTGATCTTAGAGGGACTGTTTTTAGTGTTTCACCATTAAGTATAATATTGGCTGATGGCTTGTCATATAAGGTACTCTCCTTCTGTACCAATTTTGTGAAGTATTTTGATCATAAATGGGTGCTGTATCTTGTTGAAGGCTTTTTCTGCATCTATTGATATGATCATATGATTCTTATTTTTAAATGTATTTATGTGGTGTATCACATGAATTGATTTGCGTATGTAGAACCATCCATGTGCCCTTGAGATGAAACCCACTTGATCATGATGTACAATCTTTTTAATACGTTGCTGTATTCAGTTCACTAGTATCTTATTCAGGATTTTTGCATCTGTGTTCATGAGAGATATTGGTCTGTAGTTTTCTTTTTTTGTCTTTACCATGTTTTAGTATCAAGGTAATATTGGCCTCATAAAATGAGTTGGGAAGTATTGCCTCCTCTTTGATATTTTGGAAGAGTTTGAGGAGAATAGGTATTAAATCTTCTTTAAATGTTTGGTAGAATTCACTGGTGAAGCCATCTGGTCCTGGACTTTTACTTTTTGGTAGGTTTTTGATGATTGTTTCAATTTCCATACTGCTGATAGGTCTATTTAGATTTTCCAATTCTTGATTCAGTCCAGGAAGGTTGTATTTTTCTAAATACTGATCCATTTCTTCTAGTTTATTAAGTGTGGTGTTATATACTTTTTCATAGTATTCTTGTATGATCTGTTGTAATTTTGCAGTGTCTATCGTAATTTCCCCTCTTTCATCCCTGATTTTGTTTGTCTTTTCTCTTTTTTCTTTAAATAGTCTAGTCAGTGGTTTGTCGATGTTAGTTACCTTCTCAAAGAACCAACTCTTTACCGTATTTATTTTTTCTCTCATTTTTTTGTTTTCAATTTCATTTATTTCTGCTCTAATTTTGATCATTTCTCTCCTTATTCCTCATTTGTTCTTCCTTTTCTAGTTTTTTAAGATGAATCATTAGGTTGTTTATTTAGGCTTGTTCTTGTTTTTGGAGGTAGGCCTGTAATGATATAAGCTTTCCTCTTATGACCGCTTTTGCCGTGTACCAAAAGTTTTGTTATGTTGTACTATCATTATCATTCATTCCTACATATCTCTTGATCTCTCTTTTTTTTTCCCTGACCCAGTTATTCTTCAGTAGCATGTTGTTTAATTTCCATGTATTTGTAGTTCTTCCTGATTTCTTTTTGCAGTTGATCTCTAATTCAAAGCATTATGATCAGAGAATATGGTTGGTATGATTTCAACCCTATTATATTTGTTGAGGCTCTCTGTATTCCAGTATGTGGTCGATTCTTGAGGATGTTCCATGTGCACTAGAGAAGAATGTATAAGCAGATCTTTTGGGATGGAAGGCTCTGTAAATGTCAATTGTGTCCAGTTGGTCTAATGTGTCATTTAAGGATGTTATTTCCTTATTGATTTTCTGTTTGGATGATCTGTCCATATCCGGCAGTGGGGTATTTAGGTCCCCTACTATGATAGTGTTTTGGTCTGTTTCTCTATTTAGTTCTGTTAGTAATTGCTTTACATATTTCGGTGCTCCCTGATTGGGAATATAGATATTAATAAGTGCTATGTCCTCTTGGTTCATGATTCCCTTTATCATTATGAAGTGTCCCTCAGTGTCTTTCTTTATCTTTTTTTATATTGAAGTCTATTTTGTCTGATATTTGTACTGCTACTCCCGTTTTTTCTGAATGTTATTTGCTTGAAATATCGTTTTCCGCCCTTTTACTTTGAGTCTTTATTTGTCTTTAGAGCTAAGATGTGTCTCCTGAAGGCAGCATGTGGTTGGGTTTTGTTTTTTGATCCAATCTGCAACTCTGTGCCTTTTTATTGGTGAGTTCAGTCCATTTATATTTAGGGTGATTATTGAAATATGAGGTCTTCTTATAGTCATTTTATCTTTTGCTTTCTGGTAGCTCAGTATTTCCATTGCTTCTTTGTCCTTGTGTTTCTGTTTCCATTATTTTGGTTGGCTTTTGTGGGTTTTGCCTCTGCTTCTTCTTGTTTTATGTTATATACTTCGGTTTTGAATCTTTGGTGTTTGGTTACCATTACGAGTATGAAAAGGACAGACATCTATTTTCTTCTGCGCATGCTTTATCTCCATTTTCCTTAGTGAATTTGGATCTTAGAATTCTCCCCTTTTTAGTCATTGATGTCTCACTTTGACCCTATGTATGCTGAATGTTCATTATTATCTTGCTATAGCAAATCTCTTCTTATTTTAAGCTTGTTATGCCCTGTTCCTAGTATGGGTTGCACTCTTCTGCTTTAATCAGCCTGCTAGTTACCTTACTCCAAATTATGCATTTTTTTGTCATTTTCTTTTAAGTGAACTGACCCCTTTTAGTATTTCCTGTAGTTCAGGCTTCATGGTGAATTCCTTCAATTTTTGTATGTCTGGAAAGGTCTTTATTTCTCATTCATATCTAAAGGAGAGCTTAGCTGGATACATTATTCTTGGCTGGTAGTTCTTTTCATTTAATATTTTGAAAATTTGATTCCAATCCTTTCTGGCTTGTAAGATTTGTGCTGAGAAATCTGACGATAATGTAATAGGCTTTCTTTTATAGGTTACCATCTTCTTTTCCCTGGCTAACCTTACAATTCTGTCTTTGTCATTGATTTTTGATAATTTCAATACAATGTGTCTTGGTGAAAGCCTTTTTGGGTTAAGATAATTGGGTGTTCTATTGACTTCTTGAATTCCAAGCTCCAGCTCATTCCTTAGAGATATTGTCATCCACTATTTGTCTGAAAATGCTTTCTAATCCATGCTCCTTTTCCTCTCCTTCAAGAATTCCCATTATTTTAATGTTTCCTCTCCTGATGGTATCAGCTAGTTCTTGCATTTCTCTTTCATTGTTTTTCATTCTGCTGTTTCTCTCTTCCTCCTTCTGATTTATTTTTATATTTATGTCTTCGATATCACTGAACTTTTCCTCCATTTTGTCGACTCTATTTCCCAAGCTTGCTATTTCATTTTTTAACTTTGCAGTGTATTCTTTATCTCCAGAAGATCTATTCTTTTTGAGAGTTTCAGTCTCTTTCCTAAGAACTCATTCTGCTCATCTAGTTGTTTTTTTCAGTTCCTGAAATTGTGGATATGATTTGTTTCAGATCTCACTGAGTTTTTTCAGAAGTCCCATCCTGAATTCTCTGTTATTTACATTGAATATTTCTATGTCTGTAAGCTTACTTTCTAGAGATTTTTCTCTTTCTTTCTGAGATGCCTTGTCACCTTGATTGTTCATGGTGTTTAATGGACTATTTCTCCACATGGGCATTAATGGAAGTATACTCTGCTGTTTTTCCAGAAAGAAGATTTATTATATAAAGGTCTCTCTTTAGCCTGTTGCAAAGAAGGCACTTTTCTTTTGGTTTCCAGCAGGTGGCGTCCAAGCCTCTTGGATCCCTGCTTTATATAAAGTCTTAATAATTCTTTTTTAATGTTCTTGTAGATATTTAATCACACTCACTACCTGTCAGTGTCAGTGACAGTCTCAGCAATGTTTGCTCAGATTCCCCTGGGGCTCTGCAGTGATCGATCTCAGAGGGTATCTGGGGAGAGGCTCTCTGGATTGGGGGTGTGGGAGCTGTGACTCAGCTTCAGTTTTGCAAATGCTGCTAGCGAAAATCAGCTGTTGTTTCTTTGCAGTCCCTCCCCACTTCTGTTTTCTGCCCTGATGACTGGGCCCTGCAGCCGGCTGGCCACAGCTCACAGTTTTCCAAGGCAGGGCTGTTCAGGGAAATTGCCACAGGAAATCACACTCCTTCAGCCCTCCTCCTCCTCCTGCAGGGAGCTCTGGCGGCTGCGAGAGGCAGCTTCTTTATTATTCCCAGTCCACCACCTGACACCAGGGGTTCTGACCTATGCGTAGATCCCATGTTCAGACGTACTGATGAGCAATTTGGGTGGGGTTTTTTTTGTTGAGTTTTTAATGTTCAGCTCATAACAATGAAGAGAGATCTTGGATTGTTTCTCATGCTTAATCCAATGTTTAATCCAATCTCCCCAAAAAATTTTTATACTCAGTATCTAAAATATCTACCCATAATTAGGGTTAGGGTTAGGGTTAAGGATAGAGTTAGGGTTAGGGTAAGGGATAGGGTTAGGGTTAGGGTTAGGGTTAGGGTTAGGGTAGGGATAGGGTTAATGTAAGGTTAGTTTAGTGATAAGGGTTAAGTAAAGGTTAGAGTTAGGGTTAAGGTTAGTTTTAAGGAAAGATTCAGGATTAGGATTAGGATTAGGGTTAGGGTTTGGGTTAGGGTTAGGTTAGTGTTGTTATTTGCCAAATTTTCATGTTATTCTTTTTTTACAATGTTATTTTGTATTTTTCTTTTTAAAATTAAGAATTTTATGACCTATCTAGACATTGTTGAAAAGAATGTAAGCTCAGTCTGCTGTTTTGATGAAATTCAAGTTCATATGGCAGGGTTTAAAAATTGATTTTATATTCAGTATCTAGTTTATCTACCCATAACTAGGGTTAAGGTTAGTGTTATGGGTAGCGTTAGGGTTAGGATTAGGGTAGGTTGAGGGTTAGGCGATTGGTTAGGGTTAGGGTTATGGTAGGTGTATAGTGAGGTTAGTATTAGAGTTAGAGTAAGGTTTAGGTCTAGATTTAGAGTAAGGTTTAGGGTTAGTGTTAAGGTTAGGTTTAGGGTTAAGGTTAAGGTTATGGTTATGTTAGGTTCATTATTTGCCAAATTTTTTATTATTCTTAATTGACAATGTCATTTTGTATTTTTTCTTTTTAAAATTAATTTTTATGAACTGTCTAATCATTGAAAAAATATAGTCTAATCTGCAGTTTTGATGAAATACAAGTACATAGTTCAGTCTGCAAAATTTATTTAATATTCATTATCTGATTTACCTACCCATAAATAGGATTAGTGATAGGGTTAGAGTAGGGTTAGGGTTATCAATAGCATTAGGGTTAGGTTAGTGAAGCAATTTGCAAAATTTTCATATTATTCTTCATTTACAATGAGTTCTTGTATTTTTCCTTTTTAAAACTGGAAATTTTATGACCTATGTAGACATTCTTGCAATAGGATATAGGTTCAGTCTGCTGTTTTGATGAAATTAATGTTCATAGTGCAGACTTCAAAAATATTTTTTAATTCGGTATCTAATGTATCTACCCATAAATAGGTTAGGGTTAGGATTAGTATTACAATTAGGTTTAGGGTTAGGGTTAGGATTAGGGTTAGTGTAAGCGCTAGAGTTTGGATTAGGGTTTAATTAGAGATGTTATTTTCCAAATTTTCATATTATTCTTGATTTACAGAGTTATCTTGTATTTTTATTTTTAAAATTAAAAATTTTCTGACCTACCTAAACATTGTTGCAAAAAAATATAGGTTCAGCTTGCTGTTTTAATGAAATTAATATTCATACAGCAGTCTTCAAAAATAATTTTTATTTCAGTATCTAATGTATCTACCCATAAATGAGTTTAGGGTTAGGTTTAGGTTTAGGGTTAGCATTAGAGCTGGGTTTTGGTTTAGGATTATAGTTAGTTTTAGAGTTATAGTAAGGGTTAGTGTTAGGGTTAGGTTAGAGTTGTTGATTACCAAATTTTAATATTATTCTTCATTTACAATGTGTTTTTGTATTTTTCCTTTTTAAAATTGAAAATTTTATGACCTATGTAGACAATCTTGCAATAGAATATAGGTTCAGTCTGCTGTTTTGATTAAATTAATGTTCATAGGGCAGTCTTCAAAAATATTTCTTATATTCAGTATCTAATGTATCTACACATAATAGAGTTAGAGTTAGAGCTAGGGTTAAAGTTAGTGTTAGGTATAGCATTAGAGTTAGGGTTAAGGTTAGGGTTAAGCTTAGCTTTAGGCTTGGCTTAGGTTTAGGGTTAGGGTTAGTATTAGCATTAGTTTAAAATTAGGTTCAGGGTTATGTTTAGGCTTAGGGTTAGAGTTAGGGTTAAGGTTAATGTTAGGGTTATATTAGGGCTTTTGTTTGCCAAAATTTCATATAATTCTTCATTTAAAATGTTACTTAGTACTTTTTCTTTTTAATATTAAAATTTTTATGACATATGTAAACATTTCTTCAAAGAATATAGGTTCAGTCTGCTGTTTTGATGAAATTAATGTTCATAGGGCAATCTTCCAAAATTTATATTATATTCACTATCTAATGTATCTATCTATAAATAAGATTAAGGTTAGGGTTAGAGTTAGAGTTAGATTTAGGGTTAATATTAGGGATATTGTTAGGGTTAAGGTGATGATTAGGCTTAGACTAGGCTTAAGCTTAGGGTTAGGTTTGGGTTTGAGGTTAGAGTTAGCTTTAGGTTTAGGGTTAGGATTAGGTTTAGAGTTAAAGTTAGGCTTAGGATAGGATTATGTTTAGGGTTAGGCTTATGGCTAGGGTTAAGTTTATGCTTAGGGTTAGGGTTAGGGTTAAGTTTAGGGTTAGGGTTAGAGTTAGGGTAAGGTTTAGAGTTGGGGTTAGGGTTAGTATTAGCGTTAGGGTTTTGGTTAGGGTTAGGGTTTGGGGTAATGTTAGGTTTAGGCTTAGGGTTAGGTTTAGGGTTAGGGTTAGGGATAGGGTTGTTAGGGTTAGGGTCTTTTTAGGGTTTGGGATATGATTAGGGTTAGGCTTACAGTTATGTTTATGTTAGGGTTAGGTTAGGGTTAGTGTTAGGGTTAGGAATAGGATTAGGTTAGGGTTGTTACTTGCCAACTTTTCATATTATTCTTCATTTACAATGTTATTTTGTATTTTTTTAATTAAAAATTTTGTAACCTATCTAGACATTGTTGCAAGAATGTAGGTTCAGTCTACTGTTTTGATGAAATTAATGTTCATAGGGCAGTCTTCGAAAATATTTTTTTATATTCAGTAGCTAATGTATTTAGCCATAAATAGGGTTACGGTATGGAATAGGGTTGAATGTAGGGTTAGTATTAGGGTTACAGTTAGGGTAGGGTTATGTTTAGGCTTACGCTTAGGCTTAGTGTTAGGCTTAGGTTTAGGGTTAGATTAGGGTTAGGGTTAAGTTTATGATTAGGAGTAAGATTAGAGTTAGTGGAGGGTTAGGTGAAGAGTGAGGCTTAGGGTTAGAGTTAGGGTTAAAGTTTGGGTTAAAGTCAGGGTTTGGGTTAGGCTTGGGGTTAGGTTTAGGGTTAGTGTTAGGGTTAGGGTAACAGTAAGGTTAGCTTTAGGGTTAGGATTATGGTTAGGCATAGGCTCATGCTTAGGCTTAGTGATATGGTTAAGGTTAAGGTTTATGGTTAGGGTTAGGATTAGGGTTTGTATTAGGGTTTGGGTTAAAGTTAGGGTTAGGTAAAGGCTGTTGTTTGCCAAATAATTATATTATTCTTTATTTATAATGTTATTTTGTATTTTTTCTTTTTAAACTTAAATTTTTTATGATATATCTAAACATCATTGCAACAGAATAAAGGATCAGTCTGCTGTTTTGATGAAATTAATGTTATAGGGCTGTCTTCAAACATTTATTTTATATTCAGTATCTAATGTACCTACTCATTAATAGGGTTAGGGTTAGGGTTAGGGTTAGGGTTAGGGTTATGATTAGAGTTAGGGTTACAGTTAGGGTAAGGTTTAGGGTTAAGGTTAGAGTTATTGTTAGGTTAGATTTGTTATTTGCCAAATTTTCATATTATTCATAATTTACAATGTTATTTTGTATTTTTTTTTTAATTAAAATTTTTAAGATCTAAAAATTGTGACAAAAAATATTGGTGCATTTGTTGTTTTGATAAAATTCAAGTTCATAGTACAGTATTCAAAAATTTATTTTATATTCAGTATCTAATTTACCTACCCATGAACGGGGTTAGTGATAGGGTTAGGGTTAGGGTAGCATTAGAGTTAGGGTTAGATTAGGGTAGTTATTTGCCAAATTTTTATATTATTCTTCATTTATAATGTTATTTTGTAATTTTTTTCTTTAAATATAAAAAATGTTATGATCTCTCTAGACATTGTTACAAAAGAATATAGGCTCTGGCTGCTGTTTCATTGAAATTAATTTTCATAGAGTAGTCTTTAAAAATTTATTTTACATTCAGTATCTAATGTATCTACGCATAAATAGATTTAGTGTTAAGGTAGGGTTAAGATTAATGTTAGGGTTAGGGTTAGGCTTAGGCTTAGGCTTCAGCTTCGACTTCGGCTTATTCTTATGATTAGGGTTAGGGTTAGGGTTATTATTAGGGTTCGGGTTCGGGTTGGGGTTACCTTTAGGGTTAGGTTTAGTGTTAAGGTTAGGTTTTGTGTTAGGCTTCGAGTTAGTGTTAAGGTTATGGTTATTTTTATGGTTATGTTATGGTTAGGTTTAGGGTTTGTGTTAATATTTGAGTTAGGGTTTGGGTTAGGGTTAGATTATGGTTAGGTTTAGGATTAGATTAGGGTTGTTGTTTGCCAAATTTTCCTATTATTCTTTATTTAAAATTTTATTTTGTATTTCTTCCTTTTAAAATTAAATTTTTTATAACCTATCGAAACATTGTTGCATAGATCATATAGGCTCAGTCTGCTGGTTTGATGAAATTCAAGTTCATACAGCAATCTTCAAAAAGTTATTTTATATTTAGTATCTAATATCCACCCATTAATTTGAGTATTAGATGCAGTATAGCCATAATTTTCATCCTAGGAACTTTAGACTACAAAATATTTTTTCCAAAGTCTTATTCTTATGCATAATTTTTTCTGTTTATTCCAAGTCGACAGCCTAGTAGATGTAGAAACATGGATTAGTACACATTAAAAGTATATATCTTGATATGCACAATTTATCTAGTTAAATAAAAAAAATATCAGTTCATAATTTGACCTACCTAGGAAAAAAAATATGTGTGAAGACATTTATAACAAGAAAATTCTTTAAATTAATTAAAAAGCTATCCACAAAGAAAAGCTCAGGGCCGAATGCCTTAGTTGGTAAATTCTACCTAGTATATATGGTGAATAATTAACACAAATTCATCTCAAAATCTTTCACAAATAGAAATTGAAACTTCTCCAATTATTTGATGAGGCCTGTATTACCCTGATTTGAATATTGGAATCATTATGAGAACATAAATTATCAAATCATAATCTCTCCTGAATATAGACACACAAATCTCACAAAATACTAGCAAACCAATACCCAAGAAAATGATAAAAGTTATTATGCACCATGACCATTTGGGAGTATTTCACAACTGCAACGTTTGTACATGCTAAAAAAAGTATCAATCAACTCCCTAATGGAAAAGAAATATGACTGTTCTTTGTTACAGATGACATAATCCTGTATAAAATTTTTTGTGAAAAATTCACTAAAATTCCACTAAAACTAATGAATAAGTTAAAAAGTTCACAGGATATGAAATCAAACTACAAGATTGAATTATACTATTATGTAGTAATAATAAATGATGTGAAAATAGCATCAAATTAAGAAACATTTAGAAATTTAAACTGTTCTAATCTTCTACACTGACGGGTTTTTTGAAATCATAAATTAAATAAATGAAAAACATTTGAATTAACATAAGTCATCAAATGTTCAATATTAATGTCAATATTGGTAAGATCAAAATACATCACAAATTGATCTACAAATTTAATGCAGTTTTTTAATTACGAAAAGATTTTTTAGAAAAACTGACAAGCTTATTTTAAATTTGACACATAAATTTAAATCAAACTGCATGTGCAATGTAATCTTTAAAAAGAAAAACAATATAGCATGGCTCACAATCATATATATCAAATCTTACTTCAATGGTATTGTAATTAAGACTATGTGGTACTAGCATGAGTATTGATCTATGCAGAGCAAACGGGTAGCTTTTAGGTCTTATAATATATACTTTATTAAAATTGATTTTGACAGATGTTAAGAAGTTCAATTTAAAAAGAACTATCCTTTCAACAAATGGTGATGTGAATACTGAATATTTATATGCAAAATAATGAAGTTCGTCCCCTAACTTAAATAATACAAAAATACTCAAAATGAATGACACACAAATGTAAAGGCTAAAAGTATAAACTTATTGGAGAACAAAATAGCATAACTGATAGACGCTCTGTTCATCCCTCTGGCGACCAAATCAAAGTTGTGACGGAAACAAAGAACAGCAGCAAGAAAAAATCACCTGGGATAAACAAGCCATACAACTAGGTAGAAATCCTAGAAATCACCTTGCAACAGTGGTATTTAGAACAGGGTGATGATGAGGGGCTACCCAGTCTCCAGCCACTGAGTGAGACTGAGGCAGCGGCAGCAGCAGAAGACTCTTAAAGGGTTCACTTCAGTGAGTGGATTTTCTCAGTGACGGAACTGCTCACTCTAAGCACACATGTTGATTCGGCTGCATGCTGGAGACAGCAGGGACTTACAGAGAGACATCGTTGGAGTGAGTCCTGAGGAGAAACTCTCTAAGTCCAGAAATAACCCCTGATGAGCCATCCCCCATACCAGTGCTCTGGACACAGTACTGGATGACAGAGATAGCTACACCCAGAGAATTTCCTGAAACCATGCCTACCCCAACTCGCAGCCCCACCCAAGCCACATTCAGGTATATCCTCAGCGAGTCAGGTACTCCTTGCTGAGCAGCACCTAAACTCACACTGGTGGCAGTGGGCCTCAGTTTCTGGTGTGGCCTTTTGAGATAACTATAAGCACAGTATCTGTGGATTGCATGCTGAATCTTAACAGGTGGCTCCAGAGGGGTAGAGGCCTGGACTAAATTTTGCCTGTAGTTCAACCCCTCTCAGGACTGTGCCGCTGGACTGCTACTTTACAAATCCACGCTAATAAGACTGGGAGACTTAGGAGCATTGCTTAGTACAGAAACAGACACAGAAAGACAACCAAAATAGGAAGACAAGCCGAAACCATATGAGAGAAACCATATGTGATGTGAATACTGAGAGATCCAGATATAATGGAGTCAAGTAAACTAACAGATGTAGAGTTAAAAACCATATGTGATGTGAATACTGAGAGATCCAGATATAATGGAGTCAAGTAAACTAACAGATGTAGAGTTAAAAACACTGATTATAAGGATGCTCAATAAACTTTTGGGAAGTGTAGAGAACTTAAACAAAGAGATAAAAAAAAACATAAAAATAGAAATGGAAATTATAAAAGGAAACCAGTCTGAAATGATAAACACTTTATCTGAGATGAGAAGTATATTAAATGGAATAAACAAAGTGAATAAAGAAGAGGATCAAATGCCTTATCTAGAGGATGGAAAATCTAAGAACACACAATCAGAACAGCAAGAGATAAGATGCCAACACTTTAAAAATAATTTAAGGAGCATATGGGACACTATTAAGGGTTCAAATATTTGTCTCATCAGTGTATCTGAAGAATATCAAGATGTTGAACATCTGTTTGAAGAAATAATGATGGCAAACTTTCCTAATCTGGTGAAAGAACTAGACATAAAACCCCAGGAAGCTCAGAGGATTCCAAAAATCAGGGATCCAAAGAGGCCCACACCAAGACACATCATAATCAAAATGCTTAAGGTTAAATACAAAGAAAGACTATTAAAAGCAACAAGAGAAAAACAGAGAGTTACTTATAAGGGAACAGCCATAAGACTGGCAGCTGATTTCTCAGAAGAAACTATGCAGGACAGAAGGGCTTGGCAAAAGACATTCGACAGGATGAAGACCCAGGATCTCCAAAAAAGAATAATTTATTCAGCAAAGCTATCATTTAGAGTTGAAGGACAGATAAAGAGCTTCCAGACAAAAATAAGCTAAAGAAATTTATTGCCACCAAGCCAGTAGTACAGGAATGTTGGAGAGATTTCTTTAAGAAGAAAAAAAAAGTATCAAAAACAGGAATAAAGAATTATAGCAACTACATTCCTATTAACAAGTACCTTAAATGAAAAGAATTAAGTGCTCCAACCAAAACATGGAGTGGCTGAAAGGATAAGAAAAGAAGCCCCCTACATATGAAAAGGAAGGGGATGGAAAAATATATTGCTTTGATTGACCTAGAAGGTATTTTAAGACAGACAGAGAAAGATAAACAATATGTGATTTCACTTAAATGCAAAATCTAAGGAATAAAAAGAACAAACTAATAAAAATAGACTCACGAATGTAGTGGACAATTTGGTGATGGACAGAGAAGAGAGGTGTTTGGGGTCCTGGGAGAATGGGGTAAAGAGCTAAAGAAGTACAAATTAGTAGCTGATAGATGGTCACAGGGATGGGGACACGGCATAGTGGATGCATTAATACTTTGGCTAGGTGGAGGAGCAGGAGAAGGAGGGAGCAATTGGGGGGATCATTTTACAAACTGTATAGATGTCTAACCAATGTACTGTATACTTGAAACATTAAAATAAATTTTTAAAAGTGTAAACTTATTGAGAAACATTGGAATAATTTTTGTGACTTTTGGTTAGGGAATGGTTTCTTGGACTAAATCAAAAACAGAATCAACAATTACGAAAATGAGATAAATGGCACTTTAAATTTAAAAACTTATGTTCTTCAAACAGTAGCAGAATGAAATGAAAAGGAAAGTCACTTAATGAAAAAAATATTTCCAATTACATATTTATTTCAAATTATATATCTATAATACATAAAAAACACTGGAAAGTTACTAATAAAAAAAATAAACCATTTAAAAAAATGGATAAGCACCTGAATAGACATTTCTCTAAAGAAGTCATAGAAGTTGCCAATTAGTATGTAAAATGTGCTCAATATTCTTTGTGATTATGGAAATGCAAATTAAAACCACAAGGAGATAATAGTTGGCCCCCAAAGAAGATTATATAAAAGAATTAATAATGAGTATTGACAACAATATGGAGAATATAAAACCCTCATACACTGCAGATGGAATTGTAAAAATGTGCAGCCACTGTGTAAAAAAAAAATGGCATTTTTTTTAGAATATTATACATGGAGATATGTCATGGCCCAGAAATTGCACAACCCATGTGTCTACACCCCCTAGGACATATGGCCACTCAAAACCCATAGGCAAATGTTCATACTGATACTGTTTATAATGGCCAAAGTGGATAAATCTAAATGTTCATGACATAGTGAAAATAAAAATAATATGTTTATGTTCATATAATTGAATATTATTCACCAATAAAGAGGAATGAAGTAATGGTGCATTGTACAAGGAATGGACCTCAAAATAAGAAGCTAAAGTAAAGAAACTCCACCCAAAAGAACACATAAGTTAATACTCCACTTATAAGAAATTTTCATAAAATGTTCATCTATAGTGACGAAAATAGATTAGTAGTTATTGTGAGCTGGGTAATAATGGGGATGAAGAGTGCATGTAAATGGAATCGTGGTTGGTAGTCATCTAGTTGGAACCTGCAGCTGGGACAACATTCTTGTGCCACCTCCCTCCGCCAATATGAAACAGTGAGCAGATAGAACCATAATCACAGGAGAGAGGAACAGCCCTGAGAAAGGCCCTAAAGTCATGCTTGCACATGGGTAAAGAGCCAACTCTAGTTAATTTTCCTCACCATCACAGTAAAATACACCCCTGAAGGGGAGATTCAAGATGCTCAGGAGACATGCGAAGCATAAAGTAGCATATAGGTACCCTGCTTAGGCGTAGTGTAAGACCCACCTCAACATGCTTTGGGGAGGGAAAGGAGAAAGTTGGTGAGTGGCCCCGAAGCTGAAGGGACATAAAAATATTGGACCTGTGATCCTCAGGAGCCACATCTTTCTCCTCCCTTGGTGCATCAAGCTTTCACTTTAATAAATCTTTCTCTCTGCAAAACTGTTTCACCTGCTCTCTTGATTTGTATGCTGAGATGGGCAAGGACCCCTGTGCCCATGACAGAACCATCCAGGAGGCCTCCCCAAGACCCCAGGCCTGACTCTGGGGACTGACCACCACCAGTAGGTAGGTATGCAGACACCCACTGACCTGTAAAAAATTGGGGAGCTAGTGGGTACCAGATCTTGGGTTGAAGAGACTTCCTCATTACCTTCTCATCCACTTTCCACTGCCAGAATCTCAAAAGAAGTCAGATTCTAACCTCTACTCATTAATTTTTCCTAACCACTGAAATTCTCACAATTCACTGTTCCGGTGTCAGTGATGACTTCTGCTGCAAACTGTCCAGTGGACAGGATAGAATCAAGAAACCTCCAGAGCACACTCACTATTGCTTTTTAGACAGTGCTCCAGTCTTTAGTCAGCTCTGCCCCACAGCACCATCCATGGAGAAGAAAGTGTTCTCAGTGTGCTATACAATACATGGTCACATGCCACATGACACAGAGAGTCACACATTAATGTTTTCATGCTTCTCACTAATGTGCTAAAACTATTCTAGACAACAGGGCCTGAAAAGGATTATACGAGTTTATTGGATGATTCAAAAAGTCCCCGATTTACAAGCCAGAAAGTGCGCTGCTGCTGGGTCCAGAACAAGGCAAGGTCATCTGCATGCATACCTCCACACACTTCCTGAAGTCCCCCTTGGAGCCTAGACTCCTTGGACCTGTGGACTCGCTGTCACCTGGACAGGTCATGAGTCAGCTGGCTTTTTGAGATTGACAGCAGAAAACGGTCCCACAATCACTTAAGCACTTTTAAAATTCAAACAGATAACCCATGCTCAAACTCTCACATTTCCTTAAGGTGTACCATGGAGAAATAGGATGCTGTCTAGGGAACACGGGGTGAGAGTCGAGATCACACCCCACTGTATCAACTGGCATCCCTGCCCTGTACAGAGTAAACAGACTAGAGTCAGGTCTGTGGACCCGTGGGCTTTTTACAACTCTTCTAACAGGGTCTCACCCACCTCCTCTCCCACGGACCCCACAGCTAACCACCATGGGACCTCAGGTAGCAAGCAGGGTGCGCACATCCGACCCACAGGGTGCGCATGTGAGGCGCCCTCCTTACCTCCCAGCCCCACAGTTAGCCTGCCCAGCATAGACCCAGTCTGTGACCTGGAGCCCTTCTAAGGGCTCCTGCCCCACCCATTCTGGCTCCTTCCCTCAGGCAGCAATCTCCCCCATGGGCTTCTAGGCAGCCTCACTTGTCTTGGGCTGGCAGGTGTGAGCTCCAGCTCCCTGCCTGTCCCCTTTTCCGTTTGCCACATCCTTCTTCCTCTTCGCTGCCCTATTTTCCTTCCTTCTACTCTAAGTGGGCTCGGGAAGGCACCAGTCCTAGCCTGAAAGGCACTGTGTTCTCATCAGCAAAAGGAGGTCTGATACCAAGGAGTTACTCTCCCCTGTCGCAGTCACAGCTGGTTACCCACAAGGCCTGGTCACAGCAAGCAGGGACTCAGCTTTCTTCCTGGCCACTGATTCTTCTTCTTCATTTCCATTTCATATTTTACTCTTCTACTTAATCATTTTTCTGCAGCGGTCTTCAGAACCAACCCTATAAAGGATATTTAAGGACATTCTGGGACAGGAGAGGCAGTAAACAGGATTTGAAAAATTAAATAACTAAATAGGATATGTTGACAAGAAAAAGCACACTGTGGTGGCTTGGAATCCAGAAGGTTGGATTCTGCTATTAGTTAAATGGGACAATGACAGAACCTACCTCATTATTAAACTAGACTTTGCAGTAAGGAGCACAGGGCAGACGTTAGCAAGTGTCATGGCTGTTACACAACCATGCAGCTTCTCTACTGGTAAGGTGTTATGATATGTTTTGTCACTTGGAATAGAAGGGAATTTTGCAAAGTAAAAGCTCAAGTTTCACTAGCATTGGACATGTTGTTTGCAAAATGCTGCACAGCGGCTTCATGAAACCAACAGAACCATTTGGTTTGACTTTGAGCGTGCTTAAATTTTAAATTTAAACATTTTAAGTTGTTGAAGATATTATTGAATCAAAAGATTGGACATGGAAATCTGGATGTTGGTTGTTCTTGAAAAATTTGTCAATTGAGAATGAATGTCCTGATGGCAACAAACTGGTGGAGTCAGCAGTGGTCTCCCCTTTAGAAGCCCAGGTTCTGTAGGCATCTCCATCCAGTCCCACTCAGGGCTTTTTATGATCTGCCTGGTCCATGGAGGCCAGTTGTTTACAGTGCGGCAGGGAGTGAATGGGGAATTGATGGGGATGGTGTTTGAGTTGTCATAGTGACTGAGGAGTGGGGTGAACAGGGCTGATAGGAATGACAAGCAACTGTCCAGGATCCTTCTAGATTCTCCAATGCCGCTGGATAGTCACGTGAGTGAAAAGCTTGTTTGTAATGATCAGAGCCTGGAGTCTAATTCTAATTTCATAACAAAATTAATTCTTTTTTGGGCAAAACAGTTATATTATTGTATCAAGCTAGGTTATGTCTCAGTTACAAAGAAACCCAAACCTCAGTGGCTGAACATAACAGATATTTGTTTTTCATCAAGCTTCAGAGGGAATTCCGGGCTTTTGGAGGTCCCATTACATGGAGCAATTTTACATCAACATTAAATGCCCCAGCCCTGAAGTGACAGATTTTGCTTATACACATTTCATTGGCTAGGGCAAGTCACATGCCACCTCTACCTTCAAAAGAGTTAGGAAGTCAAATTTACTAGTGTCTGGGAAAAGGAGAACCAGGAATATTGGTGAGCTGTGTGCTGACTACCATAAATGTACCCTGAATTTCCCAAAAATGCAACAAAATTGATTTGTTCAGAACCTAAGAGTTATTAACCACCTCAGAGCTACTGGTCACCCAGAATTGTGTTGATTTTGGTATCTGAGATGTTAAGACAATGTCTCCCATATTTCTTATTTATACTTCTGTATACGCTGAGTCTTTAGCTTGGAACATCCTTCCACATTTTTGTGGAGTAGCTCAACTCTACTTTCCTTCGAAATATAGTTCAAATCTATGCTGATTGTTTTCAGACACAGTAAAATGTTTCTCCAACACGTTTTCTCAGTACTTTGAGATTCTATTATTGTGTTTCACAGTGTATTTTATTTTTCATAGAGTTCTTCATTTCCATCCACGGTTGAAAATCTCTGGAATGCAATGACTGGCTGCCTGTTAATGATATGCCCAGAACAAGTAAATCATTATGAGAAAACTATCTCCTGTGAGTCCTAACATACTAATAAAAGTACATTAATGTTTTAACTTGGAGACAAAAATAAAACAACATGAAAGAAAATTCTGCTGTTTTCAGGAGAGCATTCTAAATCTTTCTATCACTTATATATAATGATGAAGCACTCCTAAAATACAGTAATTTTAATTTCATTATTTTTCAATAAATTCTTCACTTCCTAAAGGCACACATATACACACACCATGGACTTAATTGTTTCCCCCTAAAATTCATACGTTGAAGCCCTAACCCTAAATGGAACGATATTTAGAGATGGAATTAAGTTTAGATGGGCCAGGAGAGTGAGGCCCTTGTCATGGGATGACTGCCCTTACAAGAAGAGAAATCAGAGAGCTTGCTTGCTCTCCATCACTTTCCTCTAAGTGAGGACAAGTGAGAAGGCAGCTTTCTGCAAACCTGAGAGTCCTCACCAGAACCTGACCATGCAAGTGCTCTGATCTCAGACTTCCAGGATCAAGAACTGTGAGAAAATAAATGTCTGCTGTATAAGACACCCAGCCTGTGATATTCTGTTATGGGAGCCTGATCCGACTAAGAGAGTGTACACACAAACTCTATAGCTATACTATATAATATATGCACATGAACACATACATACTCTTTAATCTTTAAAAGATTTTTTTAAATCTCTCTTTATTTTAATGTTATTTTCTTTTCAATTACAGCTGACATTCAATATTATATTAGTTGCAGGTATACAGCATAGTGCCTAGACATTAATATAACTTACAAAGTGATATTTCCAATAAGTCTAGTACCCAGCACCATATATCATTATTATAAAATTATTGACTATAGACTTTATGCTGTATTTTACATCCTTGTGACTAGTGAGTATTTTGTAACTACTAACTTGCACTTCTTAATCCCTACCTTTTTTACCTTTACCCAACCCCTCATGCCTTCTGGCACCATAAGTTTGTTCTCTGTATCTCTAAATCTGTTTTGTTTGTTTGTTTGTTTTGTTCTTTAGATTCCACATAGAAATGAAATCATGGGCTCTTTGTCTTTCTCAGTCTGACTTACTTCACTTAGCATAATACCCTCTATGTCCATCCATGTTGTTGCAAATGGTAAAATTTCATGTGGCCAAGTTATATTCCACCATATATACGTACCACGTCTTCTTCATCTAGTTGTCTTGATGGACATGTAGATCACTGAATATTTTTGAAAATATCACCTCAAATTCATGTCAAAAATTAGAAAATATAGAGTATCTGTTAAGAAACTAAATGTCTATTTCTCACCATCAAGATCATTAGTCAGTTGCATTTGAAACCCAAAAACATAATGTTGTACTTTTCAAAGCTTGTTTTTATCATGTTTAATGGATCCATTGTTCATCAAAGCATTACTAAAACTGATATTCTTTACACAAAATTGTCATTTTAACCATATTAACTCTTAAGATAAATACAATGTTAACTTAGAAAAGCTTAAACTAGAATTGGAAGTCTACCTCATTGATCAATTCATATCGCATCAGTCTTTAGAGACCAAAACAAAACAAAAAACTTCATGTATTATAAAACCTGATAGGAATCAATACCTATATTCCTCTTGTGTGAAGCACAGGATTTCTCAAGGATTATCACTGTGACACTGCTGGACATCACTGCTCACCATCATCAAAAGCAACAAACACCAACTTAAAGAGTAATAAAAATTCAAGTTAAAAAACTTATTAACAATAAGAAAATAAAGCATCATTTTACTATGTATATTTTAATCACTGGGCTGTCTGGATCCAGAAGAGAGAGCACTGCAAACCAGGTGGCAGACATTGTACTAGTGTATGGTACATATATTTTCAGTTAATCTTCACAATAATCCTGCCAGGTAGATGTTATTATTTTTATGTGTCAGGTGAGAAAACTCAAGGAAATTGAGTTACTAATTCTGTGATAAAAAACTACCAGTAAAGCAGGAATATGATGCAACATCTCTCCAATGATAGACCCTTTTTCATAATTCCACTGGTGCTTACAATGAAAACATATGCCTTTATAAGTGCTGACACTTATTTGAAAGTGTTAAATTCAGTCACACTGATAGCAAAAGGTTAATTGACTTGCAATAAAAACAAATTAATTTTCCTATGAATTAATTGTGTGCAGGATTATAGGGCAGAAATACTAGGTCTGGAGGACAAAATTAGAAGTCTGTACTTTAACAGCTTTTAAAAACAAAGGCAAAATATAAAACCCAGTTCATACTGTACAGCAGAAATTATTCAAATAACACAAACTCAAGAAAACCTTAGTCTTAAGATGTGATGATGGACGTGGTTCCATAGTGTAGCGGTTAGCATGTCTGCTTTACACGCAGAAGATCCTGGGTTCGTGCCCCAGTGGAGCCATGGTCCATGGCCTATGGCCATGCCACCTTGAACAAGCCCAATTTCTGATGTCTGATCTCAGAAGCTAAGCAGCATCGGGCCTGGTTAAAACTTGGATGGGAGACCACCTAGGAAGACCAGTACCGTAGACATAAATAATAATAAATAATTTAAAAATGTGATGGCTATATATTATTTAATACTAAAATAGATTTTATGATTTATCACATTCTTGATAACCTATATTATCAAAAAGAATTCTGATGCTTATTTTAAGAAATTCTATTTTCAAAATTATGTGATCTCTATAATAAAATTTCAGAAGCTGGACATTTCTAGTCTAAACTAATACAACCTAGATTATGGAACCATAACCAAGGTTCATTATGAAAGACAAGATTTATCTTGGGGTATAATTTTACAAAAAGAAAAATTATTCCAAAAACGGATAAAATATTGTGTGCCTCTCACATACCCTTGGTCCTGGAAGAGACTGTTCATTTTCCTTAAAAAAAAAACTACATTTTTATAAAATATTGAGAAAAGGGATATAGAGGCAGAATCACAGCTTTCCTTTCACCCTGACAGGGCAGGAATATACAATTGTTGGAAACTGCCTGGGTCCCGGGTGCTATATTTTCACCCGACTCCCACAAGACAGGTACATCCCCAGTACCCTTTTGTTCTTGATGAGAATGTTCATTTTTTCACAAAGCTTCATTTGAGGCCAACCATTGAGAAAAGAGCATCAATTCAACATAACAACTTTTTTTTTCGTGTCTCCAATCCTGTAAGTATGAAGCTGTGACAGCTCTGGCCTTTGAGAAGTTGCCTTCTCATTGAGAGTCAAATCCTCTGTTTTGAGTTCATTTCCTTTTCCAATCAGGTTATTCATGTGTTCAACATGTTCTCATGAAATGATCATATACTCTGTCTGCCAGTCATTTTCAACTATGTCTCACCTTCCTCCAATAGCCTTTTCTACCATCTCTGTAAGTCAATGAAAAACCATCCCGTCAAGTCCACACAGCGATATAGTTGTCCCCAGTTCTGTCGTTACCAGAAAGCCAGACTCGGGGTTGGAACCCCAAAGCCTTCTGTGGTCTGTCATTTTGACTAAGTGTAACATAGCTGAAAGACGAGGCTTCAGAACCTTAGAAAAATGTCAGTTTGTTAACTCATTAACCAATAGCTGTTTAGTCCATGGTGTGTTCAGACCTTCACCCTGGTGCTGACCCTCTTTACACAAGTCATTGTCCTGCCTCTGCCCTGAGGAGCTAGTCATCTCTGGTCTGTTGTCTGAGCCTAAGAATTCTCTTTTGTTTGTTTTGCTTCTTTACGTCTTACCCTCTGTCCCAGGTCCACATGGCAGTGAAACCAGAAAGGCCTTGTTTCGTTCAATGACCTCTTTCTCTTCCCTTGACGGGCTGTGGGAAAGGTCAAAAGGGCCAGGGTCACAGTATGTTACTGTGAGTTGTTCAGCCAGTGAGTGGCAGAGGCTGGAGTCCCAGGAAATTCTCAGGGCTGTTCGGCAAACACCTGTTTCTGCACTAAGGACCGGTGGCAGCACAAGCCACTGGGCCAAAGGAGTTCATCTGTGGCATTTGGGCAGGCAGCTTGCAGATGCAGACACGATTTGAAGGGAGAAAAAGTTCGATGCAAGGCAAGTGAGGTTGGCCTCCCAGTAAGTTGGTGGGTAATGGCTGGCTCTCTAGCAGAAGGCCAGGCAGAAGTCTTGAGCCTTGGCTCTCATGCGGTCTTCAGGAACACTTGGGCCAGTGGAGAATGCAACCCCTGTTCCTCCAATATCGCCTGGGCTGAGAATGGGGAAGAGGTGGTGTGACTCAATAGTGGGGGGCCACAGCAGCATGTGGTATTGATGGAGTCTGCTGTAGAAAGGAAGACAGCACTCATTTGAAGTTCAGGACACACAAATGACATTTTGGCTGTTGAATTCAGCCCTCTGCTCACGGCACCTTTTCAGGGGGTATCACTGCTTCCAGCCTTCTGTACCAGCAGGGATGAAGAAACCCAGTCTCAGGGAAGGCCCCAGCCAAAAGCTGGTCAGGTGCCCTCTTTCACTCTGGGGGCCAGGCCGGCAAATGTCCCGGCATTGGAGGGTGTGGGAGTCACTGCCCTGCCCCACCTGGGAAATCAGCACCTGGCCAGGCACTGGAAGAACGGCCAGGTAGCTGGACATTTGGGTTCCAGTTCCCTCCCTGCCTTGACTATCCGGTTCACCAATATCCATGATTATGCTTCAAGGGACCGGGAGCCACTCCTTTAGCCTGGCACCTTCTCCTCTTGAGGTTTTACTTTCTCCCTGGCCCTGTCTTCGCTTGGCTCCTCTGCCATCTCAAAGCAGCTAGCCCCAGGGCAGGTGAAAGACCAAAGGAGGGCTCTGGCCGGGCAGTGGCCAGTTGACATCAATTCAGCCTCTCTGGGCCCCCAGACTGGCTCAAGTGAGTTGCCCAATTAACATTCCTAGGAGGAAAGATTAGCTCTCAATAAATCAGCTGTTGTGCATGCGCTTGATGCAGACCAGGCCATGGACTCTCCCCTTCCCCAACCTTTTGCTGTGTCTAACCATAAGCCCTAAAGCCCTGTTTTTTTTCCTCTGACTTTCTCATTCCCTTTGTCTTTTACTCTCAGCTTCCACCTTCATATCCCATTCTATTCCATCTTATATATATTTTCCAGCAGGCCATGTCCCTTTTCCTTCATGTTTCTTTGACTATTGTAGGCAATTCTACATTCCTCTGCTCACCCATTCTCCCATCTTCATCTCCCCGCAACCACTCACTTCTATGTTCCTTACCTCACCTGTTTCACAGCCCACTTCCAGCCAGTTTTACCCATCTCACAGTCTCATCATAGGTACTCCTTCCACCCACATAATGACTGTGGGACTCCAAGAAAGTTCCCAACTTCTAGGAGCAGGCCTGCCTTCATGCCCACTGCCCAGCCAGGGTAGGGCAGCAAGGGACTGGACATGGAGTTTGCTGATGTCTCTTTTAGCCTGGAAAGTGTCTCAGAAAATGTGACCACAAGTCCTTGCCTCACCCATGCCACCAGGCACACTGCCTTTCATCCTTCAGCAAGGCATGCCAGAGGGTTGAGGAGAGTGTGATCTGCCCTAATATGAGTCTTCCTAAACAAAAAAAAAATAGTGATGACCATATAGAATTGAAGTTTTCCACTTCAAAGGATAAAGATGTCTCTCGGGAAATATGGAAAATAACTTTGATGATTGTGACTTGCCATCTAAGAATGTCTATAGATAATAAATATGCTGTTTAGTCTGGCCACTGGAACAATAAATTCTTATTTTTCATTAAGAAATTGGAACTCCTCCTCTGTCTATCTTGGCTATGTGTGTCTTTTCATTATTCATTCCTGGACATTACCAGTGATTGGAGATTCATAGTGCTGAATCAGGTCTAACAGTCCTTTATACCATCACTTTCATCTACTAACTTAGTTTTAAAAGAGAGATCAAAAAGGCTACATACTGTATGATTCCAACATTCTGGAAAAGGTAAAACTGTGAAAACACTAAAAAGATCAGGGGTTAGTGAAGAAGATAGGGATGCATAGCTGGAGCACAGAGGATTTTTAGAGTAGTGAAACTAACCTGTATGATACTATAATAATGAATATATTTCATTACATGTTAGTCAGACCCACAGAATGTACAACACCAGGAGTGAATCCTAATGTAAAGCATAAACTTTAGGTGATTATGATGTCTCATTGTAGATTCACTGGTTGTAACAAATGTACCACTCTGGTGCAAGATGTTGATAGTGAGGGAAGCTATGGGTGCCCACAGGGCAGGGAGTGTATGGGAATTCTCTGTATCTTCTGCCCAATTTTGCTATGAACATAAAACTGTTCTAAAAGAAATTTGAAATGTTTGTGCTTAAGAATCTCTAACTTAACACAGAATTTTAAATATCTACAAAAATAAAGCAGACTTCACTTGCTATGCTTACTACACTAGAAAATATATATTTAATTCTATCAAAAGCAACACAAGATTGACATCCTTATTCCAATATTCAAGATGAGGAAGTGTAGTTCTAAGTGTTATATATCTTGCTCAGAGGTCACAGAGCGATAATAGGATTCAAACTTGTCTGATTCCATAATCTGAGCTTCGTTACTAAAGTGTGTTCTTTGAGTAGAAAGTATAAAACTCTGGCTTATCTATGACTTGCCCTACTAACTTTGGGCCACTAACCTCACTTATGTAGAATATTTATTATTCATTAAATGTTCATGATTTTTGCTGAGATGGTTTATATCATTTAGTTCTCACCACAATCCCAGAACATAATTTTTGTTAGCTTGTGTCATTAAATGGTGAAACTGAGACTGGGAAAGATTAAAATATTTGTCCAACTTGTATTTCAAGACTACTGTTATATGAAGTCAAAGCTCTTTTGAAAGTGACACATTTCTTGCAAGACTTGAAAGTTGCCTGAGCTTTCTCATTAATATTTTTATATGCACTTAAGAGGTATAAATCATATAAATTGATATGAAGTTATACGGAAAGGGACATCATGATTTTGCTTGTATAAAAGTTTTATTAAGTAAAATGCATTGAGTGCCTTCTTTCTAACTGGAATTATGTCAGTGAAAAAATAGATTTCCTAGCCTCATGGAGCTTATATTCAGTGGAAAATTGACATATAATAAAAATATGAGCTAATGTTTTGAAGAAAAATAAAGAAGAATAAACGTTAGAGTTTGAAAAGAGTATTATCTCTTTTGGATAGTGTGATCAAAGAAAGCCTATCCCAACAGATGACATTAAACAGCTAAGAGGAAGGCATAATTCTAAAATTTTCAGGTGTAATCAGCTATTATTTTAGTATGGGTTAAACATATATAAACCACTTTTGAACATGTGAACAAGACACTGCATGATTAACATTCCATGTACAAATATTGATAATTGCCTCATTCATAGGATATTTGATGTGACAGCCAAAGGTTAAATTTCATAAAATGTCCTTAAATCATTGTTATAAAACATACATGCCTTTATTATAAGAGAATCACTCCTGCATTAATCAGTGTCTGTTTTATTTGATACATAATTACTAAAATTGTAGTTATCCATCTGAAGCTTCTCCCTGCAACTCAGAAGTGAGAGATATTTTGCTAGAGAGAGGCAAATAAACAGTGACCATTGACATCTGTCAACATGAATTCAATAGAAGACAGAATAATAAATAAATACCGACATAGAAATTGTGAAATGATGGCAGACTAGGTTAGGGTAGTTAAGAGTAAAATAGTAAAGATATTTTAATAAATATTGATATCATTCAGAACATGTTGCTTAATAAACAATCATAACTTTGAGTTTATGTTCAATTATGTTCAGTGTAAGTGTTTCAAAGGCAGAGGGGCATGGTATATATCTTAGAACAATTAAAAATATTTATTGTTTAAAATTTGTCATCTTAGAACAATTAAAAATATTTATTGTTTAAAATTTGTCATCTTTTTTTTGTAAGAATAAACTTTAGGCATCTAGATACACCACTTTGAGAAATAGCATTCTCTAGATAATGAGCTATTTGAATAATATGGGGCCACAAAAATCATGATTTATACTCAAATAATGTTATGGTTTATTTCTTACATGCTGCATTTGAAGTTATATTGATGTATCAGTCAAAGCATTCCAAAGAATATCTTCTCACATCTAATTTTCATTCCTATTTGAAAGTACTCTCAGAATCTTCACATATTTCAAATAAAGCTACCTATTTCAGGAAAAGCACAAGCTAGCTAAATTATTATTATGACAGTGTTTTAAAATGCATGTTTTAATCTAAACATTATACTGATTTAAATGATCTAATCCAATAAAAATTATAGCCATATGAAAATAAATATATGTCAACAAAAATCTGTTACTCAGTAAGATCTTCTATCTTTTTTTCCACTAGCATCAGGGGAAGATTAGAAACAATGACTTGCATATCCAGCTGATTGACCACAGAGACCTGAAAGCAGAAAGAAACAGCATTTTAATTCTATAATTAAAAATAACATTTATTGCTTCCCTACTACGCATTGACACTTTTAAACTTAGGAGTAAATTATAATTTTGGTTATGCATCTCCACTAGATGTGGAGACATGTTGGGAATGATAGATTGTTGTTTACTTAAAAGTTACAGAACCCTAAATTACTTCAACTGTTGTAGATGTTGTTTGTTTTTTTTCTTCTTGGTCATTTACTAGGACATGAGAGAAGGTGTCTTTGTTTGTTTCTTAACGTGTTCTTTAAGGACACAGAAGAATGAAAAACATAGCCTTTAGAATTTATAAATACCATGAGATCATTTAGTCATTGTCACTTGGAATCCAGGATATGACTATTTAGAATAATTCATTCCATGTAATCATCACAAGTAGTCTTTATGTCTGCTTTATCCAACTTTATGTATGTGTAGATCAAGAGATATGTGCATACAAATTTACATATGGGCTAAAATAAATTCTAACAGCTGTTTATGAATTAGTCCTATTATTTAGCATTTACAGAATCCTTTCTATTCTTATTGAGAAAAATAAAGAAAACTAAAAGCGTTTATTCCCTGCTTACAACATACACCTTCCTTTTTTCTCAGTATTCTGCAGGCTTTAACTCGTTTATCTAATAACTACCACATCAGGTAGTTATAATTATTATTCCATTTTTAAATAAGAAAACAGATTATAAAAAAGAGACATTTAATAACTTGGACCTGGTTAGCACAGGCTGTCTGACTCCAAAACATTTGCTATTTACTATTGTTCAATATGGATATTAAAAAATGTAAATTCAAACCATATATTGTCTTACATGTACATTACACACTATTAAAATTGTATAAATGCATATACAACAGAACCATAAATTGAACATTCTAGATTCAGTATATTTATCACCATATAACTAAACATAATTTATCCTAAGGAGATGATTTTTGTTTATAAGTATTTTTGATATAGCGGCCCACAGATTCTCTATCAGGAGTCACAAACTCAATGTCTTCGGGGACCAAGAGGTAACCTAAATATGTGAAGTAGCCAAAAGTATGAAATGATAGGGATAAATAGAAGTGAGCCTACGACTTGTCTGAAGAGGTCAACTACTAACTCATCTCTAGTAAATATTACCATGTGGTAAAACAGGTCCAAATTTGAAATATTTACAATGAATTAGAAATTTTTCAGACAATTGTGTGAACTCAATAGTTATGTTTTTCAGTCTATACTAAGCTAAACATCTGTTCTACTACCACCTATGAGCCAATAGTTAACAATGCCTATTATAACCCTGCATCCCAAACTCATTATAGGTGTCTAGAACTTTAAACGTTTAAATTTTCCTTAAACATATAGAAGAATCTTGATTGTGCCTTCCCAAAAACATATAACTTTGTTAGAGATGAGATTATCACAGTTTTTGTGTAACTTTCTTTTCTTATCCATCCTGAGTAAAAAAGAGACAGAAATTATATAGAACTATTTTTGTTTTGTTTCAGTTTGTTTTTATTTTTAGTAAGATAAACACATGGCCAAAATCTCTAGAAATTTGTATATGATACTTACAAAACTCTTTTTTTCCCTCCCATCCTCCTTCGTTTACTCTTTTTTTCTCCTACTCTCCCTCTTCTCTTTTTCTCTTCTTCTCCTTTTCTCTTTCTTTTAACATTGAATCAAAGAATGTAATAAAATGAAATGACATGAAATGGAATGGAATGAAATAAAATAAATAAAATAAAATAAAATAAAATTTCTGGTCAAAAGAAAATGGCCTGAAACAAATAGTAACCATGGCATATTATCTCAATAAGAACAGATTCCTCAACCTCCTCCGTAGTTTGGTGGAACCATATGATAGAGTACTGATCAATGTAAAGTAAGTCCAATGGAAGAAATGAGTATTCTTGAATCTGTGTGAACCTACCTTTTCTCTCCCAACCTCTATCTGAATAAAGAAGTCAAAGAAAAGGGCAAAACTACAAGTTAACGAAATTAAGTCCTTTACATGTAGAAAAGCTGTCAAGAACATCATCCAACCATGTACACGCTCATTGCTATGTCTTGTGAGAGAAACATCAAATGTGTTTGTTTAAATCACTGAAATTTTGGCGTTTTTTGTTACATATCAGTCTACCATGATAAACACTCATTTGTCACACTGTCATGGATTCATTACACATGGGATCTATTACACGTAGCTATTAGATTCTTACTAGTTATAGGACAATGAAAAACTAGAATGTTAGTTATACATGGGTTCAGGGATTTAATAGAATTTCCCTTTGTATAAAAATGTGTTCTGAGTTTTGGAAGCTCATATACAAGTAAACTTTTGGAAAACAGTCAATTCATATGCTAAGGCCTCTATTTGGAAGCAAAATTTGGCCCAGCAGATATAAGTAACCCTATTATTTGCCTTTTAAGAACAGTCAGTAATTTCCCAGAAAGATAAATTGCTTATTCAAAGGGAATTTTTAATTTGTTAATGAGTTTAGGGGCTAAATTCTCACTGAATTAACAAAATAATTAAGATTTAAGAACCTGTGGAATGTATATATTAGGCTTACAATTTATCAAGAAGATATCCCAATTTTAATAACTTTTAAAAGCATACTTTAGTATTTTTAAGATATAAAAATTATGTATTTCTAATCGTGATAAAAAAACAAAAGTCATACTGTACTTAACCTCAAAAGTAGTTGTCTCATACTTACCTGTTAACTGTTGCCTTTAAAATTTTAAATCTTTTTCAAGCGTTAATATATGGTTTATGTAGAATGTACATATTTTTGACTATGCAAGTGGAGAATAAGCTTTTACAGTTTAAATTTTGATTTCTCAAAGAAATCCAACATCCCTGAATCTTTAGTTTCTTCTATCATCTATAGCAAAGATATTTAAATCTTTAAGTGAACTAGATATTGTTTATGTTACTTTTCTAGTATCGCTTTTTTGCAAATAGTTTCAGAAATATTCATGACAGTATATTATATCAAATGTTAATAAAATTTTGCTTATATTGCAGAATTTTTTAATATTGGTATAATAAATTAACACTTGTATTTTTTTAACTATTTGCAAATATCTAACCAATATGCTATGCAACTGAAACTAATGTAAAATAATATTGAATGTCAACTATAATTGAAAAATAAAAAAACTATTAAAACATTCTTATAAAATTGCTTAATTTTATTCTTTATGTATTGATTACTAATAAAATGTTTAAGAAAATATTGGAATCTATCTTTGTCACTATGTATAGTCACACACACACATACAAAAAAGGAACATTTGTGAAGCACAAAATTCTAAAAACAGAGATTACCAATTTACTCGTTTTATTTCTAAGTTCTTTAGATTCTTTATCAGAAACCTCTTATGTTTCCTTTTTTCCCATTTGTTCTCATATAGTTTAGACAGTGCCATTCAATAGAAATATAATCTGTGTCACAAATACATACAAGATATAAAATTTAAAATTTTCTGGTACCCAGAATAAAAAGATTTAAAAAATAGTGACATTAATTCAATGATATATTTAACTCAATATATTTGATATATGATCATTCCATTGTGTAATCAATATAAAACAACTTAGTAAGGAAAATATACATGTTTGATGCTAAATCTTTGAAATTCATCATGTATTTTATACTTCTAGCACATTGCAATGCAACTTAGCCACATTTCAAGTGCTCGGTGGCAAATATCTAACATATTGGACCCTCTGGAGATCCTCTATAGCTCTAGAGACCCTCTTCGTCCTCTGCTTAGTCTGGTCACTATCTCTTTTAACTGGTTTCTGGTACAAACACACTTTCCTTAAAAAAAATGAGGCATTTTAATGGTCTTTTGAGATAAATATGTATATTCTTTTTTTGATACTATACCATGATACTACATTTAGAGAAGGAGCATTCTAGGTAGAGCCACATCAAAATTTCTAAAGTGAGAGCACATCTGGCTGTTTGAAAAGCAATTTGACCAACATTATCTAGTTTGAATGACTTAGAAGAAAAGTAGAAAATGAAGCCATTGGAGGACATATTATCAAGAGCTTCATGGTCTTCTGTAATGACTTGAAAACTTTTCTGAAAACACGGAGGTGACATTAGAAGGTTTTCAGCTAAGCTATAATAGGACCTGAATTAAATGTAATTTAATATAACTTTGTGTTATATTAAAACCAGACTTTAGTGGAACAAGAATAGAAACATTAGGGCAAGTTAATGAGTTTGTACAATGATATAGGTGAGATGCAATGGTGGTTTCAATCAAGTTGTAATTGTAGGAGTGTTAAAAAATATGCAGATAACATGTAGCTCTATATCTACATGTATATCTATGTCTATAACTATAACTATATAACAACAGTATTTACTAAGGGATTGAACGTGTGGTTTGGGAGAAGAAGAAATCGAAAATTTTTTAGCCTAAGGATCTCAAAGATGAGAGGACTGAAAAGAAACAAACAGTGAGATAAGAAGTAAGCAAGAGAGAATGGTGGCCCAAAAGCCTAGTAAAGGTAACAATCAGCCAAGTGTTGCTGATGGTTCAAATAAGACAAAGACTGAAATTACTAGTGCATTTAGTAATGAGAAACAATTGATGATGTTGACATAAGCCATTTTAGATGAGTGTTGAAAGTGAAATTATAATTAAAGAGGTTTTAAGAGTGATTAGATGCTGAAAAAAGAGTCAATTCTAACAATGGTATTTTCCGGAAAGAGGAACTGAAATGGTGTGATAGCTAGAAGTAGATGAAGGTCAAGAGGGTTTTTAAAATTATTTTTTGAAGATAGAAAGGATGGTTATGGAAATAATCAAAGGAAGGAGACTGATTTTGATAATGTATATAAGAAATGGGAGAGCTACTAAAACAGTATCTTAGAGCTGGTTAGCAGAGGACTGGAGCTCATTAGCGCAGTTGGAGGTAATGGCTCTAGAAAAGCACATAGAGAATCCATCTAAAAGAACAGGAAATAAGACAAAGAATGTTGGTGTATATTCTGGTAGGTAGACGTATTTAGTGATGGGAGTGATGAGATCACAGCAATAGTGTGAGGCCGTGAGTGAGTGACAGTCAGATGGTGAGAATAGAGGCTAGATCCTTAGGAAGGAGGAAGGGTACAGAAATAGCAACAAGGTGCACTGAGAATCCTACTTTGCCAGCAGGTAATATAAAGACTGTGGCAAACAAATACAGAAAATAACACAAAAGCCATTACTTAACAAGGCAGCAGAAGTAGTAACCTCAAGGGAGGTTCAGATTTGCGTTATGCAAGGTTTTATCTAAATTAAAAATCTTACCTTCACTCTCTCTTACTAAAAATTTTTTCAATAGTTTCCTGTTGCTTTTAGGAAAAAGTTTCAATACTTCTAATATGATCTAAAACTTTTATATGAACCAGCTAGTTCCATCTTCAGACCTGTCTCTTATTTACTTTCCTTCTCTCACTGAGTAAATATCTATTAGTTATTGAGACTTGTCATCGCTTCTCTTTCTTCTCGGTTTTAGCATATTTTGTTCCCTCTACATAAAAGTCTTATTTCTCTCCATATCTCCCTTTTCTTGATTTAAAGGATTTCAGATCTTATAAAGAGTATTTTGCTGAGATGGCTTCTTCGTACATATATATCATAATTTATAAATGAATAACATTACGATTTCTTTGAATTAATTTTTCTAAATGTATTTTGTATGATTTAAAAGTATATTTTATAATTTACACACAATAGTTTATAGAATTCAAATAAAAATCCCATAAAATTCACATTGCTTATGTATATGTTATACACATATATATGTATATTTCATTTGTTTTTTTTAATATTTTTAGTGTACTTAGTGAGCTTATCAGTCTTAAAGCATCACAATGTGCCTATCTTAAATAACAGGAAGAGAAATAACATTGTTTCACATACTGTTTACAGCTACTAATTTGATTGAAAATCTATGTCAACCATAATATCTTCTATGCCAAAGCTTATTGGCTTAGACTGGCCTTTGTCTATTCTATGCAGCTTTACTATTCTACCTGAGAAAGTTCTGGCCTTCATACTAATCACAGTCATGGTGATTGGTTTTTACCATTATCTAAAAAGAATAACATTTGGTCACTGATGTATGCATATATACAAAGGTTAAACTTGTCCAGAGAACTAAATGAAGAAAACTGTGAAAGATAAAGATTTAATAGGGTGTAAAGAGCAAAAGAAAAATTACACTTGATTCTATCTGTATGTGACAGATAGTTCTAATAATAAATGTAATTTCTGATGAATCTAATCAGAGAAAAGTCCAAATAATGATAGATATTCCATAGGATAGATGCACTGGTATCGAATATTTTGAATAAGTTCATATCAAACCACCTTTGGGAATAATCTACCACTGAGCTTGTGTAGAATGAGAAAAAAACAGACTAGAAAGGTGATGTTACTGACTGAAGCCAAGTATAACAGTCAAGGGTCATCAAAATCATCAGTGGGGATTTTGGTGAAACAAGAAAAATATCATCCATTGGGACATAAGCTTACTTCAAAATATTTCCTTTCGTTTTCTTAATTACACAAGGCCTAAAAGTAATTTAAACAGTAATTTAAAAAAACTTTTAACTTCTACAGCACAACTCTGTAAAGCATTTTATAATTTTAAGTAGCTCCAGCCAACTCTAGATTAAACATAAGATCCACAGATCAAATAGAAATCTAATGCTTATGACATTGCTCCCATAATCATATATATTTCCAAATGACAAAAAAACCATAAAGCTCTATTTTTTATATCCAAAACTATAACTACCAACAACCTGAATTCAAATTTAGTACATGTTATAGAAAACCGGTATCAAAATAATTTAAATGTTCTGTGAGTTAAAAACACTGACTCCTGACTAGTATTTTATGTATCCCCTTATCTGAAGTTTTATCTACTTACGAGTACATCAGCTTTGCCATTTAGTCCCTTCCCATAGTCGTGAGTTGCAATGACTTGAAACTTGAAGTATGGCCTTCTCATGTTATGGAAGAGCATAGCAGTTTTGATATGCCCTGTATATGTTTCCACCACAAATCCTCCTTTTCCCTCCTTAATTGGAGGTGTTATAAATCTGTATGCCATGGCACTATAATTGCCAGTATCTCTATCAGGAGACTAGGAGGGGGAAAAACACAGGTTATAAATAATCAAGAAATAGAAAAACTTTTAGCAAAGGACTTATTTATGTTTGTAAGAGTGATGTTCCTTGTGTAGTAATAATATAAAAAGTTGATTTTTTTCTGGATATTATATAGATTTATAGACTTTATGTCCACTTTATGTTCAATGGTTGTCATTAGAATGATAATAACCACTGAACTTTGAATTAAAGGGCATAGACACTAACAGAGTACAGTCCATGAATCAAGTGTTTTGACTGGCATGTGAAATGGGTTCATCTCTGAGCTGTGGTCCAAGTTTTTTTAAGGGTGAGATTGATTGTCTACCTAACCTTTGCTTTGTGTATAAGCATAGTATGTGACTGTGTGTGAGTGTGTTTTAGCAATCTATTTCCTATAGGGAAAAAAATGAAATAAACACATTTATACCGCAAATGACAATAAGACAAATCAAAGTTCAGAGCTTTTAACCAGTAATCCCAGAGATGCATAAAGACATTCTAATTAACTAATGCCATGTCATAATTTGAGAGGGTTAAAATACTAATCCAACTTCCTTTTTCATTATCTTGTACTCTGATTAACCATATTTATTCCTGGCGGCACATGCTTATGACCTACATGTTAAGATTTCTTAATATTTAGAATTTTAAAAAAGTAAATAGTTGCTTACTATAGGTTGTGTGAGTGTGTGTGTGTGTGTATGTGTGCATGCGTGCGTGCGTGTGTGTAATAAAGCTGTGAGCATAATATATGAGGTCATCTTTATGGCTTCTACTTCAGGGAAATTTTTCAGAATGCCAATTTAAGAATTATTTCATAATGAAATACTTAGAAGCAGAATTAATCCTAGTGAATTAATATAAAGTTAGATCACCCTACTCATGAAACTAGATATGTAAATGTTATGTTTTTGTTACTATTTTCATTATCTGATTATTCTCAGTTTAACCAGTGACATTATTGTTAAATATCATGTATCAAGCATTTCTGTTTTGCCATTACAATACTAAAAGTTCTACAAAATAAACATTTTTAATAAAATAAAAACTCTCAGAGGAATGTATTATTCTAATTACATATATTAGTGCTATCCAATAGAACTTTCTGCAATGATAGAAATGCTCTAAGTATGTTCTGTCCAATACAGTAGCCACTAGGCATATATGACTATTGAACACTTGAAACGAGGCTAATAGGACTAAAGAACTGAAATTATAGTTCAGTTTAATTTTAATTAAATTTAAATAGCCAAAGGCCACATAGTAAGTGGTGAAGTTGTGATATAACAATAACAATAGTAAATAATATAAAGTGTATTAAGATGCAGCATGAGCCTGACCCTCTAGCTTTAAATTTGATATATGTGTTTAACCTGTTAGACAAGATCACTTAAAAAAAAAACCAGATATTTCACTTCAGGATAAAGTATTTCTTGATTTTTTTAAGAAGTTAAAATTCTTAGCTTTAGGACGCGCTCTGACTACCACCAGATCTCTTTAGATGATCTGAACAATTTACGTAATGACAGAGTTTAGTTTTGGCATTAGAGGAATGGTAATTAGATTTCAACATTAGGTCATATTATTACTTCAAGAGAAAAAAAGAACAAAGAAAAAAGTTTCCTTTTTACGTTTTGAACTTCAGCGTTTTATTTATTTAACAAAAAACAGCATTAGAAATAAAAAAGCACATTTCCAACTAAAGTTAAAATCAGAGTTCAAATCAAGTAACCAAAGACATCTCTTTTATACACTATGATCAAATTTGGGACTAATGCCAACTCATTCTAAGATTTGGTTCAATATTTTCCTTTAACTTATGATTAACGGGGGCATTTCCCCTAATATAAACTTTTTATTGTTAATATAAAATTTGTTGAGGTACAACAAACACACACCAAAAAATGCAAAAATCTTAAGGGTACAGCTCAATAAAATTTTGCAAAATAGACACATCCATGAAACCAGCATCTGCATCAAGAAATACATTACCAGTGTCCTAGAATTATCAGCATTCCAGTCATACTTAGCTCCCCGAGGAAATCACTGTCCTAATTTCTAATGCTATAGATTATTTATGCGTATTTTTAAACTATATTGATGGAGTTGTAATATCTGTTCTGTTTTCTGACTTCTTTTACTCAAATTTGTGTTATGAGATTCTAAACTTTTATATTTTAAAATAGATCTGGTAACACAATGCAATCACATTTAGAAAAGGAAAGGTGGTTACAATGGAATCATTATGATTACTTGGCACATTAAGCTTCTTTGCACAGTTCTTAGTTATTAACTTACAATTTCAATAAATGAGTAATTTCATTATAGTATTGCTACATTATTAAATTATGATAACCACAAAATAGCCACATGTTATTTTAACAGATTAAGGTCTTCTTTTAAACATACCTTTTGTGAAACAGAAATCGTTTAATGCAAAAGTTTGGGTAGGGAATGAATAATTATAACAGGGATATCTATTTTCTTTTATAATTTTTCATAACACATTTGGAGCAAATTGTCAAAAATGCGATATAGGATTTTAAAAATTCATGTTTACACTACCTGTTTTTTTCAAAAATGTGGTTAGTAATGATTCCACTTTAAATTTCTGTTTCTTTGAAGGGGCTTGATCCTTTGGTTGATTCTGATGGTTGACAGAATCATTAGCATTCTTTCAAATCTCCCTACTCTCTCCCAAATATATATTGTCAAATACTAGTAAGTTAAATAGTGAATGAGAAAAATTCCAGTAGGTACTATACTTTTAGGATTTTCAAGTTTAACGTTAAGTCTACTCAATTTTTAACACACAATGGATTTAAGACTGAAACCTATATAACAGATATGACTAAAAAATGTTGGGTGTGTATAGTACAATCATGCACAGTTAACAATGTTCTTTTTATAAATCAGTTACAAAATATGATTTGTTTAAATACATAACAAGTCACAACAAAAAGAACACAATTTTAAATCTGGTTCTAGATATGAACAAAGTAAGAGATTTTCAGCACAGAATGCATTGCATCTATTTGTTTTGTACTTTTAATAATTTAATTTTACTTGTTTCTTTTTAATATTGTGTTTTGGAAAGAGATGGACTCAAAAGTCAACTATAATTTTTAAAAAATCACTTAGAGTTTCAGATTTCTTTATAAAATGGGAAGAATGTTGATCAACAAATATTATTTTAAGATATTACATATTAAAATACAGAATGTCATAATTTCTACATTTTTATTATAACATTAAAATAACATGTTCCCACCTAGACATTTACCAATGAATATGCAAATTTATCCACAAAACCAAGTAAAACTCTTATGACCTCAGACATATTATCATAAGATTGTAACTCCCTTAATATAATGCATCAATCTCTTTTTTCTTATTCAGCTCAAGATGCATGTACTTTGCTCTCTTTATATATATATATTTTTTTCCTTTCCTTTCCTTTCCTTTCCTTTCCTATATACACATAATTTTTCTTTTTCTTTTCTTTTTCTGCTCTCTTTATAGCTTTCTGGTCACTTTCGAATCAACCATGCATAACTTCTCTCTCAATCAAAATAGATGCATTTATATGTAATATACATTTTACCCTTCCTTGTTACTAAATATAACAAGGCAATGGGTACCTAGCTCTTAGTCTGCCTCTTTAACATCACCTTCATTTTGTATGAATTTCAATGCTTATGTAGATGACAAACCCCATAACCCATTTCAAGTTCCTAGGCATAAAAAATTTTCAATCATTAAATTGACTAACTGCATTAATTCAATTCTATAACTACACTCTAGTCTTTTGTTTTTGTTTTTTTTGGGGGGAGGCATTATTGTTTCTAAGAAAACTCTTCAGCTCTGGAAACATAAATTTTAATGTATAAATTTCTGACCACAATTTCCCATCACTTTCTTATTTAGTGAATTTTTAATTCCAAAATATCTTCTCTGCTCTCATACTTCAGGGCTTATGTCTCTTCCCTCTCTATCATAGATTTCAAGTCACCTTGTTCTCATTTCTTTTCTCCTTCCACACCTGGAACTTCCTCCTCTTTAATTAATTTAACTACCAACCTACTCTTAGGTGATGGAAGAGTAATGAAAGGAATTAAATAATCAGGCAGACTAAAGCTCTCTGAGTATAACTGTGCTTTTATTTATTTGGAAAATTATGTTCTTTTTGTGTGAAAGTTCACCCTTTTCTTCAAATCAGTCTCCACCAGTGAAGTTGTAATTCACATAGAAATTGTGGATATCAGTGTGGATATCAGCTTATAACTAGAAAAGTACCTATATCTATACTTATTGTCTTTCTTCAAATCTCAGAGGAACAAACTGACTCTTCTGTTCTAAAGTTCTTATTCCTTCATCAAATTCTCTTCCATATCTTCGATGTTTAATACTTCATCAGCTCTGTCTCTATACTTCCAACCTTTTCCTCTACAGACTATAAGACATCTACCTTTCTCTCACTAAAATGAAACAACTTTTCTTGTACTCTATACCAACTTCTGACACTATCTCCACAATTTTCATATCTATTTTTCACAGTTATGTTCCTCAGAAAATATTCCTACAACCATTGCCCCCAATTTTTCACTTCATAACCATCCCTTAACCACAGGTGGAATTCCACTTCAACATTGAAGTATTAACATTGAATCTGTTAAAGTCAATGACTGAGGCTGGCTCAATCTCAGATTAGTTATCAATCCTGTGCTCTTTAAACCAAAAAGTCCATTTGCATGATCTGTATAATGTTATTGCTGATGCTGCAAGTTAATATATATTTAACACAGTAGTCTAGGTGTTAACATAAAAATATACATTATCATACAACAACTTTTCATTGAGTAAATTTTATGATTATTTTCTAGGCAAAGAAATGGAGGCAGAGAGAGATTAGTAATTTGCTCATGATCACACAGATAGTTGATAGCACAGCCGGCTAGGTTTCACTCAAAAACCACTACATTGAATATGTCAGACAAGTACCAGAACTTAAATCCAAATGTAAACAACATTTTAATACTAGATAAAATGTCTTTTAAAAACTCGGGTTGTGTTAGGGTTAGGGTTAAGGTTAGGGTTAGGGCAAGGTTAGGGTAGAGTTTAGAGTTATGGTTAGGGTTAGGGTTGTTGGGTTAGGGTAAGAGTTATGGTTAGGTTTAAGGTTGGGTTAGGGTTGGGTTAGGGTTAGGTTAGGGTTAAGGTTGGGTTAGGGTTAGAATTTTGTTACAGTTAGGGTTACAGTTAGGGGTATGCTTAGGGTTAGGCTTAGGCTTAGGCTTAGGCTTAAGGTTTAGGCTTAGGCTTAGGCTTAGGCTTAAGGTTAGGGTTAGGGTTAGGGTTAAGACTAGGGATAAGGTTAGGATTAGGCTTAGGGTTCAGGTTCGGGTTAAGGTTTGCTTTATGTTTAGGGTTAGGGTTAGGGCTAGGCTTCGGACTCGAGTTCGTGTTCGGGATTAGGTTCGGGTTAGGGTTAGGCTTCAGTTTAAGATTAGGGTTTAGTTTAGGGTTAGGCTTAGGCTTAGGTTAGGGTTAGATTTAGAGTTATTGTTAGGGTTGGGGTTAAGGGTAGGGTTAGGCTTAGTGTTAGATTTAGGATTAGGCTTGGCTTAGGCTTAGCGTTAGGTTTAGTGGCAGAAAAGAAATAAACTCTTTCTAGAAATATTAGAAATATCTAGAAATATTAAGACAATAATAAGCCAGGTCAAAAACTAAGTGAAGGAAGAAATACAAAAATCTTAGTGACTATGGCTTTCACTTTGAGGATTTTTGTTAATCTCAGTAAACTTAAAATTTGATCTATGATGTCTGGATTGGTCAGAGAACAGGGAGCAAGACCCAGGGCTTAGTCATGGAAGTGAGTCTAAGAAGATTTCCTTTCCCAGAATACTAAATTCTCACTACGAGGGTGAATGAAAAATTCATCTCTCCTTTCCAGTCATGATAGCCACAACCACTTCTAAATTGAAAAGAAAATTGTCCAGCTTAACCCTTGATTTTGAGTGTAGTGGAGAAAAAAGTCCCTTGAGAATTCATACCAAACACAAGCTTTCATCTTCAGAGTTCGTATCCTTTATTCACATACCATCAATATGTTCAACTCTGGAAGAAACCATAATATTCTGAATTTGTATATCGAATGGTCTTGAACTCTACCTAAATAGAAAGATACAATACAATTGAGAATCTGAGAAAGTGATTTCTGCCTGATAATGGTGTAACATCCTCACAGAATCAAGCATTTTTCGAAGAAGCTTCCTCCAACCTATAACTTAAATAATTCTGACTTATAAGTTCCAAAAAAGATGAAAAGTAAGAATAAAATAATTCTCATAAAGAACAAGAAACAAACTGTCATGAAAAAGAGTCTGTCATGACAGAAAAAAAAAAGCAGTCATTCCCACAAAGGCTTTAATATTTGAATTAGAAGAAAAGGAGATAAAGCAAATATGTTCAATATATTTTAATAAATAACAAAGGTCTTAAATTATGAATAATTAATGAGAATCATAAATAAAAACTATTTTCTAGAAATAAAAAATATATACTTGAAATTAAAAACTCAAAGATGAAGTTGTTAGCAGATTAGGCAGAACTAGTGAGAGAATTAGTGAACTATCAAACAAGGCAAAGAAATGGTCTTGAATGCTTCACAGTTACAAAGATAAAAAAAATCCAAAAGGAAGTTTAGATGGAATTTAAAGTGAGAAACTTTAGCAAACATCTAATCAGAGTTTCAAAGAGAAGGGAAAATGGAATAAAATTTTCCAAAACAGATGAAAGGCAGCTATCCACAGATTCAAGCCTAAGAAACTATAAACAGGGTAAATAAGTAATCCATACCTAGAACCCAAACATCATATAGAAACTGAAGAAAAACCCCTGCCCCCACTACAACGGTAAAGTGTTAGAAGTAGTAAACAGACAGTTGACTTCTTAACAGCAACATTAAATGGTAGATGTCAGGGAAATAATATCTTCAAAATAAACAAAGAAAATAACTGCATTTAAAATTTTAGTCCTGATTAAAATACTTCCAGAAACATGAACCCACTTCATACGAATTTCCACCATGAAAACTGCCAGTTTTTCCTAATCACTTTCATATTTTGTAGATGTTGGAAGAGTCTAAGCCTGCTTCATACACAGCAGATGTCAAGTTGCCTCTTAGAACAATACTGCAGGCAATTTAGATTATCTACTTATCACTTAGCATATAGGATGCATTTGGAACACCGCTAGGAAACAGAAACTTGTAGCTTGGAAGAGGTACAATTCAAAGTCGTTGCTTCAAGTATTTTTTCTCAGAGTGAACTAACTTCTTGAGTAAGCATAATGGATTTCAGCATTAAGGCTCCACCTGTGTGTCAGTGCCATTTCAGAAACATCTTTGAGAGACGTTTTCAATTTCCATATGCATTCCACAACACATTTACTGTTCAGTTTTGGAACGCCATTGCTGAGGACACAGATTACAAGCACATCCTCACCAGAAACATTTCTCATGACATTCGACTGTCACGCTGCATGCAAGACACATTGACTTTCCATTCTCCTTGGCAAAGAAACATTGTATAGGACATCTGATAAAGAGCCACTACTATAAACTACAAGGAAGCCAACACTCTCTTAAAACCTGCTCATGCAGTCTATTCAGATGGTAAATTCGAGAACAAGTATCTCTAAAGCATATTTCCCACCAGTGTTTGATACAGAAAATTGGTCGCATCTAGAACAACAATAGTCATGTCAGACTGGGCATGAATTTCTCTCTGGTCAAGAATATTGAGGCAAAGAGCTTGCTCAAATCAAAAATGTATTACATGAATTGCAAGGAAGAACTGTAATCCATTCCTCAATATTCTTAGAGTGCCGCCTTAGACTTCATAGCTTACACAAATAATAGCACCGAATCGTTGATTGGAATTCTGGATCACAGGAACGCAGTTACTCAAAACCTGTTTCCTTTATATGTGTTGCGAACTTTCTCTAAAGTTTACAGATTGTTCTGTCTCCTCCTCATGGCAACATGAACCACAGTGTGGAAACTCCATACCATCTTGTTTATGGCAAAGGTTTGAGTTCTTTTCAGCATGGATGCTACTTTACAACACATGGCAGCCTGATCCCACTTCTTAAGAATTTACACTATAAAAACTGCCAGTTTTCTCTAATTGCTCTCACACTTTGTACATGTTGGAAGAGCCCAAGATTGCTTCACACAGTGAAGATATCAAGTCACACCTTACAGCAATACTGCAGGCAAATTAGATGATCTATCACTTGGCATATACGTTGCATTTGGAGAACCACTAGGAAACAAAGAAGTTTTAGCGTGGAAGCGTCTCAATTCAAAGCCAACGCCTGAAGCATTTTTCCTCCCAGTGACCTAACTTCCTGATGAAGCATAATGGATCCCAGTTTTATGCCTCCACTAGTGTATCAGTCTTATTAGAAACATTTTTGGGTGACAGTTTCAATTTCCACATGCATTCCAAAACATTTTTATTGTTCATTTATGGATCGGGTCTACTGCAGGCACAGATGAAAAGCACAACCTCACCAGAAAGATTTCTGATCATTTTCATCAGTGACATTACACACCAGACACAGTGATTTTCCATTCTGCTTGGCAAAGAAACAATGTATAAGACATCTGTGAAAGAGCCGCTGGTATAAACTCTGAGGAAGCCACCACTGTATTAGTATCTGCCCATGTAGTCTCTGCAGAGGCTTTGTTCTAGAGCATGTATTTCTAAAGAATGTTTCCCACCAGCTCCTTAATTCAGAAAACTGGTCTCATCATGAAGAAAGCTACATTCGTATCAGTGTCTATTTGAACATTACTCCGGTCAAGAATACTGGGGCAATGAGCTGGCCTAAATTGAAAATGTTATACACTCATTAGAGGTAAGAACTGCAATTCCTTCCTCTACATTGTTAGAATGCCGCCTTAGAATTCAGAGAACAGACCTAGTAGCACCGAATCGTTGACTGGACTTCTGGATTACAGAAACCAGTTATTAAGGTCATGTTTCCTTTGCATGTGCTGTGGGTTTTCTCTAAAGATTATAGTGTTCCTTCTGCTCTTCGAGGCAACAAATGAACAACGATATTAAAACACATTTAACACCATGTTTATCGCTACGGTTTCAGGTCACTTCAGCCTAGCCTATATGGTCCCTTCCTACACACGGCAGCCTGAACCCTCTTCGCACAAATTTCCCCCATGAAAGTTGCCAGTTTTTTTCCTAATCACTTTCACACTTTGTAGATGTTGGAAGTGTCCAAGGTTGCATCACACACTGCAGATAGCAATGGAATAAAATTTTCCATTCGCCCCGTACAGCAATACTGCGTGCAATCAAGATTATCTCCTCATCGCTTGGCATATAAAATGTGTTCGGAGTTACATTACAAAACAGAAGCAGGAAGCATGGAAGTGGATGAATGGCAAGCCATTGCCTCAAGCACCATTCCTCAAAGTGATTCAACTTCCTGATTCAGCTTATTTGGATCCCATCTTGAAAGCTCAACCAGTGTGTCAGTTTATCATCAGAAACATCTTTTGGAGAAGGTTTAAATTACAATATGCATTCTAAAACACATTTACCTTGCAATTATGAAATGGAGCTGCTGAGGACACAGATGACAAGCACATCCTCAACAGAAAGATTTCTCGTCACATTCAACTGTCACACTACAGGCTAGACACAGTGGTTTTCCACTGTGCGTGGCAAAAAAACAGTATATAGGACATCTGTTAAAGAGCTGCTGCTCTAAACTACACAGAAGCTGCCACTGTATTAGTACCTACATATGCAGTCTATGCAGATGGTAAGTTCGAGAGAATGTATTCCTTAAGAGGGTTTCCCACCAGCTCCTTGCTCTGAAAACTGGTTGCATCATAAAGAAAGCTACATTTGTATCAGAGTCTGTTTGAACATTACTCCAGTCAAGAAAAATTGCTGAAAACAAAAATTTATTACATGCATTGCGGGGGAAAAACTGTAATCCTTCATCTACATTGTTAGAGTACCACCCTAGACTTCACAGCATACACCAATAGTAGCACCGAATCGTTGACTTGACTTCTGGATTACGAAGCAAAGGTATTCCAAAAGCTTTTTCTTTACATGTACTTTGGACTTTCTCTGAAGTTCATAGTTTTTTCTTTATTCTCTTCATGGAAACAAATGAACCACACTATTGGAACATCATACCACATTGTTTAATGCAATGATTTGAGGTCTCTTCAGCATTTTTCCTCCCTAGCCGCCCCAAGACCACAAGGTCATGTCCATCCCATTGGTAACAATTTCAATACTAAAGATGTAGCCCCACAACAACACCCAACTTGGCCCCTGCTTCCATGAACTCTGGGGAGACCTTGACCCGCAGAACATAGGTGTCATTTCCTAGGAGGAGGTAGAAAGTCATAAGACAGTTCACTGTCCTATGACTGTTCTCCCTTTAACATATTTATGATAGAAACTTGGGCCGATGGCAGAAAACTTGTGTCCTCCTAACCTCCATTCTGCACAACCTTGTTGCATGTCACCAATTATTTCTTTTGCCAATTATTGAAAGGTGACCATAATATACAGCACCAATGCTTTCCCTTGGTAATAGTAAGTAGAGTGCACTTTTAGAAAAAGCCTGGTCTCTTCCTTCAGGAACTCAATTGGTGAGCTTGGAAGCACAGAGAAGAATTGTTCCTATTTCAGGAAGTGGAGTGGAGACCTTGAAATTTAGAATTTAGCCTAAATATTCATAACGGGTTCTTTGGTGGAGGACTTGGTACATGGTAAAAAGATCGTATTGGTAGGAAAAAAAAAAACGTCAACAGAAGTCCATGGCCCATGACCCAGTCCTCTGCCTGTATCAGAGGAAGTAGTGTAGATTTTTGAAAACACGACACCATGCCAGTCTCATTTTCAAGGTAAACTCAAGTGGAAAACGTTTCACACCCACTCAAGCCTGGTTCATTCTAAGAAATAGAGTGAAAACCTATGCCCACAATAAGATTAGTCACCTGGTAGACAAATGATTCCCACAGAGTCTTCCAAGATCCTCATGTGAATACTACAAGGTGATCATGTGGCATCCGCATTTCTCTCTAGTGATTGCTATGTGATTTTCAGGTGACTTCCACCTTATTCCTCTGCCCCAACCTCAACCAAGTGTTTTTAAAACACGTTCATAAACTGCACATTTTCAATATTTCAGCATTGATGCATTGGCCATTAAGCAATTCCCTTTTGACAGTAGTGGCCTGAAGTCTGCATCCAAGAATAGTGCGGGAGTTGCACCTGAAGCCATTAAGAGTTCTGCTCACAATGACTCAGCATTCTTGATACAATTTAGCAATATGGCAGCTGCTGTTTTTACCACTCTAAAGTACCTTCCTAAAGCAGACACATCCTCTAAATTTCAACGCGGTGACTGTGCTAAGCCACTCCCATTGCCTTCCAGCAGGATGGCTGACCACAGTCGAAATCTCAGGTGAGTTATCGAAGGTTCTTTGTCTGGCAGCAAACACTGCTTTCTTTAAGCAAGTCTAGCCATGCAGACCTGACCTTTCAATTGAAGGGCAGTGAGTTGGCTATCTTGTCCACTCTTTCTTATACATGAACTCTCCTTTTCTCAGTATGTAGGAATTTTACCAAGGAATGTAGAAGGGTAACTCAAAAGTGAGCACCACACCATCACCAAATGTCACGTGATCTCTCTGTCATAGCTCAGGCCAGTCTCCTGATGGGTATGTGTTTCCCGTCAGACAACCACATGAATATCACGAGATTCTCATGTTCTTACTACAAGATTTTCAGGTGACTTTTACCTCTTTTCCTCTGTTGGCCTAAACCAATGGTTTTCAGAACATGTTGAAAGAACTGCCTCAATGTTAATATCTCAGCTTTCTTTTTATGGTCTTTAAGACAGTCCCTATTATAATTTGTAGTGTGAAGTCTATAGCGGAATTCGGAGGCAGCCGTATTTTCTACAATGAACAGGTATCCCCACTGTGGGGAGCCACAGCCAGAACTGCTGCAGAATGTCAGGGGTTAAAAACCAAGTGTACTTAAAGAGGATGTTGAACCTTCCTTGATCCGTTGGAGAAGACAGAAACAAGGATGTTTTATCTTGAATTCTCTGTAAGCTTGCAACTGTTCACACATCACTGCAAATTCTTTGCTACAGTTTAGCAGAGAGTTCTGAGTTGTGAGAACGTCATTGTTTTGCAGGATAAGTAATTTGGCTGACCTTGGGTCTTGACTGCTGTTTTCTCATTGCGATGCTATAAGTAGTGTGCTCTAAATAAATTCGTGGACACAGTCCAGAATCTGTGCTCCCTCCTGCAATTCTGTCTGTCTTCTTTCTTTTCCTCAGTCCCCGCTCCCCCTTTCAGGTACCCTGAATTACTTTGTCAGCTGGCTTCCGACAAGTGGCGCCCGAACAGGGGCCTGGATACAGGGGATAATAGCAAGGACCCACTGTGAGACGAGTGCACTCAAGATTGGCCATAGAAGCCGTGGGTGGTGAAGGTAAGTACACAGGAGTATTGTAAAATAGAAACTGAAACAGAAACTGAAAGAAGTAAAAATGGGCCAACGAAATAGCCGGCTGCTTTTTGTACATATGCTTAAAAATATGCTTAGAGTAAGAGGGGCCAAAGTGGGCCAACAACAATTAACTAAGTTTTTGCAATTTGTAGAAGGGGTATGTCCCTGGTTCCCAGAGGAGGGAACAGTAGATTCAGAAACATGGAAAAGAGTAGGACAAAAGCTACAAGATTATTATGATGTTCATGGGCCTGGTAATGTCCCGGTGGACACTTTTGGGTTATGGACCCTGGTCCGAGACTGCTTAGACCCGCGACATGAGAGGGATAAGTGGCAGGAGCAAGGGGGTCAGGACCCTAAGACTACCTCAGCTACAGAGAGCTCTGAAGGAAAGAGCACAACTGAGAACCAAAGTGAAACTAAGCCCTCGGCTCCGCCGGATGAAGGTTTAGGTGCGCCTTTTACTTCCCTCTTTTGTGAGGATGAGGGCAACCCCTTAGACCCAGGGGATGCGGCTCAATTAGAGGAAGAAGCCACCCGATATCATGATGAGGAGGACCCTCTGCCTTTCGTGGCATTTACCAAGGAGGCCTCAGCAACCTCAGTGAAGGAGGAGAAACATCCGCTTAGAGGATGCAATGAAACAGATACAGGCTTCGCTGGCCGCGGTAACTGTGCAATTACAGCAGCTGCAGATGCAGCAGACGGCACAGCAGCAGGGAGGGTCCCAGTGGAAACCTCAGCTGGATCTGCCAGCTCCTGATGGAGAGCCTTTGCCTCCGACCAGAGGTCCTTTGCCCCCTCTAATTCCCCCTGGAACTCCCCTATATTTGTTATAAAAAAGAAATCTGGAAAATAGAGATTGCTGCAGGACTTGAGAAAAGTTAATGAAACTATGCAGATAGTGGGAGCATTGCTACCAGGGCTGCAGCTCCCCACACCCCACAAATACTCAGCATTTACTTACAATACAGCAAAGTGGCGGCTGTTGTTTCCAAGCTACCTAGTAACATCCTCACAGCATACTCAACCTCCAGTTTTCAACACGGCCAATATGTGAATGCTGCCTCCAGAGCTACTAAGCAGGTTTCCTGACAATGTGCTGGCTGGAAAATTTCTGTTTGGCTATTGCCCATGGGAACATAATGCTCTAACAATAAGCTTTCTACTTCTGTAACCCCCACTTGCACAACCGACCTGTGGGTTGACAGTAAAAAGAAGAAAAATAGACTTGTGTATTCAAACAGGATGAAGAATGGGGTTTAGGGCTTAAAAACCCTGTACCTCTACATTTCGGGGCTGCTTAATTTGGGGTCTGCGTACCCCTGGCAGACCCAGCTGGCTGAATAAAGAGTGTATTTCCCATAACTCACTGTTTTCTGGTGGTCTGTGTGTCTATCGGGGGCTGGCGGCTACGACAACAGACAAAACCTAAGGTAAATTAAGGATCATTGTCTGGTCGCATATATCTTTGACCTCAAGAAATTTTGTAATGTGGACATGACTTTCGATTGGAGTTCAGTTAGAAGGCTGTCTGCCACCTTCTGTTACACAAAAACAAATATTTTCTAAGTGTTTATGTGTATTTTATAAAGTGATATACACTCCTCATTCCAAAAAGAATACTACATCATCCCAACTGTCACATGATCTCACTGTGTTTTATATTGGTCAGTCTCTTGATGGGCACGTGAATCCTACAAGGCTACCATGTGATCTTGTTGTGACTCCCATGGGGCCATGGTCCTGAGGTTATCACTGTCTAATTTTGAACACACTAGGCAAAGGCCTGCTCATACTACCAACAATCTAGACTCTGTGATGGAAACTAATGGGGTGTGCATGGCCCACCAACAAAAGTTGTCTGTTGTTACAGAAAAGAAAGGAGACTTCTGTTCATGGTAACAGTACTGTCCTCCCTTCAAATGATGTAGACTGGAGTCTCGGACCCATGATACAAAGCCACTCTCTTCCTAACAATAATACAATGGAGCCCTTGTCTAAGCCATCAAGCATGTCCTCAGTGAAAGGTAGTAGATTGGAGACCTTAAACCACAAGATGAGTCTTTCCTCTGGTAAGAATATCTTCTTGGAGTACCGGAACCTTGACCTCATGTCTGAAATTTCTCTTAGGAGTGAGAGAGATGATTTTGGGTGATGGTTCCAACATCTTTACCTTTTCCAGGAGGTAGAGCTGAGACCTCGTCCTACCACAGTTCTTCTGTCTTATCCCGAAGTGGTGGCCCAGGCCCATGGTTCTAAAACTGTTATCTCTGAACAAATGTCGAGTTGTATCCTAGGCCCTCAGCAACAAGCCTGTCTTTATTCAAGGGAAACTAGAATGGAGACTTAGGCCTGTGACACCAAGCGTGGACTCTCCTCACAGGAGCTAGGGTGCTGGCTGAGGCTCCCAAAGTCAAGACTACCTAATTAATAACAGATTAGATGAAAGAGGTACTCACAACACACCCAAGGTATCCTCTGTGAACAGAAACTCATATGGAACACACAGCCCACAAACAAAGCTGTCTTACCTAAACAAAAGGAAGAACAGAGGACTCCCTTCATCCCAACAACTCTGTCTTTTTTTCAAAGGATGTCGAGAGGCGAACCTGGCTAAAGGCACAAATCTTGTCTTTCCTATAAATAAATACAAAGGAGACTGGGATCCATGGTAATAAACCTTTCTCTCTAAAACTACTAGAAAGGAGACTTACCCCTTAGAGCAATCTTGTCCTCAGGTAAGAGAATTTTGACTCCAGACCTCGGATCTTGTCTCCTGCCTGGATTTCCAATCCAGAACCAGAGTGCTGACCTTGGTTTTCAGTTCTAATCCCTTCCCCTATTTCAGATGTGGAGTATTTCTTCTGTCTTTCCATAACAGAGACTGAAGGGGTGGCCTGGGCCCAAGATTCTAAGCCTGTTCTCTCTGAAAGAAAGTCCTAGGCACAGAGCAACAAGACTTCTTTATGGAAGACACATTAGACTGGAGACTGTGGAAATTGGCATCAATCCTGGACCTCCTAAATGGAACTGGTTTTCAGACCCAAGCCCACAAGGTCATAACCATCCAATTGGTAACAAAGTCAAAACTGAAGATCTAGCCTCACAATACCCAACCTATCTTATGATTCCAGAGACTCTTGGAAAGAACTTGGCCCACAGAACCAAGATGTCATCTCCTAGGAGGTGGAAGAATCAAGGACTCACTTTTAAGTATTTACGATAGAAAGTTGAGCCGATAGTGCCATCCTTGTGTCATCCTAACACTCCATTCCACACAACCTGGTCCCAAGAAACCAATTTTCCTTTTGCCAGTTATTGAAAGGTGACCTTAACCTTCAGCACCAAGGCTTTCCTCTGGTAAGAGAAGGTAGTGTGGGCACTTAAAAACTTGGCATGAAGCCTGAACTCTTCTTTCAGGAACTCAATTGGGTACCTTGGTGGCACAGCCAAGCATTGTTCCTAATTCCAGGAAGTAGAGTGGTACCTTGGTCCACTGAATCTAGCCTAAATTTTCATAACAGAACCTTAGGTGGAGGTTTGGCACATGGTAACAAGACTGTCTTGGTAGATATAAAATCAGTACAAGTACATGGCCCATGACTCAGTCCTCTGCCTTGATCATGGTAAGCAGAATGGATGTCTGAAAACATGACACCATGGCAGACTCATTTTTAAGATAAACTCAAGTGGAAAACTACCACGTCCAGCAAGGGGTAAATCCTGCCATGTCCAGTGTGGTCCTGGAAAATAATCCTGAGTGGGTACGGTAGGAGTTTGAAAAAGAAAGAAGACAGAAACCTGGGATCAGGAGGCCCACTATCCACTGATGATGGAGTAGAGAGTGATTTTATTTTTGTAAGTTGGTTTTATACAAGAGCATACATTTGCTGTAAAAATGAGATTACCCCCACCCAACCTCCACATACTACTATAATCATTTCCATTTCTGCAGATTACCACCACCCTACACAGCCTGCTATAAAAATTTGCATTTCACAACCCGCATTGTTCTCCCATCTGTTTCTACTTCCCAGTTCTTAGGAGGATTTGTGGAGGTGAGGCAACCCTCGGTTGGCCTCACAGATTGCAAGATCTTGTTGGCTTGCACCTGCTCTCCACATCGCCATTCCTATTTATTTTTAAGCCACAGAGCATGCAATGTAATATGAGACTGTTCTACTTGTTGTTGGAAGATACGGCTACCAACTGAAGAAGCACAAAATAATACAACTAGTAAACATACATTTTCAGCTAAAATCCAAAACGTATGTTTAAGTATATTCAAAAGATTAAACCCTTGTAAACTATGCAAAAAATCTTTAGCTAAATCTTTTGAATTAATAATAGTATCCTTTCCATTCTGTATGTACAAACTCCTGATGTAAATTATGCAAATCTAAACATAAATTATTATGATGTCAAATACCTTGTAAATGCAATCATACCTGTTGCCAATTCCACTTAGATTGATTATAGATCACATTAGTTACACATACCTCCTTATTATGGGGACTCACATGATTAGTAAAATTACAATTTGTACAAGATACATTAGGAAGTACATTTGGAGTATTCGTTTGCAATTGTCCAATAAAAAACATAGGGGGCAAAACACAGACTTGAACCCCATAGCAATGCTTAATATTCAAATCAGCCATAGATGATTCAGATAGATTAACAAAGCCCAAGGTTGCAAAAGCTCACCACAAGTCCTTCTGAATGTGTCTTTTCGGGGAGGTCATCAAAGAGGCTACGTACCCAACAAGTGAGCTTCTCTAGGTCCGATCCATCTGCCATCTTCACAATGCCTGACAAGACTTTCAAGTAGCCAACAAGGTCCATCTGCACCATTAGGAAAAACACAAACATGCCCCCGGCCCCATACTAATACAGGATCAGGGCTATATCATTCATTAGTTAACAGATCTTTCCAACAAACTACTGCTTGTGGATTCCCCGAAGGGGACCAGAACCATTCTGCAGCTCTTTGACCATCATCATCTATGTTTAAAAAATTTAAAGTGAAAAGTACATGCTTTAAGATATTCTGAGGAGTTACAGGGTTGACTCTCCCTTTTTCTTCTTGTATTTAAAGTTTAACGGCAACAATAGTAGACTAAATAAGTACCAGGCAATATGTTTAAGAAAATTGTAGGGATTAAAGCTTCTCAAAACATTTGAAGTTTCCTCAGCCAATTTTGCAGGATCTACAATAAATCCCTTGGTAATTTAACTTTATTTTAATCCCATTCAGAGGCATTGTAGTCTCTGAATGTGACCCGACCAACACCTCAATTTTTCTGTCTCCTTTCTATATTATTTCCCTTCAGAGATTTTACTCCTTTAATCTTAAGGGGATGTTGAAGGAGGAAGGTCTATCTTCTGTAACTTCTTCAAAGCTGAGATAAGGCTGTAGTCCCTGCCTACTGGGAATAAAAATCTCTGAAAGTCTATTCTAAGGGCCCCAGAGGCAGACAACATGAGGTTCTTCCAGCATGTATAAGTAGTAGGAAGCCTTGTAACCTAGAGAATATAAACTTAGCAAAAAGATAGAAAATACAAGTTAAAGTTAATAGTAGAGGTAATTGACAATGAAGTTACTTTTTCATAGTAGTTTGTTAATTCATGGTACACAAAAGTTTTCTGATTCTTTGGGACATGTGGACTTATTTAGTTTCCAGAACAAGAGCTTCAGACCTTCTGTGAGTTCACAGGAATAGGTTGCACTTCCCAGTTTATTTTCTGGAGGAACTGGTGAGGTCTCCTAAGAAACTGGTCTAATTCAAGATAAATGTACCCAGCTGTTGAGTCCTTGTAATTTGACAGGATTTGGGAACTTAACAAAACTTGGTAGGGCCTTTCTATCTGCCTTGAGGCCTGACTATTTATTCTTGTCACTGTGCAGTTAGCATTGGAGAGAGGCCCATGGGATGGGTCAGGACAGAGTAGGTAGCTGCAGTATCTAGTAAAAATTCACTTTTCCCTTCTTGCCATGGCAAGAAGGTGACCTGAGGTTCCACTGTTATGATTGTAGTGGATTTTCTGAGGACTGGAGCTTGCAAGATCTTGAGGTTCCGTTGTTGGAGGAGAAAGCAGCCCCTTCATGAGAGGCTTGCTATGTGGGGTGAGGGCTTATGAGGTCTACCCCTCCCTGAATTCCCAGAGCTGGATGAACATTCGCCCTTTTAGTGCCCTGCCTTCTGCAGTTTGCACATTGATTATGCCTCTGTCCCAACGATGCCACTCATGGCCAACCAAGATCGAGGCCATCCAGGCCTTCAAGGTTTTTATTGCCTAGGGTTACCTCGAGATGGTCCCTGTATTAAGGCTGCTAAAATTTGCACCCTTTTTGTACTCTGCTTCCTTCTCTGCCCAGTCCCAGTTATTGGATACCTTAAAGACTTCTGGCACAAGGCATCCTGTGGGGTTGAGGTTTAAGCCCCAACTTTTGGAGCTTCCTTGAAATATTGAGCACTGACTGAGTTATGAAATGTATAGCTATGAGTGCCGGGCCCTCAGACTTTGGTCTAATGTTAGTATATTCTCTAAAAGTCTCAGAAAACTGGTTAAGGCAACATAAAACACAAAATTTACTTTGATGAATCACGGAATCCTTGTTTTCTACTCAGAAAACTTTTCTATAACATCAATAGCAGACTAATAGTCTAAGAAACATTAAAACACAACTTTAATTTTACATTAGTTTACTTTTGGCATTTAAATTTCCTATTTTGTTTAATTTAATCACACAAAATTGCCTCTCAGGATTTTTTTTATAAACCTACTACTTACTTCATTCTTTCAGTTTGCCTCTTTTTACTCTTTCAGAAATAACCAACTTTAAGACAAACAGCTTTCCTTTAATTTCCTTAAAAATAAATCTCTATACCGCATACCTTCTGTTACCAAAACCAGACATTTTTTCCCATCATAATTAGAATTCTTAACTAAACCACTATATTACATACAACAGACAAATATAGATCAGAGTTCATACACATACTCATATTTCTCCATCATCAGTATTTGTAACTTCTCTGGAGGTGCCAACTCAGCCAGTTAAAGTCCATTCCTGACTGTCCTTTCCTCTCCTAGCCTGCTGATCTCTGTGAGCCTCCTTCTCTATTTCTTGCTCATACTCAGGAGGAAATGGTGGCAGAGGAGCAGAAGGCGGTGGAGCAGTATGAAGGTCCTCATGCCCCTTCAAAGTCCTTCGCAGTGTAGCAATTAACTCACTACCTTCTCCTCCCCGGAGTTTCAGATCCTCCTAGGTAAAATCAAGACAATCTCTTTTTTAAAGCCCATGAGGAGAATGTAAAAATGAGGATCTTAATAGGCCCTTCAGAGGTACAGCACCCTCATAATGGCTTCCCAATCTCCTGCCAGGTCTGACTATTACAGTTTCCTCCTCTGGGAACAAAGGACAAATTTCTTGCACAAAACTTAAAAATTCTGTTAATTGTACTCTTTTCACTTTATAGTTTCTAGGTCTAAGCATAGTCTTAAGCATTTGTACAAAAATAATAGTCTTAAGTATTTGTACAAAAATATCGTGGTCTTTTGACCCTCGTCCCATGTATACTCCCGACAATTATAGCCTAATCCTTAAATTTATTCAAGGCACATTTCTTCTTGAGTTCTACTAGGCTGTTACTCTGTATTTTCTTCCTCCTCCTCTTTTGTATAGGCTTTTCCCGAGGGAGTCTCCTCACCTTACCTTATTGACACGTTTTCCCGTACTCAGGTCCCTATATGCACCACCTAGCTCGTCCAGCAAGTAGTAAATCCTGTCACTTCCAGCTCGGCCCTGGGAACGGTGGGAGTTTGAAAAAAAGAAGACGGAAACCTGAGATCAGTATCCCCACTATCCACTGATGATGGAGTAGAGAGTGATTTTATTTTTGCAAGTTGGTTTTATACAAGAGCATACATTTGCTGTAAAAATGAGATTACCCCCACCCAACCTCCACATTCTATTATAATCATTTGCATTTCCATAGAGTACTCCCACCCTACACGGCCTGCTATAATCATTGGCATTTCAAAACCCACATTGTTTTCCTATCTGTTCGTACTTCCCCTTTCTTAGGAGGATTCCTGGAGGTGAGGCAACCCTTGGTTGGACACACAAATTACAAGAACCTTGTCAGCTTTCAACCAGTTCACCAGAGAAAAAGTTTTACATTCACTCCAGCTTTGTTCATGCTAAAAAGTACAATGAAAACTTATGCCAATAGTAAGAAGATTAGTCACCTGTAGACAAATGATTCCTGTGGGGTCTTCCAAGACCCCCATGTGAATCCTGTGAAGTGTTCACAGGACCTCTGCAAGATTCCCTAATGACTGCCATGTGAATTTCAGTTGACTTCCACCTTATTTCTCTTTCCCTATCCTCAAACAAGTATTTTCAAAACATGTCTCATAAACTGCACATTTTTGATATTTCAGCATTGATGCAATGGCTGTTAAGCACTTACCTCTCGACAGTAGGGCCTAGAGGTCCACAACCAAGAACAGTGTGGGAGTCACACCCGATGCCTTTGAGTTATCCTCATGTTGTAGCCGCCAGCCCCCGACAGACGCATGGACCACCAGAAATCAGTGAGTTATAGGAAACGCACTCTATTCAGCCAGCTGGATCTGCCAGGGATACGCAGACCCCAAATTAAGCAGCCCCGAAATGCAGAGGTACAGAGTTTTTAAGCCCTAAACCCCATTCTTCATTCTGTTTGAACACACAAGTCTATTTTTCTTCTTTTTACTAACTGTCAACCTGCAGATCGGTTGTGCAAGCAGGGGAGTATAGAAGCAGAAAGCTTATTGTTAGAATGTTATGTTCTCATGGATGATAGCCTATGTTCCCATGGGCGATAGCCAAGCAGTAATTTTCGAGCCAGCACACTCACAATAACTCAGCATTTTTGCTACAATACAGCAATATGGTTGCCGCTGTTTCCGCTGCTCTAAATTACCTTCTACAAGCAGACTCAGCCTCCAAATTTCAATGCGGTTTATGTGCTACAGCTGCTCACATTGTCTTCAAGCAGGTTGCCTTACCACAACTGGAACCACAGGCCATTTATCTAAGGATCATTGTATGGTAGCCTACGCTGCTGTCCTTAAGCAAGTCTAGACATGCAGACCTCACCTTTCGATTGAAGGGCAGTGAGTTGGCTGTCTCGTCCACTGTCTCCTATGCATGGACTTTACTTTTCTCAGTGTTTATGTGAATTATACTAAGGAATGTAAAATAAGTGAGAGCCACACCATCACTCAATGTCACATGATCTCCCTATGATGCCCTCAGGCCAGTCTTGATAGTCACATGATTCCTGCAGGGCAATCACATGAATATTGTGAGATTCCCATTTTCTTGCAATGAGACTTGCAAGTGACTTCAACTTCATTTTCCTCTGCCTGCCTAAACCAAAGGTTTCCACAAAAACTTGAAGGAACTGCCTCAATGTCATTATCTAAGCTTCCTTTTTGTGGTCCTTTAGCAGTCTCTATCAAAATTTGTAGTCTGAGGACTGCTCTAGAGGAATTCAGAGGCAGCCCTTCTTTCCACCATGAAGAGGTATCCTCAAAAAGACTCAGCATTTTACCTCCAATACAGCAAAATTGTGGCTGTTGTGTTCACTGCTACTAGTCCCTTCCTCACAGCAAACACAGCTTCCTTATTTCAACATGGCCATTATGCGAGTTCCCTGTGCATGGCCACAAAGCATGTTTCCTGAAAAAAGAAAAAACCTGAGGCAAATTAAGGTTCATTGTCTGGCCACATATATTATTGACCTTGAAGTAAGTTTTGTCATGTGGACACAACATTCAATTAGAGGTCAGTTAGGAGCCTGTCTCTGCCACATTCTGTTATGCAGAGACTAATGTTTTCTGAGTGTTTATTGAATTTTATCAAGTGATAGGCACTCGTCATTCCAAACACAGCACTTCGTCATCCCCATCTGTCATATGATCTCCCTGTGTTTCATACAGGCCGGTCTCTTGAAGGACACGATATTCCCACAGGGTGTTCATGTGATCCTGTTGTGACTCCTGCGGGGCCATTGACCTGAGGTTAACATTGTGTAATTGTGAACACACTAGGCAAAAAGACCTGCTTACACTACCAATGACCTAACCCCTGTGATGGAACAAATGAGCAGTGATTGGTGTGCAAACAAACTTGTCTCTTTTTATAGAAAAAAAAAAGGAGACCTCCGTTCATGGTAACAATACTGTCCTTTCTTCAAATGATGTAAATTGGAGACCCGGATTCATGACACAAAGTCAGTTTTTTCCTCCAAATAATACAATGGAGCCCTGTTCTAAAGCCACCAAACCTGTCCTCATGAAATTTAGTAGATTTTTGACCCTAAAAGGAAAGGCCACTCTATCCTCTGGTAAGAATATCTTTCTTGGAGTATTAGAATTTTGGCTCCATGTGTGGAATTTCTCTTAGCAGCGAGAGGGGTGAATTTTGCTTGCAGTTCCTATCCCTCTACCTTTTCCAGTACGTAGAGCCGAGACCTACTACCACAGCATTTCTTCTTTCTTTTCCTAACAGCATCTGAAATGGTGACCTGGGCTCACGGTTCCAAGTCTGTCCTTCCTGAAGGAATGTCGAATGGTATCCTAGGCCCATAACAACAATTCTGTCTTTATGCAAGAAAAACTAGAATAAAGACTGGCCTATGACATCAAGCCTGGACTCTCCTAACAGGAAATAGAGGCAGGCTAAGGCTCCCAAAGTCAAGACCATCTAATTGATAACAGACTAGATGAAACAACTACCCAAGGTAGCCCCTGTGAACAGAAACTCATGTGGAGCGCTTGGCCCACAAACAAATCTGTCTTCACGAAACAAAAGTAAGAACGGAGGCCACCAGCAACACTGTCATTTCTTGAAGAATGTGGTGTGGTGAACCTGGACCAAGGCACAGAGCCTGTCTTCTCCTAACAATAAGTACAAAGTAGATGGATCCATGGCAATAAACCTGTCCTATTTGAAAACTAGTACAGAGGAGACCTAACCCCATAGGGCAAACCTGTCCTCAGGTAAGAGAATCTTAACTAGAGACCTAGGACCTTGTCTCCTGCCTGGATTTCTAATCAGAAACCAGAGTGCTGACCTTGGTTTGCAGTTGCAATCCCTTCACCTATTTCCAGGAAGTGGAGCTCAGAAATTGGCCCACATCATTTCTTCATCCTTTTCCTAACAGAGACTGAAGTGTTGGCCTGGGCCCGCATTTCTAAGTCAGTCCTCTTTGAACAAATGTCACCTGGAGTCCTATGCACACAGCAACGAGCCTTCAAGAGATACTAGAAAAAAAGTCTGTGGAAATCTGCACCAAGACTTGATCTCCTAAAAACTATTTGGCAGCCACAAGCCCAGAAGGTCATGTTCATCCAATTGGTAATAAAGTCCAGACTGAACACCAAGCCACACAACACCCAGCCTGGTCTCAGCTTTCAGAAATTCTTGGGAAGAACTTGGCCCACAGAACCAAGACGTCATATCCTAGGAGGAAAAAGAATAGAGGACACAGATCACAGCACCAAGATTGCCCTATTTTTAAAATATTTGCAATGAAATTTGGGCAGATGGTACCAACCTTGTGTTATCCTAACACTCCATTCAGCACAACCTGGTCCCACATCACCAATTTTACCTTTCACCAATTCTTGAAATGTGACCATAACCTATAGCACCAAGACATTCCCCTGGTAAGAGAAGGTAGTGTGAGCACATAGAAACTTGCAACAAATCCTAGACTCTTCTTTCAGGAATTCAATTAGTGAGCTTGGAAACACAGGCAAGCATTTTTTCCTAATCCAAGAAGTTGAGTGGAAACCTTGGCCCCCAGAATCTAGCTTAAATTTTTATAACAGAATCTTAGTAGAGGACTGGGCACACAATATCAAGATGGTCTTGGTAGAAAAAAATGTCTCATGGCTCATGACCCAGTCCTTTGCATGGATCGGTGGTAGTAGAGTGGAGGTCTGAAAATACCTCACCATTTTGGTCTCATTTTCAAGATAAACTCAAGTGGAAATTGGTTCATACACACTCATCCGGTACATTCTAAGAAGTAGAGTCAAACCTATGTCCACAGTAAGAAGCTGAGTCACCTGGTAGACAAATGATTCCTGTGGGGTCTTCCAAGACCCCCATGTGAATCCCTTGAGGTGTTCACGTGACTGCCGCAAGATTCTTTAACGACTGCTATGTGAATTTCAGTTGACTTCCACCTTATTTTTTTTCCCCTATACTCAAACAAGTGTTTTCAAAACACATCTCATAAACTGCACATTTTTGATATTTCAGCATTGATACATTGGCCATTAAGCAGTTCCCTCATGACAGTAGAGCCCTGAGGTCTGCATCCAAGAATAGTGCGAGAGTCATACCTAAAGCCTTTGAGTTATGCTCACAATAACTCAACATTTTTGCTACCATACAGCAATATGGCAGCTGCTGTTCCCACCACTCTAAATTACCTTATGTGCTACAGCTGCTCACATTGCCTTAAAGCAGGTTGCCTTACCACAGCTGAAACCACAGGCCAGTTATCTAAGAATGAGTGTCTGGTATCCTACTCTAGACGTAAGCAAGTCTAGTCATGCAGACCTCAACTTTCGAAAGAAAGACAGTGAGTTGGCTGTCTCATCCATTCTCTCTTATGACAAACTCTTCTTTCCTCACTGTTTATGTGAATTTTACCAAGGAATGTAGAAGGATAAAAAAAGTGAGCGCCACACCATCACCCGATGTCACGTGACCTCCTTGTGAGCCCCACAGGCCTGTCTCTCGAAGGTCACGTGATTCCCACATGCCAGTCACATGACTATTGCAAAATTCCACATTCTTGCAACAAGACTTTCAGGTGACTTCCAATTCATTTTCCTGTGCTGGTCTAAACCAAAGATTTCCAGAACACGTTGAAAGAAATGCCTCTATGTCAATATCTCAGCAGTCTTTATGGTCATTAAGCCAGTCACTAGCAGAATTTGTAGTCTGAGGTCTGCTGTAGAGGAATTTGCTGGCAGCCGTTCTTTCTGCGATGAAGTGGTATACTTACATTGACTCAACAGTTTACCTAAAATACAGCAAAATGGCGACTCTTGTTTCCACCTCTATCCAGGACCTTACTCATAGCACACTCAGCTTTCAAGTTTCAACAGAGCCGATGTGCAACCACAGCCTCCACTGGCCCAAAGCAGATTTCCTGACAACAGACAAAACCTGAGGCGAATTAAGGATCATTGTCTGTCCGCAATACTGTTGACCTCAAGTTTTGTAATGCGGAAATGACATTCGATTGAGGTCAGTTAGGAGGCTGTCTCAGTCACCTGCTGTTACACAGAGACTAATGTTTTCTCATTGTTTCTGTTAATTTTATCAAGTGATATGCACTTGTCATTCCAAAGGGAGCACTACATCATCCTCAACTGTCACATGATCTCCCTGTATTTCATACAAGCCAACTCTTGATGGACACGTGATTCCCACAGGGAGGTCACGTGATCCTGTACTGACTCTCACAGTGCCATAGATCTAAAGTTAATACTTTCTAATTTTGAACAAACCAGGCAAAACACCTGCTGACAGTACCATCAACCTATACCCTTTAAAGGAAACTAATGGGCAGTGCATTGCCCACAGACTGAAAATATCTATTGTTACAGAAAAGAAAAGAGACTTCCGTTCACGGTAAGTGTACTGCTCTCCCTTCAAATGATGTTGACTGGAGACCCAGGCCCATGATACAAAGCCACTCTCTTCCTAACAGTAATACAACTGAGCACCAGTCTAAAGCTACCAAGCCTATCCTCGTTGAAAATTAGTAGACTGGAGACCTTAAATCACAAGGCAAGATTTTCCTCTCATAAGAATAACTTTCTTAGAGAGCTAGAACCTTGTCTCCAAGTCTAGAATTTCTCTTAGTAACAAGAGGGGTGACTTTGGCTTGGAGTTCCAATCCACAGTATCCCCTTTTCTAAAAGTTAGAGCTGAGATCTTGTCCCACAGTATTTCCTCTGTCTTTTACTAACTGAGACTGTAGTGGTGGCCTGGGCCCATGTTTCTAAGCCTGTCCTAGCTGAACAAATGTCATGTGCTTTCTTAGGCCCACAGCAACAAGCTGTCTTTATGGAAGGAAAACAAGAATGAAAACCCAGGCCTGTGACCTCAAGACTGGACTCTCCTCACAGAAACTAGGTTGCAGGTCCAGGCTCCCAAGGTCAGTACCGTTTAATTGATAACAGACTAGATGAAACAACTGCTACCAATACACCCAAGGTTTCTGTGAACAGAAACTCATGTGGAGTGCACAGCTCACAAACAAAACTATCTTATCTAAACAAAAATAAGAAGAAAAGCCTCTGTTCATCACAGCAACCCTGTCTTTTCTTGAAAGGATGTGGAGAGATGACTCTGGCACAAGGCACAAAGCTTGTCTTTTCCTAACAATAACTACAAGAGTGACTGTGACCCTAAGCAATAAGCCTGTCCTCTCTGAAAACTAGTAGAGAGGAGAACTTAATTCTCAAGACAAGCCTGTCTTGAGGTAAGAGAATCTTAACTGGAGACCTTGGACCTTGTCTCTTGCCTAGATTTCTAATCCAGAACCAGAGTGCTGACTTTGGTTTGCGGTTCTAATCCCTTCCTCTATTTCCAGGAAGTGGAGCTGAGAAAATGGCCCACATCATTTCTTCTGTCTTTTCCTAACAGAGACTGAAGGGTTGTGATGGGCCCATGGTTTTAAGCCTGTCTTTTCTGAAAGAATGTCATCTGGAGTTGTAGGTGACAGCGACAAGCATTCTTTATGGAAAACACACTACAATGGAGATTATGGAAATCAGCACCAAGCCTGGACTTCCTAAAAAGAACTAGTTGGCCATCCCAAGTCCACAAGTTCACGACCATCCAATTGGTAGGAAAGTCCAGACTGAAGACCTAAGCCCAGAATACCCAGCCTAGCTGCTGCTACCTGAAACTCTTGGCAAGACCTTTGCCCACAGAACAGCACCATGTCTGTCTTCCCTTTAAAGCAATTACGACAGAAATTGGAGCCGATGACACCAAACTTGTGCCATCCTAACACTCTATTCAGCACAACGTGGTCCCACATTACCAATTTTCCCTTTCGCCATATTGGTAGGAAAAAAAAAGTTGATAGAAGTCCATGGCGCATAACCCAGTCCTTTGCCTGAATCAGGGGAAGTAGTATGGATGTTTGAAATATGACATCATGCCATTCTCATTTTCTAGAAAAATTTGAATAGAAAATGCTTTATACTCAAGCCTGGTTCATTCTAAGGAGTAGAGTGAAAAGCTACATCCACAGAAAGAAGACTAGTCACCTCGTAGACCAATGATTCACACAAAATCTTCCAAGACCCACATGTGATTTCCGTGAGTTGTTCACGTGACTGCTGCATGATTCCCTAGTGATTGTTACGTGATTTTCTGGTGACTTCCACCTTATTCCTCTTCCCCCATCCTCAACCAAGTGTTTTCAAAACACGTCTCATAAACTGCACATTTTCAATATTTCAACATTGATGCATTGGCCGTTAAGCAATTCCCTCTTGACAGTAGTGGCCTGAGGTCTGCATCCAAGGATAGTGTGGGAGTCACACCTGAAGCCGTTACGAGTTCTGCTCACAATGACTCAGCATTCTTGATACAATACATCAACATGGTAGCTGCTGTTTCCACTGCTCTAAAGAACCTTTCTCAAGCAGATTCAGCATCCAAATTTCAACGTGATTAATGTGGTACAGCTGCTCCCATTGCCTTCCAGCAGGTTGGCTGATCACATCTGAAACCTCAGGCCAGTTATCAAAGGATCTTTGTCTGGTAGCCTACAAGTCTAGTCATGCAGACCTGATCTTACGATTGAACGGCAGTGAGTTGGCTGTCTCGTCCTCTCTCTTACACACAGACTCTCTTTTTCTCAGTGTTTATGTGAATTTTACCAAGGAACGTAGAAGGGTAACTCAAAAATGAGTGCCACACCAACACCCAAGTCACGTGATCTCTCTGTGTGGCCCTCAGACCTCTTGATGGTCACCTGATTCCCATGGGACTGCCAAGTGAATATAGTGAGATTCCTGCATTCTTCCTATGAGACTTCTGGTGACTTCCACCTCATTTTCCTCTGCTGGCGTAAACCAAGGGTTTCCAGAACATGTTGAAGAAACTGCTTCAATGTCAATGTCTCAGTTTTGTTTTGTTTTGTTTTGTTTTATGGTCATTAAGCCAGTCCCTATCAGAATTTGTAGTCTGAGGTTGGCTATAGAGGAATTCGGGGGCAGCCGTTCTTTTCACCATGAAGAGGTATCTTCACAATGTCTCAGTATTTTACCTACAATACAGTAAAAGGGCGGCTGTTGTATTCATCATTACCCGTTCTTCCTCATAGTACACTCTGCCTCCAGGTTTCAAGTGGCCAATACATGACTGCCACCTCCACTGCCACAAAGAAGGATTCCTGACAATGGACAAAACCTGAGGTGAGTAAGGATTATCGGCTGGCAGATAATATCGTTGACATCAAGTAAGGTTTTAATGTGGAAACAACATTCAATTGGAGATCTGTTAAGAGGCTATCTCTACCACCTTCTGTTACACAAAGACTAATGTTTTCTCAGTGTTTATGTGTATTTTATCAAATGATATGTACTACGTCATCCACATTAGTCACATGATCTCATGTGTCCTGTGTTTCATACAGGACATCCTCTTGATGGGCACGTGAATGCTATTACGTGGTCATGTGATCCTGTCATGACTCCCATGGGGCCATAATCCTGAGGTTAACACTGTCTAATTTTGAACACACTAGGCATAAGTCCTGCTTACACTACCACCAATCTAGACCCTGCAATGGAAACTATAACAGCATTGTCCTTCCTTCAAATGATGTAGACTGGAGATCCGGGCCCATGACACAAAGCCATTTTCTTCCTAATAATACAGTGGAACACTGGACTAAGCTACCAAGCCTGTCCTCACTGAAAATAAGTAGATTGGAGACCTTAAATTGCAAGGCAAGTCTTTCTCTGGTAAGAATATCTTTCTTGGAGAACAATTACCTTGGCTCCATGTCCGAAATTTTCTTAGGAGCAAAAGGGATGACTTCGGCTGACAGGTCAAATTCCTTTACCTTTTCTAGGAGGTAGAGCTAAGACCACATCCCACAGCATTTATTCTGTCTTTTCCTAACAGAGACTGAAGGGGTAGCCTGGGCCCATTGTTCTAAGCCAGTCCTCCATGAACGAAAGTTAACTAGTGTTTTAGGCCCACAGCAACAAACCTGTCTTTATGCAAAGGAAAGTAGAATGGAGGCTTACACCTGTGGCACCACTCAGGACTCTCCTCACAGGAACTAGTGTGCAGGCCCAAGCTCCCAAGGTTAAGACCATCTAATTGATACCAGCCTAGATGAAACAACTACTCATACTATACCCAAGGTAGCCCCTGTGAACAGAAACTCATATGGAACACAGAGCCCACAACAAAGCTGTATTCTCTAAACAAAAGAAGAATGGAAGCCTCCATTCCTACCAGCAACAGTGTCTTCCCTTGAGAGGATGTGGAGTGGTGACACAGGCCCAAAGCACAAAGCCCTTCTTTTCCTAACAGTAAGTATAAGAGAGACTGAGAACCATGGCAATAAACCTGTCATCTCTGAAAACTAGTAGAGAGGAGACCTTACCCTAAAGGGCAAGCCTCTCCTTTGGTAAGAGAATTTTAACTTGAGACCTAGGACCTTGTCTCCTGCCTGGATTTCTAATCTGGAATCAGAGTGCTGACCTTGGTTTGTAGTTGCAATCCCTTCCCCTATTTCCAAGAAATGGAGCTGAGATATTGACCCAATGCATTTCTTCTGTCTTTCCCTAACAGAGACTGAAAAAGTAGCCAGGGCCAACGGTTCTAAGCCTGTCCTCTGTTAACAAATGTTGTCCTAGGCACACAGCAACAAGCCTTCTTTATGGAAGACACACTAGAATGGACACTGTGGAAGTCAGCACCAAGTCTAGACCTCCTAAAAAGAACTAGTTGATACCCCCACGAGGTCAAGCCCACGAGGTCATCACCATCCGATTGGTAACATAGTCCAGACTGAAGACCTAAGCCACAACAGCCTGGCTGCTGTTACCAGATTTCTTGGGGAGACCTTTGTCCACAGAACCAATGTGTCATCTCTAGGAGGAATGAGAATAGAGGACTTGGTTCATGGCACCAAGACTGTCTTCCCTTTAAACCATTTACAATAGATATTTGAGCTGATGGCACCCACCTCGTGTCCTCCTAACCTTCATTCCGCACAATCTTGTCCCACATCACCAATTTTCCCTTTTGCCAGTTATTGAAAGGTGACCTTAACCTACAGCACCAATGATTTCCCCTAGTAAGAGATGGTTTGTGGGCACTAAGAAACTTGGCACAAAGCCTGGACCTCTCTTTCAGGAACTCGACTGGGGAGCTTGGAATTATGGCCAAGCATTGTCTTTAATTCCAGAAAGTAAAGTGAAGTCCTTGGCCTGCAGATTCTAGCCTAAATTTCTATAATGGAACCTTGGGTGGAGACCTTGGCACACGATAACAAGACAGTCTTGGTAGAAATAAAAAATCAATAGACATCCATGGCCCATGACCCAGTACTCCGCCTGGATCAGGAGAAGTTGAATGAATGTCTGAAAACATGACATGATGCCAGTCTCATTTTCAAAGTAAACTAGAGTAGGAATCGTTTCACACAAAATCAAACCTGATTCATTCTACGAAGTAGAGTGGAAACCTACACCCACTAGTCATCTGGTAGACAAATGACCCTCATGTGAATCCTGTGAAGTGTTCTCATTACTGCCCCATGATTTCCTAGTGAGTGCTACGTGATTTTCATGTGAGGTTCACCTTATTCCTCTTCCCCTATCCACTACCTGGTGTTTTCAAAACATGTTTCATAAACTGCACATTTTCAATATTTCAGCATTCATGCATTGGCCGTGAAGCAATTCCCTCTCGACATTAGAGCCGTGAGGTTGGCATCCAAGAATAGTGCGGGAGTCACACCTGAAGCCATTAAGATTTATGCTTACATTGACTCAGTATTTTTGCTACAATAGAGCAATGTGCCAGCTGCTGTTTTCACCACTCTAAAGTACCTTCATCAAGGAGATTCAGCCTCCAAATTTCAAAGCTGTTAATGTGCTACTACCGCTCTCATCACTTAAAGCGGGTTGGCTGACTACAACTGAAACCTCAGACCAGTTACCGAAGGATCTTTGTCTGCTAGCCTACACAGCTGTCTAGCCATGCAGATCTGACTTTTCAATTGAAGGACAGTGGGCTGGCTGTCTCATCTACTCTCTCTTACACACAGACTCTCCTTTTCTTATTGTTTATGTGAATTTCACTGAGAAATGTAGAAGGGTAACTCGAAAGTGAGTGCCACACCATCACGCAATGTGACGTGACCTACCTATGGGGCCTCAGGCTAGTCTGATGGGCATGTGATACCTGCAGGGCTACCACGTGAATATCGCAAGATTCCCACGACCTTGCTACAAGAGTTTCAGGTGACTTCCACCTCATTTTCCTCTGCTGGCTTAAACCAAGGGTTCTCCAGAACGCATTGAAGGAACTGCCTCAATAGCAATATCTCAGCTTCTTTTTCATGGTTGTTAAGCTGGTCCCTCTCAGAAATGTAGTCTGAGGTCTGCTATAGTGGAATTCGGAGGCATTATAGAGGAGACGGCACTTCTTTTAGCCATGAAGAGGTATCCTCACAATGACTCAGCATTTTACCTATAATACAGCAAAATGGCGGCTGTTGTTCCCTCCTCGATCCAGTCCCTATCTCACAGCACATTCAGCCTTCATGTTTCAAAGTGGCCAATATGTGACCATGGCTTCCAATGCCACAAAGCAGGTTTCCTGACAAAAGACAGAACTGAGGTAAATTCAGGATCATTGTCTGGCCGCATATGCCATTGATCTCAAGAAAGTTTTATAATGTGAATTCGACATTCGATTGGAGGTCAGTTAGGGAGCTGTCTTGGTCAACTCTGTTACATAGAGACTAATGGTTTTTAAGTGTTTTTGTAAAATTTATCAAGTGATATGCACTCATCATTCCAAAGAGAGTACTAAATCATCCCCATCTGTCCCATGATCTCCCTGTGTTTCATACAGACCAGTCACTTGATGGGCACATGAATCCAACGGGGCAGTCACGTGATTCTGCCATGTCTCCAACAGGGCTATGGTCCTAGAGTTAATACTGTCTAATTTTGAACAGACTAGGCAAAAGACCTACTCATACTACCAACAACATAGTCCTTGTGACAGAATCTAATGGGCACTGCACTGCCCACAGAACAAAGTTGTATATTTTTACTGCAAAGTAGGAGACTTCCATTCAGGTAACAGTACATTCTCCCTTCGATGGATGTAGACTGGTGAACCAGACTAATGACACAAAGCCAGTCTTTTTCTACCAATAATACAATGATGTCCAAGCCTGTTTTCATTGAAATTTAGTAGATTAGTGATCTTAAACGGCAAGGCCAGTCTTTCTTTTGATAAGCATATCTTTCTGGGAGAAATAGAATCTTGACTCCATATATGGAATTTTTCTTACGTGAGAGAGAGGAGACTTTGGCTTGCAGTTTCAATCACTTCACCTTTTCCAGGAGGTAGAGCTGAGACAACATCCCACAGCATTTCTTGTCTTTTCACAACAGAGACTGAAGTGGTGGCCTAGGCCAATGGTTCCAACACTGTCCTCCCTGAACAACAAGCCTGTCTTTATGCAAGGGAAACTAGAATGGAGACATAGGCTTATGACACTAAGGATGTACTATCTTCACAGTAACAAGGGTGCAGGCCCAGGCTCTGAATGTCAAATCTATCTAATTAATAACAGATTAGACAAAACAACTACTCACACTACACCCAAGGTAGCCCCTGTGAACAGAAATTCATGTGGAATGCACGGCTTCTGTTCATTACAGCAACAGGGTCTTTCCTTGAAAGGATGTATATTGGTGACCTGGGCCCAAGGCACAATGCTTGTCTTTTCCTAATAATAACTACAAGGGTGACTGGGACCCATGGCCCTAAACCTATTCTCTCTGAAATCTAGTAAAGAGGAGACCTTATCCTTCAGGGAATGCCTGTCCTCAGGTAAGAGAATCTTAATTCAGGACCTAGGATTGTGTCTCCTGCGTGGATTTCTAATCAGGAATCAGAGTGCTGACATTGGTTTGTAGTTCTAATCCATTCCCCTATTTCCAGGATGTGGAGCTGAGAAATTGGCCACATCATTTCTTCTGTCTTTACCTAACAGAGACTGAAGGTTTGGCCTGTGCCCATCGTTTCTAAGCCTGTCCTCTCTGAACAAATGTCACCTGAGTCCAATGCACACAGCAACAAGGCTTCTTTACGAAGAGACACTAGAGCAGAGAGTGTGAAAATGGCACCAAGCCTGGACCTTCTAAAAGAACCGAGTTGAGAGTCCCAAGGTCATGATCATCCAATTGGTAACAAAGTACAGATTGACTGCCCACAACACCTGACCTGCTTCCAGAAACTTTTGGGGAGACCTTGACCACAGAACCAAAATGTCATCTCCTATGAGGAGGAAGAACGGAGGACTCGGTTCATGGCATCAAGACTGTCCTCCCTTTAAAGCATTTATGATAGAAATTTGAGCCGATGGCAGTAACTATGTCATCCTGATACTCCATTCTGCACAAACTGGTGCGCTACATCACCAATTTAGCTTTTTGCATATTATGAAAGGCGACCATAACCTACAGCACCAAGCCTTTCCCTGGTACTAAAGGTAGTGTGGCACTTAGAAATCTGGTACAAAGCCTGGTTTCTTCTATCAGGAACTCGATTTGTGAGCTTGGTAACACGGCCAATCATTGTTACTAATTCCAAGAAGTAGAGTGGAAACCTTGACCCACAGAATCTAGAGTAAATTTTCATAACAGTACATTAAGTGGAGGACTTGGCACATGGTAAAAGACCATCTTGGGAGAAATAAAAAAGTCAATAAATATTCATGGCCCATGACCCAATTCTCTGCCTGGATCTGGAGATGTAGAGTGGATGTATGATAACACAACACCTTGCCAGTCTCATTTACGAGATAAACTCGAGTAGAAAACGTTGCACACTCTTGCAAGCTTGGTTCATTCTAAGAAGTAGAGTGAAAACCTACAGCCACAATAAGACTAGTCACCTGGTAGACAAACAATTCCTGCGGGGCCTTCCAAGACCGCTATGTGAATCCCACGAGGTGTTCACGTGACCACCACATGATTCTCTAATGATGGCTACGTGATTTTTCAGGTGACATCCATGTTATTCCAATTCCCCTATCATTATCAAAGTCTTTTAAAAACTCATTTCATAAACTGCACATTTTCATTATTTCACGAATTGATGCATTGGCTGTTAAGGTCCGCATCCAAGAATAGTGCAAGAGTCGCACCTGAAGCCATTAAGCATTATATTCACAATGACTCAGCATTTTTGCTATAATACAGCAATATGGTAGCTGTTGTTTCCACCAGTCTAAAGAACCTTCCTCAAGCAGACTCAGCCTCCAAATTTCAATGCAGTTAATGTGCTACAGCCGCTGCCTTTTCCTTCAAGCAGGTTCCTGACCAGAGCTGAAAACTGAGGCCAGTTATCTAAAAATCATTGTCTAGTAGCCTGCACCGCTGTCCTTAAACAAGTCTAGTCATGCAGACCTGACCTTTCAATTAAAGGGCAGTGAGTTGGCCGTCTCGTCCACTCTCTCTTACACATGGACTCTCTTTTTTTCAGTGTTTATATAAATTTTACCAAAAAATGTTGGAGGATAACTCAGAAGAGTGTGCCACATCATCACCCAATGTCATGTGATCTCCCTGTGATGCCCTCAGGCCACTCTCTCAAAGGTCAAGTTATTCCTGCGTGACACCCACATGAATATCACAAGATTCCCAGGTTCTTGCAATGAGACTTCAGGAGGCCTCCCTTCCTACCAGCAACAGTGTCTTCCCTTGAAAGGATGTGGAGTGGTGACACAGGCCAAAGGCACAAAGCCTGTCTATAAAAATAACTATAAGGATGTCTAGGACCCTTGGCAATAAACCTGTCCTCTCTCAAACTAGTAGAAAGTAGACCTTACTACACAGGCAAGACTATCCTCAGGTAAGAAAATCTTAACTTGAGACCAGGAACATTTCTCCTGTCTGAAATTCTAATCAGTAACCAGAGTGCTGACCTTGGTTTGCATTTCAATCCCTTCCCCTATTTCCAAGAAGAGATGAGAAATTAGCCCAGCATTTCTTCTGTCTTTTCCTAACAGAGCCTGAAGGGGTGGCCGGGGCCCACGGTTTTAAGCCTGTTCTCTATGAATGAATGTCACCTGGAGTCCTAGGCACACAGCAGAAAGCCTTATTTATGAAAGAGAAACTAGAATGGACACTGTAGAAACCAGCACTAAGCCTGGACATCCTAAAAGGAACCAGTGTGCAGCCGCAAGCCCACAAGATCTTGACCATCCAGTTGGTAACAAAGCCCAGACCTAGCCCCATAATACCTAGCCTGGCTCCTGCTTCCAGAAACTCATGGGGAGATCTTGGCCCACGGAAACAAGATATCATCTCCTAGGAGGAGGAAGAACAGAGGACCAGATAATGGCACCAAGCCTGTCCTCTTTTTAAAGTATTTACAATAGAAATTTGAACCAATGGCACCAACCTTTTGTCATCCTACCACTCCGTTCAGCAGAACCTGGTCCCACAATACCAATTTTCCATTTGCCAATTATTGAAAGGTGACCATAACCTATAGCACCAAGACTTTTTCCTGGTAAGAGAAAGTAGTGTGGGCTTTTAGAAACTTGGAACAAAGCCTGGACTCTTCTTTCAAGAACATGATTTGGGAGCTTGGAAGCATGGCCAAGCATTGTTCCTATTTCCAGGAACTGGATTAGAGACCTTGGCCCACAGAATTTAGCCTAAATCTTAATAACAGGACCTTTGGTAATGGAGTTGGCACATGGTAACAAGACCGCCTTGAGAGAAAAAAAAAGTCAAAAGAGGTATGGCTTATGACCCAGTCCTTTGCCTGGATCAGGGGATGTAGATTAGAAACATGACACCATGCCAGTATCATTTTCAAGGTAAACTCAAGAGGAAATCATTTACACACAATCTAGCTTCGTTCATTCTAAGAAGCAGAGCAAAAACCTACACCCACAGTAAAAAGACTAGTCACTTGGTAGACAAACCATCCTGCGGGGTCTTACAAGACCTGCATGTGAATGATGGGAGGTGTGCACCTGACCCCTGCATGATTCCCTAGTGATTGCTACATGAATTTCAGATGACTTCCACTTTATTCCTCTTCCACTATTCTCAAACAAATGTTTTCAAAACACGTTTCATAAACTGCACATTTACAATATTTCAACATTGATGCATTGACAGTTAAGCAATTCCCTCTCTACAGTAGTGGCCTGAGGTCTGCATCCAAGAAGAGTATGGGAGTTACACCTGAAGCCATTAAGAATTATGCCCACAATGACTCAGCATTTTTGCTAAATTCCAGCAATACGGCAGCTGTTGTTTCCACTGTTCTAAAGTACCTTCCTCACAAACTCAGCCTCCAACTTTCAATGCACTTAATATGCTAAGCCGCTCCCATTCCTTTCCAGCAAGTTGGCTGACCAGAACCAAAACTTAAGGACAGGTATCTAAGGTTCATTGTCTGGCAGCCTACGATGCTATCCTTAAGCAGGTCTAGTCAGGCAGACCTGACTTTTCTATTGAAAGTCATGAGTTGGCTGTCTCGTCCACTCTCTCTTACAGAAAGACTCTCCCTTTCTCAGTGTTTATGTCAATTTTAGAAAGAAATGTAGAAGGATAACTCAAAAGTGAGTGCCACACCATCATCAAATGTCACGTGAGCTCCCTATGATGCCCTCAGGCCAGTCTCTTGATGGTCAAGTGATTCCCATGGGGCAGCCACGTTCTTGGAATGAGAATTTCAGGTGACTTCCACCTCTTTTCCCTCTGCTGGCCTAAATCAAGGGTTTTCAGAACATGTTGAAGGAAATGTCTCAATGTCAACATCTCAGCTTTTTTACGGTCATTAGCCAGTCCCTATCAGAATTTGTTGCCTGAGGTCTGCTATAAAGAAATTTGGAGGCAGCAGTTCTTTCCGCCATGAAGAGGTATTCTCAAAATGATCAGCATTTTACCTATAAAGCGATAAAAAGGCAGCTTTTGTTTCCAACACTCTCCAGTCCCTTCCTCACAGCACAGCCTCCAGGATTCAATGCGGCCAATATGTGACTGCTGACTGCACTGCCAGAAAGCAGGTTTCCTGACAAGAGACAAAACCTGAGGCGAATTAAGGATCATTGTCTGGCCACATATACCACTGACCTCGAGTAAGTTTTGTGATATAGACACCACATCCGATTGGAAGTCAGTTAGGAGGCTGTCTCGGCCACCTCTGTTACACAGACTAGTGTCTTCTCAGTATGTTTATTTGATCAAGTGATAGGAAGTCGTCATTCCAAAGGGAGCACTACATTATCCCTATCTGTCACATGATTTTCCTGTGTTTCATACAGGCCAGTCTCTTGATGGGCACGTGAATCCAAAGGGATGGTAATGTGATCCTGTTGTGACTCCTGCAGGGCCATGGGTCCAAGGCTAACACTGTCTAATTTTGAACAGACTAGGTAAAAGATCTGCTCACACTACCAACAATCTAGACCCTGTGATGGAAACTAATAGGCAGTACATGGCCTACAGAACAAAGTTGTCTACTGTTAAAAAAAAAAAAAAAAAGAGAGATCTCTGTTCATGGTAACAATACTATCGTCCCTTCAAATGATATAGACTAGAGACTCGGGCCCATGACACAAAGCCACTCTCTTCCTAACAATAATAGAATGGATCCCTGGTCTAAGCTACCAAGGCTGTCCTCATTCAAAATTAGTAGATTGGAGACCTGAAATGGCAAGGCAAGTCTTTCCTCTCATAAGAATGTCTTACTTGGAGAACTAGAACCTAGGCTCCATATTTGGATTTTCTCTTAGGAGCAAGAGGGTAGGGGGTTGAATTTGGCTGACAGTTCCAATTCCTTCACCTTTTCCAGGAGGTAGATCTGACATCTCATCCCATAACATTTCTTCTGTATTTTCCTAACAGAGACTGAAGTGTGGCCCGGACCCACCGTTCTAAGCCTGTCCTCCCTGAACGAACAACAAGTGGTGTCCTAGGCCCACAGCAATAAGCCTATCTTCATGCAAAGGAAACAAGAATGGAGACTTAAGCCTGTGACACCAAGGCTAGATCTCTTCACAGAAACTACTGTGCAGGCCTAGGCTCCCTGGTTTAAGACTGTCTGATTGATAACAGACTAGATGAAGCAACTACCCACACTACACCCAAGGTAGCCCCTGTGAACAGAAAAGGCACAGCCAACAAACAAAACTCTCTTCTCTAAACAAAAGGAAGAATGAGGGCCTCCATTCCTACTAGCAACACTGTCTTCCCTTGAAAACATGTGAAGTGGTGACACAGGCCCAAGGTACAAAGTCTGTCTTTTCCAAACAATAAGTACAAGGATGACTGGGAGCCATGGCAATAAACCTGCCTTCTCTGAAAACTAGTAGAGAAGAGACCTTACTTCTCAGGGCAAGCTTGTCCTTAGGTAAGATAATCTTAACTCGAGAAGTAGGACCTTGTCTTCTGCCCCAATTTCTAATTCTGAACCAGTGTGCTGACCTTGATTTGCAGTTCCAATCTCTTCCTCTAATTTCAGGATGAAGAACCGAGAAATTGCCCCCAGCATTTCTTCTTTTTTCCTAAGAGAGAATGAAGGCGTGGCCTGGATCCAGCCTATCTTCTCTGAACTAATGTCACCTGGAGTCTAGGCACACAGCAACAAGCCTTCATTTGGAAGAGACACTAAAATGGAGACTGTGGAAATAGGTGCCAAGCCTGGACCTCCTAAAAGGAACTAGTTCAAAGCCCCAATCCCACAAGGTGAGGACCATCCAATTGGTAACAAAGTTCAGACTGAAAATCTAGTCCCAACATACCCAGCCTGGCCTCTGTTTACACAACTCTTGGTTAAAACTTGGTCCACAGAATATAGTTGTCATCTCCTAAAAGGAGGAATAATGGCGGACTCGGTTCATGGCACCAAGACTATCCTCCCTTTAAAGTATTTATGATAGTAATTAGAGCCAATAGCGCCAACTTCGTGGCATCCTAACATTCCATTTCACACAAACCAGTCCCATGTCACCAATTCTCACGTTTGCAAGTTTTTGAAAGGTGACCATATCTATAGAACCTAGACTTTCCCCTAGTAAGGGAAAATAGTGTGGGCACATAGAAACTTGGTAGAAACCCTGAACATTTCTTTCAGGAATTCGATTGGGTACTTGGAAACACGGCCAAGCATTGTTTCTAATTCAGAAAGTAGAGTGGAAATCTTGGCCCAAGAATCTAGCCTAAATTTTCAAAACTGACCATTAGGTGGAGGACTTGGCACATGGTAACAAGACCATCTTGGTAGAAGAAAAAGAGTCAATATAAATTCATGGCCCATGACCCAGTCCTTGATCAAGGGAAGTAGAGTGGTTGTTTGAAAACACAACACCATCCAGTCTCATTTTCAAGATAAACTCTAGTGGAAATCATTTCACATACACTTAAGCCTGGTTCATTTTAAGAAGTAGAGTGAAAATGCACGACCACTGTAAGAAGACTAGTCATCTGGTTGACAAATGATTCCTGTGGGTTTTTCCAAGACCATTATGTGAATCCCGCGAGGTGTTCACGTGACCGCCGCCTGATTCTCTAGTGATTGCTATGTGATATTCATATGTCTTCCACCTTATTCCTCTTCCCCGTCATCAACCAAGTGTTTTCAAAACACATCTCATAAACTGTACGTTTTTGATATTTTATCATTGATGCATTGTCTTTTAAGGAATTAACCCTTGACAGAAGTGGCCTGAAGTTTACATCCAAGAATAGTGCAGGAGTCACACCTGAAGCCATTAAGAGTTATGCTCACAATGACTCAGCACATTTGCTACAATAGTGCAATATGGTGGCTACTGTTTCCACTTCTCTAAAGTATCTTCCTCAAGCAGATTCAGCCTCCAGATTTCAATGCGGTAAGTGTGCTACCGCTGTTCCCATTGCCTTCAAGCAGGTTGCCTGACCACAGCTGAAACATCAGGCCAGTTTCCTAATGATCATTGTCTTATTGCTTGCACTGCTGTCCTTAAGCAAGTCTAGTCATACAGACCTGACCTTTCAATTGAAGTGCAGTGAGTTGGCTGTCTCGTCCTCTT
>NW_006438900.1:228568-252749 GCF_000325575.1 Pteropus alecto
ACAGGATCTCTTTTTCTGAGTGTTTATGTGAATTTTACCAAGGAACGTAGAAGGGTAACTCAAAAGTGAGCACCACACCATCACCCAATGTCACGTGATCTCCCTATGTGGCCCTCAGACAAGGCTCTTGATGGTCACCTGATTCCCATGGGGCTGCTAAATGAATATTGCAAGATTCCTGCATTCTTCCTATGAGACTTCAGGTGACTTCCACCTCATTTTCCTCTGCTGGCCTAAACCAAGGGTTTCTAGGACACTTTGAAGGAAGTGCCTCAATGTCAATGTCTCAGTTTTTTTTTTTATGGTCGTTAAGCCAGTCTCTATCAGAATTGTAGTCTGAGGTCTGCTATAGAGGAATTCAGAGGCAGCCATTCTTTCCCCCATGAAAAGGTATCCTCACAATGACTCAGCATTTTCCTTCAATACAGCAAAATGGCAGCTGTCGTTCCCACCACTATCCAGTCCCTACTCACAGCACACACAGCCTCCAGGTTTAAACACAGCCAGGTATGACTGCTGCCTCCACTGCCACAAAGCAGGTTTCTTGACAACAGAGAAAACCTCAGGAAATTAAGGATCATTGTCTGGCCGCATATACCATTGACCTCAAGTAAGCTTTGTAACGTGGACACGGCATTCGCTTGGAGGTCAGTTAGGTGGCTGTCTCAGCCACCTCCTGTGACACAGAGCCTAATGTTTTCTCAGTGTTTATGTGAATTTTATCAAGTGATATGCACTCATCATTCTAAACGGAACACTACATCATCCACATCTGTCAAATGATTTCCCTGTGTTTCATACAAGCCAGCCTCTTGATGGGCACCTGATTCCCACAGGGAGGTGGGAATTCCCATGGATCCATGGTTAATATCGTCTAACTTTAAACAGACCGGGCAAAACACCTGCTCATACTACCAACAACCTAGACCCTATGATGGAAGTTAATGGGCAGTGAATGGCCCACAGACTAAAGTTGTCTATTGTTACAGAAAAGAAAGGAAACTTCAGTTCATGGTAACAGTACTGTCCTCTCTTCAATTTATGTAGACTAGAGAACTGGGCCCATCACACAAAACCAGTCTATTCCTACCAAAATTACAACAGAGCCCTGTTCTACAGCCACCAAGCCTGTCCTTGTTGAAATTTGGTAGATAGTGACCTTAAATGAGAGGGCAGTCTTTCCTTTGGTAAGAATATCTTTCTTGGAAAACTAGAACCTTGACTCCACATCTAGAATTTCTCTTAAGAGTGAGAGGGGTGATTTTGCCTTGCAGTTTTTATCCCTTCATCTTTTTCGTGAGGTAGAGCTGAGACCTCGTCCCACAGCATTTCTTCTGTCTTTTCCTAACAGAGGCTGAAGTGGTGGCCTCGGCCCACTATTCCATGTCGGTCCTCTCTGAAAGAATGACTTGCGGTGTCCTAGACCCACAGCAACAAGCCTGTCTTTATGCAAGGGAAACTAGAATGGAGACTTAGGTCTGTGACACTATGCCCGGACTCTCTGCACAGGAACTAGGGGGCAGACCTAGGCTCTCAAGGTAAAGACCATCTAACTGATAACAGACTAGATGAAACAACTACTCACACTATACCCAAGGTAGCCCTTGAACAGAAACTCATGTGAAGTGCACGGCCCACAAACAAAGCTGTCTTCTCTAAACAAAAGAAAGAATAGAGGTTTAGTTCATACCAGCAATACTGTCTTTTCTTGAAAGGTTGTGGAGTGGTGACCCGGGCCCAAAGCACATAGCCTGTTTTCATAACAATAACTACAATGATGACTTGGACTCATGGCAATAAACATATCCTCTCTGAAAACTACTAGAGAGGAGAACTTAACCTGCAGGGCAAGCCTATCTTCAGGTAAGAGAATCTTAATTCGAGACTTAGGACTATGTTTCTTGCCTGGATTTCTATTCAGGAACCAGAGTGCTGACCTTGGTTTGCAGATTCAATTCCTTCACTTATTTCCAGGAAGTGGAGCTGAGAAAATGGCCCACAGCATTTCTTCTGTTTTTCCCTAACAGAAGTAGTTGCCTGGGCCCATGGTTCTAAGCCTGTCCTCTCTGAAAAAATTCGCCTAGAGTCTTAGGTACACAGCAAAAGCTTTCTTAATGGAAGAGAATCTATAATGGACAATATGGAAATCTGCAAGAAGCCCCAAGGCCACAAGATCATGACCATACAATTGGTAACAAAGTCCAGACTGAAGACCTAGCACAACAACACCCAGCCTGACCCAACTTTCCAGAAACTCTTGGAGAGACCTTGGCCCACAGATCCAAGTTGTCATCTCTTAGGGAGAGGAAGAACAGAGGACTCAGTTTACAGCACCAAGACTATCTTCCCTTTAAAGCATTTACAAAAGAAATTTGGGCTGATAACACCAACCTTGTGTCATCCTAACACTCCACTCAGCACAACCTGGTCCTACATCATCAATTTTCTCTTTTCCCAATTACTGAAAGGTGACTGTAACCAACAGCACCAAGGCTTTCCTCTGGTAAGAGAAAGTAGTATGGGAACTTAGAAACTTGGCACAAAGCCAGGACTCTTCTTTCAAGAACTCGATTGTGGAGCTTGGAAGCACGGCCAACCATTGTTCTTATTTCCAGGAAGTGGATTGGAAAATTTGGCCCACAGAATCTAGCATAAATTTTCATAACGGGTCCTTTGGTGGAGGACTTGGCACATGGCAATTAGACCTTCAGGTAGAAATAAAAAGTCAGTAGAATCCATGACCAATGATCTAGTCCTCTGCTTGGATTAGGGGAAGTAGAATGGATGTCTGCAAACACGACATCTTGTCAGTCTCATTTGCAAGGTAAATTCCAATGGAAAACGTTTCACTCACACTCAAGTTGATTCATTCTAAGAAATAGAGTGAAAATCTATACCCACAGTAAAAAGACTAGTCACCTGGTAGACAAACGATGCCTGTGGGGTCTCCAAGAACCCCATATGAATCCCACGAGGTTTTTACATGACTGCCGCATGATTACCAATAGACTGCTACATGGTTTTCAGGTGTCTTTCACCTTACTACTCTTCCCCTATCCTCAACCAAGTGTTTTCAAAACATGTCTCATAAACTGCACTTTTCAATATTTCAGCATTCATACACTGACCCTTAAGCAATTCACTCTCGACAGTAGTGGCCTGAGGTCACCATCCAAGAATAGTGTGGGAGTCACACCTGAAGTCGTTAAGAGTTATGCTCACAATGACTCAGCATTTTTTCTGCAATACAGCATTATGGCGGGTGTTGTTTCCACCACTCAAAAGTACCTTTCTCAAGCAAAATCGGCCTCCAAATTTCAACTTGATTAATGAGCTACAGCCGCTATCATGCTTTTAAGCAGGTTGCCTGACCACAGCTGAAACCTCAGGCTTGTTATTGAAGGATCATTGTCTGGTAGCCTACACCATTGTTCTAAAGGAAGACTAGTCATGCAGACCTGACCTATTGATTGAAGGGCAGTGAGTTGGCTGTCTTGTCCACTCTCTCTTAATCATGGACTCTCCTTTTCTCAGTGTGAATTTTACCAAGGAATGTAGAAGGGTAACTCAAAAATGAGCGCCACACCATCACCCAATGTCACGTGATCTCACTGTGATGCCCTCAGGCCAGTCTCTTGCCGGTTACATGATTCCTGCGAGGTAGCCAGATGAATATCGCGAGATTTCCGCATTCTTGCAATGAGACTTTCAGGTGACTTGCACCACATTTTCCTCTGCTGGCCTAAACCAAGGGTTTCTGGAACACATTGAAGAAACTGCCTCAATTTCAATATCTCAGCTTTCTTTTTATGGTCATTAAGTCGGATCGTAGTCTGAGGTTTGCTGCAGAGAAATTCGGAGGCAGACGTTCTTTCTGCCATGAAGAGGTATCCTCACAATGACTCAAAATTTTACATACAATACAGCAAAACAGCAGCTGTTTTGTCCACTGCTATCCAGTCCCTTTCTCACAGCACACTCAGCCTCCAGGGTTCAAGCCAGCCAATATGCGACCGCTGCCTCCACTGCCACAATGCAGGTTTCCTGACAACAGGAAAATCCTGAAGCAAATTAAGGATCATTCTCTGGCCACATATGCCATTGACCTCAAGAAAGTTTTGTATTGTGGACATAACATTCGATTGGAGGTCATTAAGGAGGCTGTCTTGGCCACGTTCTGTTACGCAGAGACTAATGTTTTCTCAGTGTTTATGTGAATTTTATCAAATGATATGCATTTGTCATTCCATAGGGAGCACTTTGTCATCCCCTTCTGTCACATGATCTGTGTTTTATACAGTTCAGTATCTTGATGGGCACATGATTCCCATGGGGGCAGTCACATGATCCTGTCGTGACTCCTACATGGCCATGGACACTAGGTTAATGCTGTCTAATTTTGAACAGACTAGGCAAAAGACCTTTTCACACTACCATCAGCCTAGATCCTGTGATGGAAACTAATGGGCAGTGCATGGCATATAGACCATAGGAGTCTATTGTTACAGAAAAGAAAGGAGACCTCTGTTAATGGTAACATTACTGTCCTCCCTTCAAATGATGCATCCTGTAGACCAGGGCCCATGACATGAAGCCACTCTCTCCATAAAAATAATACAATGGAGCTTTGGTCTAAAGCCACCAAGCCTGTCGTCATTGAATATTAGTAGTTTGGAGACTTAAACTTGCAAGGTGAGTCATTCCTCTGGTAAGAATATCTTTCTTGGAAAAATAAAACCTTGGCTCCACATCTAGAATTTCTCTTAGGAGCAAGAGGGGTGACTGTCTTGCAGTTACAATTCCTTCACTTTTTCCAAGTGGTAGAGCTGAGAACTCATCCCACAGCATTTCTTCTGTCTTTTCCTAACAGAGATTGAAGTGGTTCCTTAGGTCTAAGCCTGTCCTCTCTGAACAAATGTAGCCTGGAGTCCTACACACACAGCAACAATCCTTCTTTATGAAAGAGACACAGCATGAAGACTGTATAAATTGAATCTATGCTTGGATCTCCTAAAAGGAACTAGTTGGCAGCCCCAGACCTACAAGATCAAGACCATTCAATTGGTAAGAAATTCTAGACTGAAGACCTAGGCCCGCAACATCCAGCCTGGTCCCTGCAACTAGAAATTCTTCGGGAGAACTTGGCCCACAGAACCAATGTCATCTGCTAGGCAGAAGAAGAAGGGAAGACTCAATTTATGCACCAATCTGTCCTCCGTTTAAAGCATTTATGATAGAAATTTTGGCCAATGGATCCAACCTTCTTCATACTAACACTCCATTCAGAACAACCTTGTCTGAGGTCACTAATTTTCCCTTTTGCCAATTATTAAAAGATGCCCATAACCTTCAGTACCAAGGCTTTCCCCTGGTAAGAGAAGGTAGTGTGGGAACTTAGAAACTTGGCACAAAGCCTGAACTAATGTTTCAAGAACTCAATTGGGAGGCTTGGAAGCATGGCCAAGCATTGTTCTTAATTCCAGAATTGGAGTAGACCTTAGCCCATAGATTCTAGCCTAAATTTTTATAAACAGAACCTTAGGTAGAGGAATTGGCACATGGTAACAAGACCATCTTGGTACAAATAAAGAGTCAATAGAAGCTTATGGCTCATGCCTGGATTGTTGAAAGTAGAGTGGACGTCTGAAAACATGACTCCTTGCCAGTATTATTTTACAGGTAAACTCGAGTGGAAAATGTTTCATACATACTCAAGCCAGATTCACTCTAAGAAGTAGAGTGAAAACCTATGCTCACAGTAAGAAGTCCAGTCACCTGGTAGACAAACAATTCCTGCAGGGTCTTCCAAAACCCCCATGCGAATCCTGCAAGGTTTTTACATGCCTGCCACATGAATCCCTAATGACTGCTAGTGATTTTCAGGTGACTTCCACCTTATTGTTCTTCCCCTATCCTCAACCAAGTGTTTTCAAAACATGTCTTATAAACTACACATTTTCAATATTTCATGATTAATGCATTAGCTGTTAAGCAATTCCCTCTTGATAGTAGTGGCTTGATGTCCGCATCCAAGAATATTGCAGGAGTCACACCTGAAGCCATTAAGAGTTATGCTCACAATGACTTGGCATTTTTGCTATAATACAGCAATATGGCAGCTGTTGTTTCCACCGATATCCAGTCCTTTCTTCACAGCATGCTCAGCTTCTAGGTTTCAATGTTGCCAGTATGCAACTGATGCCTCCACTTCCGCAACAGAGGTTTCCTGACAACAGACAAAACCTGAGGCGAATTGAGGATCATTGTCTGTCCACATATACCGCTGACCTCAATTAAGTTTTGTAATGTGGACACAATATTCTATTGGAGGTCCATTAGGAGGCTGCCTCAGCCACCCTTTGTGACACAGAGACTAATTTTTCTCAGTGTTTATGTGAATTTTATCAAGTGATATGCACTCGTCATTCCAAACAAAGACTACATCATCCACATCTGTCACATGATCTGTGTTTCATACATACCAGTTTCTTAATGGGTACATAATTCCCATAGGTGGTCACATGATCCTGTCAGGACTCCAACAGGGCCATAAACCCAAGTTTAACACTATCTAAGTTTAAACAGACTAGACAAAATGCCTGCTCACACTACCAACAACCTAGAACCTGTGATGAAAACTAATGAGCAAAAGACCATATTGCAAAGACCAAAATTGTCTATTGTTACCAAAAAGAAAGGAAACCTCCGTTCACAGTAATAGTACTATCCTCCCTTCAAATGATGTAGAAAAGAGACCCAGGCCCATGACAAAGCCTCTCTCTTCCTACCAATAATACAATGGATCCCTGGTCTAAAGCCACCAAGCCTGTACTCTTTGAAAATTAGTAGATTGGAGACCTTAAACCGCAAGGCCAGCCTTTCCTCTATTAAGAATATCTTTCTTGGAAAACTAGAAACTTGTCTCCATGTCTGGAATTTCTTGTAGCAGCAAGAGGGGTGACTTTGGCTTGCAGGTCTTTTCCCTTCACCTTTTCCAGGAGGTAGAGCTAGAGACTTCATCCCACACCATTTCTTCTGTCTTTTCCTAACAGAGGCTGAAGTGGTGGCCTGAGCCCACAGTTCCAAGTCTGTCCTCCCTGAACGAATGTATTGTGGTAGGCCCACAACAACAAGCCTGCCTTATTGAAAGGGATACTATAAAGGAGACTTAAGCCTGTGACCCCAAGCCTGGACTCTCTTTACAGGATCCAGGGGGCAGGCCCAGGCTCTCAAGGTCAAGACTATCTAATTGATAATAGACTAAACAAAACAATTACTCACGGTACACCCAAGGTAGTCCCTGTAACCAGAAACACATGTAGAGTGCACGGCCCACAAACAAAACTGTCTTCTCTAAACAAAAGGAAGAACAGAGGCTTCCATTTATACCAGCAACAGTGTCTTCTTTTGAAAGAATGTGGAGTGGTGCCCCAGCTCTAAGGCACAAAGCCAGTCTTTTCCTAGCAATAACTGCAAGGGTGACTGGGACCCATAGTAATAAACCTGTCTTCTCTAAAAACTAGTAGAGAGGAGACCTTGCCCCACAGGGCAAGATTGTCCTCAGGTAAGAGAATCTTAACTCAAGATTTAACCTTGACTTTTTCCTGCATTTCTAATCCGGAACCAGAGTGCTAACTCTGGTTTGCAGTTCCAATCCTTCCCCTATTTCCAGGACTGGAGCTGAGAAATTGGCCCACAATATTTCCTCCAACTTTTCCTAACAGACACTGAAGGGGTAGCCTGGGCCCATTCTAAGTAAGTCCTCTCGGAATGAAGGTTGCCTGGAGTTCTAGGCACACACAAGTCTTCTTTATGGAAGAGAAACTAAAACAGAGACCATGGAAAATGGAATCAAGTCTGGACCTCCTAAAAGTAATTTGTTGGCAGCCCCAAGCCCACACGATCATGACCATCCATTTGGTAACAAAGTAAAGACTGAAGACCTAGCTCTACAACACTCAGCCTGGCCCCTGCTTCCAGAAACTCTTGAGGAGACCCTGGCAAACAGACCAATATGTTATCTCCTATGAGAGGGAAGAATGGTGGACTCAGTTCACAGCACTAAGACTGTCCTCCCTTTAAAGCATTTACAATAAAATTTAAGCTGATGGCACCAACCTTGTTTCATCATAACACACCATTCCACACAACCTGGTCCCACATCACCAGTTTTCACTTTTGCCAATTATTGAATGGTGACCATAACCTATGGCACCAAGTGTTTCTCCTTGTAAGAAAAGGTAGTGTGAGCACATAGTAACTTGGGACAAAGCCTGGACTGTTTTTTCAGGAACTCGATTGGTGAACTTGGAAACACAGCCAAGCATTGTTCCTAATTCCAGGAAATAGAGTGGAGACATTGGCCCACAAAATCTAGCCTAAATTTTTATAACAGAACCTTAGTATATGACATGGTAACAACTATGTCTTCATAGAAATAAATGTCAATAGAAGACCATGGCCCATGACCCAGTCTTCTGCATGGACGGGGGAAAGTAGAGTGCATGTCTGAAAACACGGCATCATGCCGGTCTCATTTTCAAGATAAACTCTAGTGGAAATCATTTCACACATACTCAAGCCTGAATAATTCTAAGAAGTAGAGTGAAAACCTATGCCTACAGTAAGAAGCCGAGTCACCTGGTAAACAAAAGATCTCCTCAGGGTCTTTCAAGACCTAAATGTGAATCCTGTGAGGTGTTCATGTGATGGCCGCATGATTCCTTAGTGACTGCTACATGATTTTCAGGTGACTTCCACCTTATTCCTCTTCCCCTATCCTCAACCAAGTGTTTTCAAAACACGTCTCATAAACTGCACATTTTCAATATTTCAGCATTGATGCATTGGCCGTTAAGTAATTCCCTTTTGACACAAGTGGCCTGAGTTCCACATCCAAGAATATTATGGAAATTGCACCTGAAGCCATGAACTTATGCACAGTGACTCAGCATTTTTGCTACAACACAGTAATATGGCAGCTGCTGTTTCCACCAATCTAGAAAACCTTCCTGAAGCAAACTCAGCCTCCAAATTTACAATGCAGTTAATTTGCTACAGCTGCTGGATTTGCCTTCAAGCAGGTTGTTTGACCAGAGCTGAAACTTCAGGCCAGTTATCTAAAAATTATTGTCTAGTAGCCTATACCATTGTCCTTAAGCAAGTCTAGTCATGCAGACCTGATCTTTCCATTGAAGGGCAGTGAGTTGGCCATCTCATCCACTCTCTCTTACACATGGACTCTCCTTTTCAGTGTTTATGTAAATTTACCAAGGAATGTAGAAGGCAACTCAAAAGTAAGCACCACACCATCACCCAATGTCACATAATATCTCTGTGATGCCCTCAGGCTTTTCTATTAAAGGTCACTTGATTCCCGAGGGGCTGCCACATGAATTTCGTGAGATTCCTGTGTTATTGCAATAAGACCTTTTTGGTGACTTCCACCTCATTTTCCTCTGCTGTCCTAAACCAGGGGTTTCCAGAACACGTTGAAGGAACTGACTCAATGTCAATATATCAGCTTTCTTTTTATGTTTGTTAAGCCATTCCCTATCAGAATATATAGTCTGAGGTCTGCTATAGAGGAATTTGGAGGCAGCTGTAGCCTGTGATTTGCTATAAAGGAATTCGGAAACAGCTGTTCTTTCCACCATGAGGAGGTATCCTCATAATGACTCAGCATTTTACATACAATACATTTGTATTGGCTGCTGTTGTTTCCACCGCTATCTATTCGCTTCTTCACAACACTTTCAGCCTCTAGGTTTCAATGCAGCCAATATGCGACCACCGCCTCCATTGACTCAAAGAATGGTTCCTGACAACAGACAATACCTGAGACAAATTAAAGATCATTGTCTGGACGCATATACGGCTGACCTCAAGTAAGTTTTGTAAAGTGGACATGACATCCAATTGGAAGTCAGTTAGGAGGGTTTCTCAGCCACCTTCTTTGACACAGAGCCTAACATATTCTCTGTGTATGCAAAGTTTTTCAAATGATATGCACTCGTCGTTCCAAACAAAGCACTATATCATCCCCATCTTTCACGTGATCTCTCTGTGATTCATACATGCCAGTCTTTTGATCAGCACGTGATTCCCACAGGGCAGTCACATGATCCTATCATGACTCCCAAGGGGCCATGGTCCTGAGGTTAACACCGTCTAATTTTGAACAGACTAGGCAAAAGTCCTGCTAACACTAACAATAACCTAGACCCTGTGACGGAAACTAATGGGCAGATCATGGCTTACAGACAAAAGTTGTCTATTGTTACAGAAAAGAATAGAGACCTCTGTTCATGTTAACAATACTATCCTCCCTTTAAATAATGTAGACTGGAGACCCGAGCCTATGACTCAAAGCCACTTTCTTCCTAACAGTAATACAACGGACCACTGGCCTGAAGCCTCCAAGACCCATTGTTGAAAATTAGTACATTGGAGATCTTAAACCTCTGGTAAGAATATCTTTCTTGGAGAACTAGAACCTTGGCTCCATGTATGGAATTTCTCTTAAGAGTGAGAGGGGTGACTTTGGCTTGCAGTTCCTATCCCTTCGACTTTTTCAGGAGTTATAGCTGACACATCTTCCCACAGAATTTCTTCTGCCTTTTCCTAGGAGAGATTGAAGTGGTAGCTTGGGCTATGATTCTAAGCTTGTCCTCCCTGAATGAATGTCGAGTGGTGTTTTAGCTCCACAGCAACAAGCCTGTCTTTATACAAGGAAAACAAGAATAGAATCTTAGGCCTATGATACTAAGCCTGGCCTCTCCTCATAGGAAATAGGGTGCAGGCACACACTCCCATGGTCAATACTGTCTAATTTATAACAGACTAGATGAAACAACTACTCATACTACACCCAGTGAACAGAACTCATTTGGAAAGCACAGCCCACAAACAACGCTGTCTTGTCTAAACAAAATGAAGAACAGTGGTCTCCCTTCGTACCACCAATGAGGTCTTCCTTAGAAAGTATGTGGCATGGTGACACGGGCCCAAGGCACAAAGCCTGCCTTATCCTAACAATAACTAAAGGGTGAGTGAGACCCTTGACATAAACCTGTCCTCTCTGAAAACTAGTAGAGACAAGATCTTACCAATCAGAGTAAGCTTATACTCAGGTAAGAGAATCTTAACTCGAGACCGAGGACCATGTCTCCAGACTGGATTTCTAGTAAAGAACCACAGTGACGTCTTGGTTTGCAGTTCCAACCCCTTCTCCTATTTCTAGGATGTGCAGCTGAGAAATTAGCCCACATCATTTCTTCTGTTTTTCCCTAACAGAGACTAAAGGGTGCCTGGGCCCACAGTTCTAAGCCTGTCCTCTCTGAAGGAATGTCACCTGGTGTAGGCACATTGTAACAAGCCTTCTTTATGGAAGACACACTAGAATGGAGACTGTGGAAATTGGCACCAAGACTTGACCACTTAACAGGAGCAAGTTGGCAGTCCCAGGTCCACAAGGTAAAGACCATCCAATTGGTAACAAAGTCCAGACTGAAGTCCTAGGCCAACAACTGCCAGCCTGGGCCCTGCTATCAGAAACTCTTGGGGAGGCCTTAGCTCACAGAACCAATATATCATCTCCTAGGAGAAGGAAGAATGGTGGACTTGGTTCATGGCAGACTGTCCTACCTGTAAAGCACTTATGATAGAAATTTAAGCTGATGGCACCAACCCTGTGTCATCCTAACATTTCATTCAACACAACCTAGTCTCATGTCCCTAATTTTCCCTTTTGCCAATTGTTGAAAGTTGATTGTAATCTACAGTACAAAGTTTTCTCTTGGTAAGAGAAGGTAGTGTGAGCACATAGTAACTTGAGAGAAAGCCCGGACTCCTCTTTCAGGAACTCAAATGTGAGTTTGGAAACATGGCCAAGCATTGTTCCTATTTCCAGGAAGTAGAGTGGAAACCTTGGCCCACAGAATCTAGCCTAAATTTTCATAACGGAACCTTAGGTAGAGGACTGGGCACATGGTAACAAGACTGTCTTGGTAGAAATAAAATGTCAATAGAAGTCCATGACTCATGACCCAGTCCTTTTCCTGGATCGGGTGATGTAGAGTGGATGTTTGAAAACATGACACCATACCAGTCTCATTTTCAAGATAAACTTGAGTGGAAATCGTTTCACACACACTCAAGCCTGGTTCACTCTAAGAAGTAGAGTGAAAACCTACACCCACAGTAAGACTAGTCTCCTACCAGACAAAAGATTCCCGCCTTGTCTTCCATACCCCCATGTGAATCCCACAAGGTGTTTGCATGACTGCTGCATGATTCCCTATAGACTGCTTCGTGATTTTCAGGTGACTTCCACCTTATTCCTCTGCCCCTATCCTCAAGCGAGTGTTTTCAAAACATGTCTCATAAACTGCACATTTTCAATATTTCAGCATTGATGCATTGGCCGTTAAGCTATTCCCTCTCGAGAGTAGTGGCCTGAGGTCTACATCTAAGAACAGTGCGGGAGTCGCACCTGAGCCATTAAGAGTTGTGCTCACAATGACTCAGCATTCTTGATACAATACAACAATATGTGTCTGCTGTTTCCATGGCTCTAAAGTACCTTCCTCGAGCAGATTTCAACACAGTTAATTTGCTACAGCTGCTCCCATTGCCTTCCAGCAGGTTGCCTGACCATAGCCAAAAACTTAGTCCTGTTATCAAAGGATCATTTTCTGGTAGCCTACACTGCTGTCCTTAAGCATTCTAGTCATGTAGACCTGACCTTTCAATTAAAGGGCAGTGAGTTGGATTTCTGGTCCACTTTCTTACACATGGACTCTACTTTTCTCAGTGTTTATGTGAATTTCACCAAGGAGTATAGGAGGGTAACTTAAAGGTGAGCACCACAGCATCACCCAATGTCATGTGTTTTCCGTGTGATGCCCTCAGGCCAGTCTCCTGATGGTCATGTGATTCCCGCAGGGCAGCCGCATGAATATTGCGAGATTTCTGCGTTCTTGCAACAAGACTTTCGGGTGACTTCCACCTCATATTCGCCTGCTGGCCTAAAACAAACGTTTCCAGAACACGTTGAAGGAATTGCCTCAATGTCACTATCTTAGCTCACTGTTTATAGTCTTTCAGCCAGTCTCTATCAGGATTTGTAGTCTGTGGTCTGCTATAGAGGAATTTGGAGGCAGCCATTCCTTCTGCCATGAGGAGGTACACTCATAATGACTCAATATTTTACCTACAATACAGCTAAATGGCAGCTGTTTTTTCTACCACTGTCCATTCGCTTCCTCACAACACTTTCAGCCTCTAGGTTTCAATGCAGCCAATATGCAACTGCCGCCTGTACTGCCAATAAAGCAGGTTTCCTGACAACAGACGAAACCTAGGAGAATTAAGGATCATTGTCTGGCTGCATATACCGCTGACCTCAAGTAAGTTTTGTAATGTGGACACGACAATCGTTTGGAGGTCCATTAGGACGTTGTCTCGGCCACTTTCTGTTACACAGAAACTAATGTTTTCTCAGTGTTTATGTGAATTTTATCAAGTGATATGCACTCATCATTCTAAACGGAGCACTACCTCATCCCCATCTTTCACATGATCTCCCTGTTTCTCTTACTGGCCAGTCTGTTGATGGGCACGTGATTCCCACAAGGTGGTCACATGATCCTATCATGACTCCAATAGGGCCATGGTCCTGAGTTTAACACTGTCTAATTTTGAGCAGGGTAGGCAAAACACCTGCTTACTCTACCAACAACCTAGACCCCAATTAGTGAAGGAAACTAATTGGCAGTGCATGACCCACAGACCAAAATTGTCTCTTGTTCCAGAATAGAAAGAGACCTTTATTCATGGTAACACTGCTGTCCTCCCTTCAATTGATGTAGACTGGAGAAGCGGGACTGTGACACAAAGCCAATTTCTTCCTAACAATTACACTAAGGAGCCTGTTCTTAGCCACCAAGCCTGTCCTTGATGAAATTTTGTAGATTAGTGACCTTAAACAGCAAGGTCAGTCTTTCCTCTGGTAGGAATATCCATCTCAGAGAATTATAACCTTGGCTCCATTTCTGTAATTTCTCTTAGGAGCGAGAGGGCTGACTTTTTCTTGCTGTTCCAATCCCCTCAACTTTTTGAAGAGGTAGAGCTCAGATCTCGTCCCACAGCATTTCTTCTGTCTTTTCCTAACAGAGACTTAAGTGGTAGCCTGGCCCACGATTCCAAGTCTGAATTCTCTGACAAATGTCCTAGGCCCACAGCAACAAGCCTGTCTTTATGCAAAAGAAACTAGAATGGAGACTTAGGACTGTGACACCAAGCCTGGAATCTACTCATCAGAAATAGGGGACTTGATACATGGTAACAAGATCATCTTGGTAGAAATAAAAAATCAATACAAGTCTATGGCCAATGACTCAATCCTCTGCCTTGATCAGGGGAAGTAGAGTGGATGTCTGAAAACACGATACCATGGCTGTTTCATTTTCAAAGTAAACTCGAATGGAAAACTACCACGTCCAGCAAGTGGTAAATCCTGCCACTTCCAGAACAGTCCTGGAAAATAATCCTGAGTGGGAATGGTGGGAGATTGAGATATGAATGAAGATAGAAAGCTGGAATCAGCAGGCCCACTATCCACTGATGTTGAAGTAGAGAGTGATTTTATTTTTGCAAGTTTCTTTTATACAAGAGCATACATTTGCTGGCTAAAATGAGATTATCACCTGGGAACCTCCACATCATACTATTATCATTTGCATTTCTGTAGATTACCCTCACCCTACACAGCCTTCTATAATCATTTGCATTTCAAAACCCTCATTGTTCTCCCATCTGTTCCTACTTCCCCATTCTTAGGAGGATTCCTGGAGGTGAGGCAACCCTTGGTTGGCCTCACAGATTACAAGGAACTTGTCAGATTGCAACCTGTTCTTCACATCTCCCCATTCCTATTTATTTTTAAACCGCAGAACGTGCAATGTAATATGAGTCTGTTCTTATTGTTGGAGGATTCGGCTGCCAACTGAAAAAGCACAAAAGAATGCAACTAGTAAACGTGCAATTCCGGCTAAAATCCAAAACATATGTTTAATTATATTCACAGGATTAAACCCTTATAAACTATCTAAAAAATCTTTAGCTAAATCTTTTGGACTAATAAAAGTATCCTTTGCATTCTGTATATCCAAAATCTACTGATGTAAATTATGCAAATCTAAATTTAAATTATTATGTAAATTCAATTGCACCCATTGCCAATTCCACTTAAATTGATTATAGATCACATTAGTTACACATACCACCTTATTATAGGGACACACATAATTAGTAAAATTACAATTGGTACAAGATACATTAAGAAGTCCATTTGAAGCATTTGTTTGCATTTGTCCAATTAGAAAAACATAAGAGGCAACAACACAGGCTCGAACCCCATAGCTATGCTTAATATTCAAATCAGCAGTGGATGATTCAGTTAGTAAATAAAGTCCAAAGTAGCAAAAGCTCACCACAATTCCTTTCAAATGTGTCTTTTCGGGGTGGTCTTCAAAGAGGCTTAGTACCCTCCAGGTGAGTTTCTCCAGGTCTGATCCATCCACTATCTTCACAATGCCTGACCAGACTTTCAGGTAGCCATCAAGGTCCAACTGCACCATTAGGAAAAACACAAACATTCCCCCAGCCCCATACTAATATGGGATTAGGGCCATGCCATTCATTAGTTAATAGATCTTTCCAACAAACTACTGCTTGTGGATGCCTCGAAGGGGACCAGAGCCGTTCTGCAGCTTTTCAACCATCATTATCTATGTTTAAGTAAAGAGTACATGATTTAAGATATTTTGAGGAGTTACGGGCCTGACTCCCCCTTTTTGTTTTCATAGTTAAAGTTTGTTAACAGCAACAATAGTAGACTAAATAAGTAACAGGCAGGATGTTTAAGAAAAGTGTAGAGGTTAAAGCCTTCAAACTATCTAAAGTTTCCTCAGCCAATATTGCAGAACCCACAATAAATCTCTTGTAAATGTAATTTAACTTTATTTTAATCCCAGTCAGAGATATTGTAGTCTCTGATGTGACCCGACCAACACCTCAATTTTCCTGCCTCCTCCCTACATTATTTCCCTTCAGAGATTTTACTCCCTTAATCTTAAGGGGATGTTGAAGGAGGAAAGTCTGTCTTCTGTAACTTCTTTAAAGCTGAGATAAGACTGTAGTCCCTGCCTACTGGGAATAAAAATCTCTGAAAGTCTATTCTAAGGGCCCCAGAGGCAGACAACATGAGGTTTCTCCAGCATGTAGAAGCCTTGTAACCTAGAGAATATAAACTTAGCAAAAAGATAGAAAAGACGAGTCAAAGTTAACAATTGAGGTAATTGACAATGAAATCACTTTTTCATGGCAGTTTGTTAATTCAAGGCACACAAAAGTTTTCTGATTCCCTGGGACATGTGGACTTATCTAGTTACCAGAACAAGAGCTTAAGATCTTCTGTGGGTTCTTTCCAGTTTATTTTTTGGAGGAATCTATGAGGACTCCTAAGAAACTGGTCTAATTCAAGATAAATGTATGCAGCCATTGACTCCTTGTAATTTCACAGCATTTGGAAACTTAACAAAACTTGATAGGGCCTTTCTATTTGTCTTGAGGGCTAACTATTCCTGTTACTGTGCAGTTATCATTGGAGAGAAGCCCATGGGACAGGTCAGGACAGAGTAGGTAGCTGTAGTATCTAGTAAAAATTCACTTTTTCCTTCTTGCCATGGCAAGAAGGTGACCTGAGGTTCCACTGTTATGATTGTAGTGGATTTTCTGAGGACTGGACCTTACAAGCTCTTGTGCCTTCGTTGTTGGAGGAGAGAGCAGCCCCTTCATGAGAGGCTTGCTATGTGGGGTGAGGGCTTATGAGGTCCACCCCTCCCCGAATTCCCAGGGCTGGATGAACATTCGCCCTTTTAGTGCCCTGCCTTCTGCAGTTTGCACATTGATTATGCCTCTGTCCCAACGATGCCACTCATGGCCAACCAAGATCGAGGCCATCCAGGCCTTCAAGGTTTTTATTGCCTAAGGTTACCTCGAGATGGTCCCTGTATTAAGGCTGCTAAAATTTGCACCCTTTTTGTACTCTGCTTCCTTCTCTGCCCAGTCCCAGGTATTGAACACCTTAAAGACTTCTGGCACCAAGGCACCCTGAGGGGTTAGGGTTTAGGCCCCATCTTTTGGAGCTTCCTTTAAATATTGGGCACACACCGAGTTATGAAATGTATAGCTAGGAGTGTCAGGCCTTCAGACTTTGGTCTAATGTTAGTATATTCTCTAAAAGTCTCAGAAAACTGGTTAAGGCAACATAAAACACAAAATTTACTTTGATGAATCACGGAATCCTTGTTTTCTACTCAGAAAACTTTTCTATAACATCAATAGCAGACTAATAGTCTAAGAAACATTAAAACACAACTTTAATTTTGCATTAGTATAATTTTGGCATTTAAATTTCCAATCTTGTTTAGTTTAATCACACAAAATTGCCTCTCAGGATTTTTTTTATAAACCTACTACTTACTTCATTCTTTCAGTTTGCCTCTTTTTACTCATTCAGAAATAACTTTAAGACAAACAGCTTTCCTTTAATTTCCTTAAGAATAAATCTCTATACTGCATACCTTCTGTTAGCAAAAACAGACATTTTTTTCCATCATAATTAGAATGAACCAAATCACTATATTACTTAGAATACAGACAAATATAAATTAGAGTTTATACACATACTCATCCCCATCATCAGTATTTGTAACTTCCCTGGGATGCCCACTCAGCCAGTTAAAGTCCATTCCTGACTGTCCTTTCCTCCCCTAGCCTGTGATCTCTGTGAGCCTCTCTCTCTGTTTCTTGCTCATACTCAGGAGGCAATGGTGGTGGAGGAGCAGAAGGTGGTAGAGTAGTCTGAAGGTCCTCATGCCCCTCTGAAGTCCTTCGCAGCATAGCAACTAACTCATTACCTTCTGCTTCCGGGAGTTTTAGATCCTCCCAGGTAAAATCAAGACAATCTCTCAATAAAGTGCATAAGGAGAATGTAAAAATGGGGATCTTAGCAGGCCCCTCATAGGTACAATGCTCTCATAATGGCTTCCTAATCTTCTGTCAGGTCTGACTATTTACAGTTCCCTCCTCTGGGAACAAAGGACAAATTTCTTGCACAAAACTTAAAAATTCTGTTACTTGTTCTTTTTGTACTTTATAATTTCTAGGTCTAAGCATAGTCTTAAGCATTTGTACAAAAATAATAGTCTTAAGCATTTGTACAAAAATATTGCGGTCTTTTGACCCTTGTTGTCCTGTTTTACTCCAGACTGTTATAGCCTATTCTTTAAATTTATTTAACACGTGTTTCTTCCTGGATTTTACTGGGCTGTTACCCTGTATTTTCTTCCTCCTCCTCTTTTGCATATGCTTTACCTGAGGGAGTCTCCTCACCTTATCTTATTTACAAGTTTTCCTGTACTCAGATCCCTGTTCAGGTGCCACCTGCCATGTCCAGCAAGTGGTAAATCCTGCCACATGAGCATGGCCCTGGAAAATAATCCTGAATGGGAACATTAGGGAATTGAGAAAAGAAAGAAGAAAGAGAAGACAGAAAGCTGGGATCAGGAGGCCCACTATTCACTGATAATGGAGTAGAGAGCGATTTTATTTTTGCTTTAGTACAAGAGCATACATTTGCTGGCTAAAATGAGATTATCTCTACTCAACCTTCATATCATTTGCATATACGTAGATTACCCCCACCCTACACAGCCTGCTATAATCATTTGCATTTCAAAACTCTCAATTTCCTATCAGTACCTACTTCCGCATTCTTAGAAGGATTCATAGAGGTGAGCCAACCATTGGTTGACCTCACAGATTGCAAGGATATTGTCAGATTGCAACCCACCCTCCACAGAAAATGTTTCACACACACTCAATCCTGGTTCATGCTAAGGAGAGTGAAAATCTATGTCGAAAGTAAGGAGATTAGTCACCTGGTAGACAAACGGTCCTGCACGGTCTTCCAAGAGCCCCATGTGAATCCCACAAGGTGTTCAAGTGACCACTGTAAGATTCCCTAATGACTGCTACCTGCTTTTCAGATGACTTCTAACTTATTCCTCTTCCTGTATTCTCAACAGAATGTTTTCAAAACACGTCTCACACTGCACATTTTTTATATTTCAGCATTGATGCACTGGCCATTAAGCATTGCCTCTCGACAGTAAAGGCCTGAGGTCCACATCCAAGTAAAGTGCGGGAGTCCCACCTGAAGCCATTGAGTTATGCTCACAATGACTCAGCATTTTCACTACATTACAGCAATATGGCAGCTGCAGTTTCCACTGCTCTAAATTATCTTCCTTAAACAGAATCAGCTTCCAAATTTCAATGCAGTTAATGTGCTACAGCTGCTCCCATTGCCTCCAAGAAGGTATCCTTACCACAGCCAAAACCTGAGGATAGTTATATAAGAATCATTGTCTGGTAATCTTAAAAGCTGTTCTTAAGCAAGTCTAATCAAACAGACCTGACCATTTGATTAAAGGGCAGTGAGTTGGCTCTCTTATCTACTCTCTCTTAAAATGGACTCTCTTTTCCTCAGTGTTTATGTGAATTTTACCTAGGAATGTAGACGGGTAATAAAAGAGTGAGTGCCACGCCATCGCCCTATGTCACATGCTCTCTCTGTAATGCCCTCAGGCAAGTCTTCCAATGGTCATATGATTCCTGTGGGCGAGCCACGTGATTATCGCGAGATTCCCTCTTACTTGCAACAAAACTTTTAGGTGACTTCCAACTCATTTTCCTGTGCTGGGCTAAACCATGAATTTCCAGAACATGTTGAAGAAATGCTTCATTGTCAATATCTCAGCTTTCTTTATGGTCGTTAAGCCAGTCTTTATCAGAATTTGCAGTCTGAGGTCTGCTATAGAGGATTTCGGAGGCAGCCGTTGTTTCTGCCATGAAGAGGTATACTCGCAATGACTCAAATTTTAAAAATAATACAGCAAAATTGTGACACTTGTTTCCACCTCTATCCAGTACCTAACTCACAGCACACTCAGCCTCCAGGTTTCAACACAGCTAATGTGAGATCGCCACCTCAACTGCCACAAAGCAGATTTCTGACAACAGACAAAACTTGAGGTGAATTAAAGATCATTGTCTGGCCACATATACCATTGACCTCAAGTAAATTTTGTAATGTGGAAATTACATTCGATTGGACATCAGTTAGGAGGTTGTCTCGGTCGCCTTATGTTACTCAGAGACTAATGTGTTCTCAGTGTTTATGTGAATATTATCAAGTGATATGCACTCATTATTCCAAAGGGAGAACTACATCATCCCCATCTGTCACATGATCTCCCTGTGTTTCACACAAGTCAGTCTCCTGATGGGCACGTAATCCCCCCATAGAAGTTAGAGATCCTGTCATGACTCCCGTGGGGCCATGGATTCAAGGTTAACACTGTCTAATTTTGAAAAGACTAGGCAAAACACCTGCTCACACTACCAACAACATAGACCCTTTGAAGGAAACTAAGGGACAGTGCATGGCCCGCAGACCAAAATTATCTATTGTTACAGAAAAGAAAGGAGACATTCGTTTATGGTAAGAGTACTATCTTCCCTTCAAATGATGTAGACTGGAGATCCAGGCCCATGACATAAAGCCACTCTCTCTGTAACAGCAGTACAATGTAGCCCTTGTCTAAAGCCATCAAGCCTGTCCTCATTGAAAATTAGTGGCAAGACTTTCCTTTGGTAAGAAATTCTTTCTTAGAGATCTAGAAACTTGGCTCCCTGTCTGGAATTTCTCTTAGGAGCAAGAGGGGTGACTTTGGCTTGCAGTTCCACTCCCTTCAACTTCTTCAGGTATTAGAGCTGAGACCTCATCCCACAGCATTTCTTCTGTCGATTCCTAACAGAGACTGAACTGGTAGCCTGGGCCAACAGTTCTAAGCCTGTCTATCTGAACAAATGTCCGGTGGTATTTTAAGCCCACAGCAACAAGCCTGTCTTTATGCAAGAGAAACTAGAATGGTGATTCAGGCCTGTGATCTCAAGCCTGGACTCTACTCACAGGAACTAGGTTGAAGGTCCCAAGGTCAATACCATTTAATTGATAACAGACTAGACGAAACAACTGCTAACACTACACCGAAGGTAGCCTCTGTGAACAGAAATTCATGTGGAGCGCACAGCCCACAAACAAAGATGTCTTCCCTACGCAAAAAGAACAGAGGCCTCCCTTCAGACCAGCAAGAGGATATTCCCCTGAAAGAATGTGGAGTAGCGACTTAGGCCTAAGGCATAAGCCTGTCTTTTCCTAACAGTAACTACAAGGGTGCCTGGGGTTCTTGGCAATAAACCTGTCCTCTCTGAAAACTAGTAGATGGAGATTTTAACTGTCAGGGCAAGCCTATCCTCAGGTAAGAAAATCTTAACTCTAGACCTAGGACTGAGTCTCCTGTCTGGATTTCTAATCTGGAACCAGAGTGCTGACCTTTGATTCCAATCCCTTCCCCTATTTTCATCAAGTAGAGGTGAAAAATTGGCCAACAGCATTTCTTCTGTCTTTCCATAACAGTAACTGAAGGGGTGATCTGGGCTGATGATTCTAAGCCTGTCCTCTCAGAACAAATGTCACCTGGAATCCTAAGCACACAGGAACAAGCCTTGTTTATGGAAGATAACTAACACAGAGACTGTGGAAATCAGCACCAAGCCTGGACCTTCTAAAAGGAACTAGTTGGCAGCCTCAGGACCACAAGGTCAAGACCATCCAATTGGTAACAAAGTCCAGACTCAAGACCTAGCCAAACAACATCTGGATACCAGAAATTCTTGGGGAGACATTAGCCCACACAAACAAGATGTCATCTCCTAGAAGGAAGAAGAATGGAGGACTCAGTTCATGGCTGTCCTCCCTATAAAGCATTTATGATAGAAATTTGGGCCCACTGCTCCAACCTTGTGTCATCCTAACACTCCATTCAGCACAACTTGGTCCCACATCACCAATTTTAAATTTTACAAATTATGGAATGGTAACCATAATGTGCAGCACCAAGGCTTACCCCTGGTAAGCGAAGGTACTCCGGGCTTTTACAAACTTTAACAAAGCCTAGACTCTTCTTTTTACAAATTTGACTGTGGAGCTTGGAAACATGGCCAAGCATTTTTCCTAATTCCGGAAGTAGAGTGGAGACATTGGACCACAGAATATAGCCTAAATTTTCATAACAGAACCTTAGGTGCAAGGCTTGGCACACCGTAACAGACCATCTTGGTAGAAATAAAATGCCAATCAGTCCTCTGCCTGGACTGGGGAAAGTAGAGTGGATGTCTGAAAACACATTATGCCAGTCTTGTTTTCAAGATAAACTCAGGTGGAAATTGTTTCACACACACTCAAGCCTGGTTTATTCTAAGCAGAGTGAAAATCTGCCCCCACAGTAAGAATCCTAGTCACCAGGTAGAGAAATGATTCCCGTGGGATCTTCCAAAATCCACATGTGAGTCCCGTGAGTTATTCACATTACCGCCACATAATCCCCTATTAAATTGCTATGTGATTTTCAGGTGATTTCCACCTCATTCCTTTTCCCTATCCTCAAAGAAGCATTTTCAAAACACGTCTCATAAACTGCACATTTTCAACATTTCAGCATTGATGCATCGGCCCTTAAGCAATTCCCTCTCAACAGTAGTGGCCTTAAGTCCCCATCCAAGAATTGTGGAAGTTGCATCTGAAGCTGTTAAGAGTTATGCTCACAATGACTCAGCATTTTTGCTATAATACAGCAATATGACGGCTGTTGTTCCCATTTCTATCCAGTCCCTTCCTCACAGCACATTCAGCCTCAAGGTTTCAACGCAGCCAACATGTGACTGTCGCCTCCACTGCCATAAAGCAGTCTCCTGACAACAGACAAAACCTCAGGTGAATGGAGGATTATTGTCTGGCCGCATATATTGCTGACCTCAAGTAAGTTTTGTAATGTGGACACGACATTTGACTGGAAGTCAGTTAGGAGGCTGTCTTGGCCCCATCTGGTACACAGTGCCTAATGTTTCCTCAGTGTTTATGTGAATTCTATCAAGTGAAATGCACTCGTCATTTCAAACGAAGCACTACATCATCCCCATCTGTCACTTGATCTCCTTGTGTTTCATACAAGCCAGTCTCTTGATGGGCACACGAGTCCCATGGTACAGTCTTGTGATCCTGTCGTGACTCCTGCGGGGATATGGTCTCGGTGTTAACACCAACTAATTTTGAACGAACTAGGCAAAACACCTGCTCACACTACCAACAAAATAGATCCTGTTACGAAAAGTAATGGGCAGTGCATGGTCCACAGACCAAAGTTGTCTATTGTTACAGAAAAGAAAGGAGACCTCCGTTCATGATAACAGTACTGTCCTTCCTTCAATTGATGTAGACTGGAGGAGAACAGGGACCATGACACAAAGCCATTTTCTTCCTACCAATAATACAGTGGAGCCCTTTTCTAAAGCCACCAAGCCTGTCCTCATTGAAATTTAGTAGATTAGTGACCTTAAACGGCAAGGCCAGTATTTCCTCTGGTAAAAATATCTTTCTTGGAGAACTAGAACCTTGACTCCATGTCTGGAATTTCTCTTAGGAGCGAGAGGGCTGACTTTGGCTTACAGTTCCAATCCCTTCCCCTTCTCCAGAAGTTAGAGCTGAGACCTCATCCCACAGCATTTCTTCTGTCTTTTCCTAATAGAGACTGAAATGGTGGCCTACGCCCATGTTTTTAAGTCTGTCCCCCCTGAACGAATGTCTTGTGGTTTCATAGGCCCACAGAAACAAGTCTGTCTTTATGTAAGGGAAACTAGAATGGAGACTTAGGCCTGTGACACCACGCCAAGACTCTCCTCAGAGGAACTAGGGACAGACCCAGGCTCCCAAGGTCAAGACCATCTAATTGATAACAGACTAGATGAAACAATTGCACTCAGTATACCTATGGTAGCCCCTGTGAACAGAAACTTATGTGGAACACAAGGCCCACAAACAAAGCTGTCTTCTCTAAACAAATGATCTTCTAAACAAAAGAAAATATGGAGGCTTCAGTTCTTACCAGCAACAGTTCTTACTTGAAAGGTTGTGGAGTGGTGATCTGGGCCC
>NW_006438900.1:252782-262951 GCF_000325575.1 Pteropus alecto
ATAACTACAAAGGTGACTGAGAACAATGGCAATAAACCTGTCCTATCTGAAAATGTGTAGAAAGGAGAACTTACCCATCAGGGCAAGCCTGTCCTCAGGTAAAAGAATCTTAACTTGAGACTTAAGATCTTGTCTACTGCCTGGATTTCTAATCAGGAACCAGAGTGCTTACCTTGGTTTGCAGTTCCATCTCTTCCCCTATTTCCAGGAAGTGGAGCTGAGTACTTGTCTCAAAGTATTTCTTCTATCTTTCCAACAGAGACTGTCTGGGGAAGGTTCTAGTTCTCCAAGAAGGGATTGTCTGGGCCCACAGTTCTAAGCCTGTCCTGTCTGAACAAATGTGGCCTGGAGTCCTAGGCACACAGCAACAAGCCTTCTTAATGGAAGACAAAATAGAACAGGGACTCTTGAAATTGGCACCAGGCCTGGACCCTCCTAAAAGGAACTAGTTGGCACAAGATCATGACCATCCAATTGGTAACAACTCCAGACTAAACGCCTAGCCCTACAACACCCAGCCTAGCTCCTGCTACTGGAAAATCTTGGTGAGGACTTGGCCCACAAAATCAAGATGTCATCTCCTAGGAGAAGGACTTGGTTCATGGCATCAAGACTATCCTCCCTTTAAAGCATTTGCAATAGAAATTTGGCCCGACAGCACCAAACTTACATCATCCTAACACTCAATTTAGTACAAGCTGGTTGTATGTCACCAATTTTCCCTTTTGCCACTTATTGAAAGGTGATCATAACCTAAAGCCCCAAGGAGGAAGTGTGGGATTTTAGAAATGGCACAAACCTGGACTCTTCTTTATGAACCCAATTGTGGAGCTTGGAAGAACTGCCAAAAATTGTTCCTAATTTCCAGGAAATGTAGTGGAGACATTAGCCCACAGAATCAAGCCTAAATTTGCAATACAAGACCTTAGGTAGAGGACTTGGCACGTGGTAACAAGACTGTCTTGGTAGAAATAAAAAGTCAATAGAAGTCCATGACCCATGACCCAGTCCTCTGCCTGGATCAGGGGAAGTAGAGTGGATGTCTGAAAACATGACACCATGCCAGTCTCATTTGCAAGGTTAACTCCAATGGAAAACATTTCACGCACTCAAGTTGGTTCATTTTAAGAAGTAGAGTGAAAATTTATGCCCACAGTAAGAAGGCTAGTCACCTGTTACAAGGATGTTACAAGATCTCCAGGTGAAACCCGCAAAGTGTTCTCATGACCGCCGCATAATTCCCTAATGACTTCTAAGTGATTTTCAGGTAACTTCCACCTTATTCCTCTTCCTCTATCCTCAATCAAGTGATCTAAAAACACATCTCATAAACTGTACATTTTCAATATTTCGGCATTGATCCATTAGCTGTTAAGTAATTCCCTCACAATAGTAGTGGCCTGAAGTTCACATCCAAGAATAGTGTGAGAGTCGCACCTGAAGCTGTTAAGAGTTATGCTCACAATGACTCAGTATTTTTGCTACAATACAGCAATATGGCGCCTGCTGTTTTCATCACTCTAAAGTAGACTCTGCCTCCAAATTTCAACACAGTTAATGCGCTAAGCCGCTAATATTGCCTTCCAGCAGGTTAGTTGATCAGAGTCAAAATCTCAGGCCAGTTATCTAATGATCATTGTCTGGTAGCCTACACCACTGTCCTTAAGCAAGTCTAGTCATGCAGACCTGACCTTTTGATTAAAGGGCAGTGAGTTGCTGTCTCGTGCACTCTCTCTTTCACACTGACTCTCTTCTCATTGTTAATGTGAATTTTACCAAGTAATATAGAAGGGTAACTCAAAAGTAAGTGCCACACTCTCACCCAATGTCACATGACCCTATCCCTAACCAGAACCCTAACCCTAAACCAATCCTAACCCTAAACTTAACCCTAAACCTAACCCTAACACTAACCCTGTATGAGTAGATAAATTAGATACTGAATACAAAATAAAATTTTAAAGAAGCCGTATGAATTTGAATTTCATCAAAACAGCATAATGAGCAAATATTTTTTATGCAACAATGATTAGATAGGTCAAATATTTTAATTTTAAATAGAAAAAAATTTGTTTAAACATTGTAAATGAAGAATAATATGAAAATTTGGCAAATAACAACTCTAAAACTAAACTTAACCCTTACTCTAACTTATTCCTAATCCTAATCCTAATGCTAAAGCTAACCCTATCCCTAACACCAATTCTAACCCTAACACTAACCTTAACCCTAACCCTAACACTAACCATAAATCTAACTATAACACTAGTCCTAAAGCTAACTCTAACCCTTAACACTTACCTTAACCCTAAACAAAGCCTAATCCTAACTTTAACACTAATTTTATCCCTAATCCTAACCCTAACCCTAACCCAACCTTAACACAAATCTTAAACCTAACCATACCCTAACCCTAACCCTAACCCTATTTATGGGTAGATAATTTAGGTACTGAATATAAAATGAAAATTTGGAAAATAAAATCCTAACCATAACCATAACCATAAACATAAGCCTAGTCCTTTCTCTAACCCTAACCCTAACCCTAACCCTATCGGTAACCCTAACCTTATCCCTAATCCTAACTCTAACCTTAACACTAACCCTATTTATGGGTAGATAAATTAGATATTGAATATAAAATAAATTTTTGAAGACTGCCCTATGGATTTGAATTTCATCAAAACAGCTGAATGAGCCTATATTCTTTATGCAATATTGTTTAGACAGGTCATAGAAATTTTAATTTTAAATAGAAAAATTACAAAATGACTTATAAATGAAGAATAATATGAAAATTTTGCAAATACTTACCCTAACCTAAATTCTAAATTTAAATCGAATTTTAACCCTAACCTAAATCCTAAAACTAATCCTAACTATAACCCTAACTTTTAACCCAAACCTTATATGGGTAGATAAATTTAACTGAATATAAAATAAATTTTTGAAGACAGTCTTACAAATATGAATTTCATAAAAGCAGCAATATGAGCCTATATTCTTTATGCAACATGATTAGATAGGTCATAAATATTTTATTTTAAGTAAAAAAATACAAAATAATATTGTAAGTGATAAATAGTGAAAAATTTGGCAATTAACAACCCTTTCCCTAATTGAAACCTAACCCTTATCCTAACCTTAACCCTGTCTCCTATCCCTAACCCTAACACTAAACATAATCAAAACCCTAACCTTAACAGTAAGCCTAAACCTAACCCTAATTCTAAGCCCTAACCCAAATCCTAACCTTTACTCTAACCCAACTCTAATCCTATCCCTAACCATAACCATAACAACAACCAAACCCTAATAATAGGTAGAAAATTAGATACTGAACATAAAATAAATTTTTGAAGACAGCCCTATCATTTTCAATCTCATCAAAACAGCAGAATGACCCTGTATTGTTTAGGCAATAATGTTTAGATACGTCATTAAAAAATTTAATTTTAAATACAAACAATACAAAATAGCATAGTAAATGAAAAATAATATAAAAATTTGGCAAATAACAGCCCTAAACTGAACCCTAATACTAACCCTTACCCGAAACCTAAACCTGTCCCTATACCTAAGCCTAACCCTAAACCTAAACCTAACCCTAATCATAATCCTAAACATAACCCAACCATAACCATAACATTAACCCTAACCCTAACCCTAACTTTAACACTAACCCTAAAACTAACCCTAACAATAACCCTAACCCTAAACATAATCCTAACCCTAACCCTATCCCTACCCGTAAACTTTACCCTAACCCTAACTGAACACTAATCCTAACCCTAACACTAATCCTAACCCAAAATTTTACCATAACCCTAACACTAACCCTTACCCTAATCCTGACACTAACCCTAAACATAACCTTAACGTTAACCCTAACCATAAACCTAAATCTAACACTAAATCTGAGCCTATACCTAGCCCTAACACTACCCCAACCTTAATCCTAAACCTAACCCTATTTATGAGTAGATAAATTAGATACTGAATATAAAACAAATTTTTGAAGCTTGCCCTATGAATTAAAATTTTATCAAAACAGCAGAGTGAGCCTATATACTTTATGCAACAATGTTTAGATAGTCCATAAAAATTTTAATTTTAAGAAGAATAAATAAAAAAATAACACTGTAAATGAAGAATAATTTAAAATTCAAAAAATAACAATGCTAACCTTAATCCGAACACTACCCCTAACCCAACACTAATCCTAACCCTAACCATACACTAACCATAATCAAATACATAAAAATAACCCTACCCTAACGCTAATCTTAACTCTATCTCTAAAACCTAACACTAACCCTAAATCTAATTATAACCCTAACCCAACTCTAACCCAAACCTTAACTCTAACACTGACTCTAACACTAAACCTAACTCTATTTATGTGTAGTTAAATTAGATACTGAATATAAAATAAAAATTTTGAAGGCTGCCCTATGAATTAGAATTTCATCAAAACAGCAGAGTGAGCCTATATACTTTATGCAATAATGTATAGATAGTCCATAAAAATTTTAATTTTAAATATAAAAAATAGAATATAATATTGTAAATGAAGATAATATAAAAATTTTGCAAATAACAACCCTAACTCAAACCCTAACTCTAAATCTACCCTTAACTGTAACACTAACCTATTCCTAAACCTAACACTAACCCTATCCAAAACCCTAACGCTAACCCTAACCCCAACTCTAGCATATCCTAAACCCTAACCCTAATCCTAACCTTAACTAAACTCTAACTCTAATTCTAAACCTAACCCTAACCTTAACCCTAACACTAACCCTAACTTTATTTATGTATAGATAAATTAGACACTGAATATAAAATAAATTTTTGAAATCTGCCCTATGAATTTGAATTTCATCAAAGGAGCAGAATAAGCACATATTTTTATGCAAATGTTTAGATAAGTCATAAAAAATTCAATTTAAATAGAAAAAAATACAAAATAACATAGTAAATGAAGCAAAATATGACAATTTGGCCAATAACGACACTAACCCTAACCCTAACCGTAACTCTAAACCTGACATAACACCTACACTAATTCTAAACCCAAGCCTAATCCCTACCCTAACCCTAGCCCTAACTCAAGCTCAAGCCCAACTCTATCCTAAAATTAACCCTAAGCCTACTCTAAACCTAAACCTAATCCTATTTATGGGTAGATAAATTTGATACAGAATATAAAATAAATTTTGAAGATTGCCTATGAATTTTAATTTCATCAAAACAGCAGACTTAAGCATATATTCATTATGTAACAATGTTTACATAGGTTCAAAAATTATAATTTTAAATAGAAAAATACAAAAGAACATTGTAAATGAATAATATGAAAATTTGGCAAAGAACAACCCTAACCGAAACCCTAACCCTAAACATAACCCTAACACTAACATTAACCCTAACCCTTATCCTAAACCTAACCCTAACCCTAACCCTATCCCTAACCCTAATTCTAAAACTAACCCAGTCTCTAACAATAAACCTAACCCTAACCATAACCCTAAATGAAAGCTAAAATTAAACCTTACTGTAATCCTAACCTAACCCTATTTATGGGTAGATAAATTAGATACAGAATATAAAATAAATATTTGAAGACTGCCCTATGAATTTGAATCTCATCAAAACATCAGGATGAACCTATATCTTTATGTAACAATGTTTAGATAGGTCACAAAAATTATAATTTTGAATAGAAAACAATACAATAAAACATTATAAATGAAGAATAAGGTGAAATTTGGCAAATACAACCCTAATCCTAACCCTTATCCTACCATTAATCCAGCCCTAAACCTAACCCATTCCCTAACTCTAATCTTAACCCTAACCTTATCTCTAACCCTAACCCTCACACTAACCAAACCCTTACTCTAATTCTAACCCTAAAACCAACCCTAATCCTAAACCTAACCCTAATCCTAACACTAATGCTAACCCTAACTCTTAACCCTAAATCTTACCCTAACCCAACCCTAATCCTAACACTAAACTTAACCCGAACCTTAACCCTAAACCTAACCCTAAACTTAACCCTAACCCTAACCCTACACAACCCTAAACATAACCTTAAACCTAACCGTACCCTAATCCTAATCTTAACTCTATTTGTGAGTAGATAATTTAGAGACAGAATATAAAATAAATTTTTGAAAACTGCCTATGAATTTGATTTTTATCTCAACACCAGAAAGAGCACATATTTTTTATGCAACGATGTTTAGATAGGTCTTAAAAAATAACAAATAAAATTGTAAATGAAGAATAATATGAAAATTTGGCAAATAAAAACCCTACCCCTAAACGTTACCCTATCCTAAATCTGTACCTATCTCTATCCCTAATCCTAATCCTAACCCTAAAATTAACCCTAACCCTAAACTTAAACCTAAACCTATCCTAAATTTTACCCTAACCATAACCGTAACCCTAAACCTTCTCTAATTCTATTGATGGGTAGATAAAATAGATACTGAATATAAAATAAACTTTTGAAGACTGCCATATGAATTTGAATTTCATCAAAACATCAGAATGAGCCTATATTCTTTATGAAACAATGTTTAGATAGGTCATATAAATTCTAATATTAAATAGATAAAATGCAGAATAACATTGTAAATAAAGAATATAAAAATTTGGAAAATAACAACCCTAATCCAAATCCTAACAAAAAACAACCCCTAACCCTAACCCTACCCTAACCCTAACCATAACTCTATTCCTAACCCTTACCTAACCCTTACCCTAATACTAACCAAATGCTAAACCTAATCCAAACCCTAAACCTAACCTTATAACTTATCCTACTCTAACCCAAACCCTAACCCTAATCCTAACCCTAACCTAAACCTAACTCTAACCCTATCCTTAACACAACCCTAACCCTAATCTTATCCCTATCCCTAACTCTAACCCTATTTATGGGTAGATAAAATAGAAAATTATTATAAAATAAAATTTTGAACACTTCCTTATGAATTTGAATTTCATCACCATAGCAGAAAGAACCTATATTATTTAAGCAACAATGCTTAGATTGGTCATAAAAAAAATTTTATTTTAAGTGCAAAATAACATTGTAAATAAAGAATAATATGAAATTTTGAAAATAAAAACACTAACCAAAACCCTAAGCCTAAAATTTAACCTAATTCTAAATCTAACACTAACCCTAACATTAACTCTAACCCTATACCTATTTATGGGTAAATAAATTAGATACTGAATATAAAATAATTTTGAGCACTGCCTTATGAATTTGAATTTTTTGAGAACAACAGAATGAGCCTATATAGTTTATGCAACAATATTAAGTCATAAAATTTTATTTTAAATATAAATAATACAAAATAACAATGTTAATGAAGAATAATATGAAAATTTGGCAAATAAGAACCCTAACACTAAACCTAACCCTAACCCTAAACCAAATTCTAACACTAACCCTGACCCGAATCCTAAACCTAACCCTAACCTTAACCCTAACGCTAACTCTAGCCCTTAGGCTAACCCTAACCCTTACTCTAACCCTAACCCAAATCCTAACCATATTTATGGATAGATAAATTAGATAATGAATATAATATAAATGTTTGAAGACTGCCCTATGGATTTGAATTTAATCAAAACAGCAGAATGAGCCTATATTATTTATGCAAAAATGTTTAGATAGGTCATAAAAATTTAATTTTTGAATGAAAAATAAATATAACATTGTAAATGAAAAATAATATGAAAATTTGGCACTTAACAATCCTATCTCTAAACAGAGCCCTAAAATTAATCTTGCACATATCCCTAACCCTAAACCTATCCTTGACCCTAACCCTAACCCTAACTCTAACACTAAATCTAAACTTAGCCCTAACCCTAACCCTAACCCTAAACTTAACCTTAACCCTAATCTTAACCTTAACAGTAACTCTAACACTAATCCTAACCATACCCCAACCCAACCCTAACCATTATCCTAAACCCTAATCCTAATACTAACCCTACACTTACTCTAAACCTAAACCTAACTCTAAATCTAACCCTAAACCTAAACAAAACCCTCACCCTAACCCTATCTCTAACACTATCTATGGGTAGATAAACTAGACACTGAAAATAAAATAAAATTTAGAAAAATGCCCTAAGAATTTAAATTTCATCAAAACAGCAGAATGAGCCTATATTCTTTATTCAACGATGTTTAGATGAGCCATAAAAATTTTAATTTTAAATAGCAAAAATAGAATATAACATTGTAACATAAGAACAATATGAAAATTTGGCAAATAACAACCCTAACCCAAACTCTAACCCCAAAACTAACAGTACACCTAAAACAAATCCTAACCCTAACCCTAACACTAACCCTAAACCTAACCCTAAACCTGAACATAACACTAACCATAAAACTAATCCTAACCCTAAATCTAAACCTAACCCTAACCCTAAAAGTATCCTAACCCTAACCTTAACTCTGTATAACACTATTTATGGGTTGATAAATTAGATACCGAATATAGAATAAATTTTCGAAGTCTGTTCTATGATTTTGAATTTCATCAAAACGGCAGATAGGCCTAAATTCTTTATGTAACCATGTTTAAATAGGTTATAAAAATTATAATTTTAAAAGAAAAAAATTAAAAAATAACATTTTAAATGAAGAATAATATAAAAATTTGGCAAATAACAATTCTAAACCTAACCCTAATCCCAGCCCTAACCATGTATATAACCCTAACCCTAACCTTAATTCTATTTAGGGTAGATAAATTAGACACTGGTTATAAAATAATTTTTTGAAGACTGTCCTATGAATTTGTATTTAATAAAAACAGCAGAATTAGCCTATATCTTTATGCAATAATGTTTACATAGGACATAACAATTTTAATTTTAAATAGTAAAAATTCAAAATAACATTTTAAATGAAGAATAACATAAAAATTTGGCTAATAAGAACCCTAATTCTAAGGCTAATCCTAACCCTAATCTTGTCCTTAACCATAACAGTAAACCTAAACTTAACCCTAGCCCATAACTATAACCCTAATCCTAAACATATTCCTAACATTAAAGCTAACATTAACCCTAACACTAACACTAAATCTAACACTAACACGAACCCTATCCCAAACCCTAACCCTCGCCCGAATCCTAACTAGTAACACTAATCCTAAAATAACACTAACCCTGTCCCTAACCCTAACCCTTACCCTAAACTTAACCCTAACACATACTCTAACACTAACCCTAACATTAACGTTAACTCTACCCTAAACCTAACACTAACCCTAACCTGACCCTAACACAAACCTAATCTTAATTCTATTTTTGGTAGAATAATTAGAATCTGGTTAAAAAATAATTTTTTGAAGAATGCCCTACGAATTTGAATTGCATCAAAACAGCACAATGAGCCTATATCTTTATGCAACAATGTTACATAGGTCATGATATTATAATTTTAAATAGAAAATATCATTGTAAATGAAGAATAATATGAAAATTTGGCAAATAACTACCCTAAACCTAATGCCAAAACTAAACCTTACCCTAAAACTAACTCTGTCCCTATATATGACCATAACCCAACTCTAACCCTAAACCTAAACCTAGCAATAACCCTAACCCTAAACCTTACCCTAACCCTAACCCTAACCTTGTCCATAAGCCTAACCCTAACACTAATCTTACCCCTAACTCATAACCCTAATCTTAACCATAACTAATTCCCTAATGATAACCCTAACCATAATCCTAACACTAACACTAACCCTAACTCTAAACTGAACATTAACGCTACCCTAACACTAATCCTACTTTTAACCCTAACCCCATGTCCCTAACACTAACCTAAACCTATCCCAAACTTAACCCTAACACTAATCTTAACCCTAATTCTAACCCTAACCCTAACCCTACCCTAACCCTAACCCTAATCCTAAACATCTTTAACCTTAACCCTAACCCTAAACCGAACCAAAACCTGACCCTAAACCTAACCCATAACCCTAACCCTATCCCTAACTCTAATCCAACCCGAACCCTAACCTTAACAGTAAAGCTAAGCCTAAACCTAACCCTAACTATAACCCTCACCCTAACTTTAACCTAACACTAAACCTAACCTTCACGTT
>NW_006438900.1:262988-285442 GCF_000325575.1 Pteropus alecto
CTAACCTTATTTATGGGTAGATAAATTCAATACTGAATATAAAATAAATTAGAAAAGATTGCCCTATGAATTTGAATTTCATTAAAACAGCATAATGAGCCTATATTCTTTATGCAACAATATTAAGATGGGTCATCAAAATTTTAATTTTCAAAAGAATAAATATAAAATAACACTGTAAATGAACAATAATGTGAAAATTTGTTAAATAATTACCCTAAACCACACAAAACAGTAACCCCTAACCCTAACACTAACTCTAACCCAAACCTGTTCCTAACCCTAACCCTAACCCTAACCCTAAACATAAAACACAAACCATAACCCTAACTTTAGTCCTAACTCAATTTCTAACCCTAACACTAAACCTAACCTAACTGCTAACCCCCACCCTAACTCTAATCCAACACTTACCCAAACCTAACCATAACCCTAACCCTAAACCTAAATCTATCCTTAACTCTAACCCTAATATAACACTAACTCTAACCCTAAATCTAACCCTAACACTGTTTATGGATAGATTAATTAGATATTTAATATAAAATAATTTTTGAAGACTGCCCTATAAATTTGAATTTTATCATAACAGCATAACGAGCCTATATTCTTTATGGAACAATGTTTAGATAGATTATAAAATTTTTCATTTTTAATGGAAAAAATAAAAAAATTACATTATAAATGAAGAATATTATGAAAAATTGCCTAATAACAACCCTAACTCAAACCTTAACAGTCATCTGAAACCTAATCCTACCCCAATGCTAAACCCTATCCCTAACCCTACCCTAAACATAAACCTAAACTTAAAACTAACCCTAACCCTAACCTTGAACCTAAACCTAACCCTAACTTTTACCCTAATCCTAACCCAAACCCTAACCGTAACTCTAAACCTAAACCTAAACTTAACACTAACTCTAACCCTAAACCCTACTCTATTTATGGGTAGATAAATTAGATACTGAATATAAAATAAATTTTTTGAGAGTGTTCTATGAATTTGAATTTCATCAAAACACCAGAATTAACCTATATTCTAACACTACAATGTTTAGATAGGTCATTAAAATTTCTACTTTAAATAGAATAAATACAAAATAATATTGTAAATAAAGGATAACATGAACATTTGACAAATAACAATCCTAACCCTAACCCTGTCCCTCTCACTAACCCTAACTTTAACCTTATCCCAAATCCTAGCTCTAACCCTAACCCAATCCTAAACCTAACCCTAACTCTAACTCTAACCCTAACCCTAACCCTAACTCTAACCCTAACCCAATTTATTGGTTGATAAATTAGATACTGAATATAAAATGAATTTTTGAAGACACTTACCCTAAGTGTGACCCAAATATGCCTAATAAGGAAGTTAGATAACTCTGATGAAAAATACTTGCGGCAGTGGCTTTGAATTGATTCACTTCCATACTAAAATTTATCTTTTGTAGTGATGCTCTAAAAGCATACTATATGCCAAGTGATAAATAGATACTCTGAATTGACTGCAGTATTGTTATAAGAGGCAACTTGATATTTGCAGTGTATGAAGTAACTTGGACTCTTCCAACATCTACAAAGTGCTAAAGTGATTAGGGAAAACTTAAGTTTCCATGGTGGAATTTCATACAAAGTGGGTTCAGGCTGCCATGGTTTGGAAGGGAGCGTATATGCTGAAGAGAACTCAAACCATTGCAATAAACAATTTGGAATGGTGTTTCAGTACTGTGGGTTATTTGTTGCCATGAAGTGGAAGTTGAAAAACTATGAATTTTGGAGAGCTCACAGCACATGCAAAGGAAATAGATTTTTGAATACCTTTATTCTGTTATCCAGAAGTCCATTCAACGATTCAGTGCTAGAATTTGTGTATTCTGTGAAGTCTAAGGTGGTATTTTAACACTGTAGAGGAAGGAATTACAGTTTTTACCCATACAGCGTGTAATACATTTTTGATTTGTGCTACTTTTTTACCTCAGTGTTCTTTACCAGAATGAAGTTCTAACTAAGTCTTATATGAATGTGGCTCTGTTTATAATGCAACCAGTTTTCAGTACCAAAAAGCTAGTGGGAAACACTTTTAGATATCCATGATCTTGAACTAACCATCTTCATAGACTGCATGAGCAGATACTAATACAGTGGCAGCTTCCTTGTAGTTTATAGTAGTGGTTTTTAACAGATGTCCTATACATTGTTTCTTTGCCAAGCAGAACAGAAAGTCACTGTCTTACATGTATGTCACAGGTGAATGTGATGGGAAATCTTTATGGTGAGGATGTTCCATAAAGGAACAGTGAAAATATTTTAGAATGCATATGGAAATTGAAACCGTCTCCCAAAGATGTTTCTGATGAGACACTGACACACTGGTGGAGCCTAAAAGCTGTGATCCAAATATGCTCAAACAGTAAGTTAGATCACTCTGACGAATAATGCTTGAGGCAATGGCTTTCCATTGAGCCAAGTCTATTCTTCATGCTTCTGTTTTATCATGTGGCTCCAAAAGCATCCTATATGCCAGGTGATCAATTCATAATTTGCACCACCGATAGAATTGTTCTAAGAGGCGACTTGACATCTGCAGTTTGTGAAGCAACCTTGGACTTCTGTAACATTTAAAAGTGTGATAGTGATTAGTGAAAACTGTCAGTTTTCATGGTGGAAATTTGTAACAAGTGGGATCAGGCTGCCATGTTTTGAAAGGGAGTGTATATGTCCTGAAGAGAACTCAAATCATTGAGATAAATAATGAGATATGGTGTTTTAACACTGTAGTTCATTGGTTACCATGAAGAGGAGATTGAAAAATTATAAACTTCAGAGAAAGTCAGCAGCACATGCAAAAGAAACAGGTTTTTGAATACCTGTGTTCTGTAATCCAGAAGTTCATTCAACAATTTGGTGCTAGAATTGGGGTAAGCCGAGATGTCTAAGGCGGCACTCTAACAATGTAGAAGAAGGGATTATAGTTCTTACCCATAATGCATGTAATACATTTTTGATTTGAGCAAGTTCTTGGCCCCAGCGTTCTTGACTGGAGTGACCTTCTAGCTCAGTTCAATACAAATGTAGCTCTTTTTATGATGGGACCAGTTTTCAATACTGAAGAGCTGGTGGGAAACACTCATTAGAGATCCATGTACTCATACTTACCATCTGCATAGACTTCTTGAGAAGGTACTAATACAGTGGCAGCTTCCTTGTAGTTTATAGTAGCGGCTTTTCAAAAGATGTCCTATATACTGTTTCATTGCTGAGCAGAACAGAAAGCCACTGTGCCTTGCGTGTAGTGTGACAGCCGAATGTGATCAGCAATCCTTCTGATGAGGATGTGTTTGTAATTTGAGTCCTCAGTAGCACCATTCCATAAATGAACAGTAAATGGTTTTTGGAATGCATATGAAAATTGAAACCATCTCCCAAAGATGTTTCTGATGAGACACTGACACACTGGTGGAGTCTTAAAGCTAGAATCCAAATATGCTTAATCAGAAAGTCCCCTAAGGGCTACACACACACACACACACACACACACACACACACACACACACACCCATAGACACATGCACAAATACATAATTTCGATCATGCATTTTTGGCTTTAAAATCTTGGGTTTTGTCTATGGCCATGCCACCCTGAACATGCCCAATCTCATCAGATCTCGGAAACCACGCAGGGTTGGGCCTGGTTAGTACTTGAATGGGAGACCCCCTAGGAATACCAGGTGCTGTAGGTGGAAAGTAAATAAAATAAAATTTTGTTTTCTTTTTTGTTTTAGTTCATGTTATATGAAAAATATTTTATATCATTAGATATTCTTCAAAAACATCATTTTAATTACTTTAGTATTCCACCATATGGAGGTATTGTAATTTACTTTTCTTTTCCTATATTCCTGAAAATCTAGTTTGTTTTACAAGTGGCATTTGAAAGCAGCAGTTCTTAATGAGATCCTTGGAGCCCATGACTACTCTAAAATGAAAACTCTTTATTCATATGCCTACTAGTCTTTTTGTGGAGATATGCTCCATAATTTTCATAAAAATGTTCAAAGCTACATTTATGCCAAATGAGGATGAACCAATTCAGCTACTAACTCATATCCTGTAGGTTAAATGTCTTGTTTACGCCTATAGATTCAATGTCTCTTTTTAATCTTTTCAAAAGATTTAGCATAATGATCCAAAAAGTTTGCTAGAATCCTAATATATACTATATAGGAAAGAAACTCACTCCACTTGTGTGTTCCTCCTTTACTCTGACACTACTACCACACTTATAACACTTCTGACACCAGATATATGGATTTGCCACTCATCAAGCAATTCTCAGCAGCACCAGCTGGCGTCCTACAATTCAATTTAATTCTAATACTAACTAGAGTTACTGCAGACCCCACAAGTTAAGGCTCAGTCTCACAAGACTGCTTCCTACTTCAGATGCCAATCAAAAATAGTAGGTCCTCAGGACACCCACAACTTTTGACTGTCTGACTTGACTATAAATCAGAAGTTCCAACAATGCCGTTTCTTGAATTCGATCAATTTCTAGAACAACCCACAGAATTCAGGGAAACACTTGCATTTACTCTTTTATGCACTAAAGAATGTGATAAAGGATACAGATGAACAGCCAAATGAAGAGATACATAGGATAAGATTGGGAAGCATCCCAGTTCAAGAGCTTCTGTTTTCATAGAGTCCAAGTGCACCATCTTCCTGGTAGGTGTATGTATTCACCAACCTGGAAGTTCTCCAAACTTCATATTTTAGAGATTTTTATGAAGGCTTCATCACATAGGCATAATCGATTATTAACTCCATTTTCAGCTATTTTCCCTCTCCGGAGTGTGGGATATAGAAATGAAGGTTTATGGCTTCTAAATCATGACTTGTTCTTTCTGTAACTCACACCCATCATGAAACTCATTAGAATGAAAGATATTCCTATCACCCAAGAAATTCTCTGGGATTTAGGAGCTCAGTATCAGATGTTCCTATCACTCAAGAAATTAGAAAGGTCTTAGGAGCTATGCATTAGGAACTGGAGTCACAGACTAAATTTTAGAACAAAATGTTCTCCTGTCACCCCTATTTACAAGGGGTTTTAAAAGCTCTGTGTCAGGAATCAGGACACTAATCCTTTTTGACCAGTGCCTCTCTCAAACGATCTCATTTAACCTTAATTACTTTACAGTCTCAAGAAAAAAAAAACCATAATATTTCTTTCTGATTGTGTGTGTGTTTGTAGGGGTATGTATGACAATTCAAGACTGCCTACATGATATGAGTCACTACGGTCAATGTACCTTTTCAAGGGCTTAGAAAATTGCATATCAAAGATCCAATCTTTTGTTGTTGCTGTTCACTTGTATTTTTTTGTTTATTTATATATTTTACCAAATTTATCAATTATTGCTTCTATGTAAAGAAAACAGCTTTCAGATTAAAATATGTTTTTGTTTTTAATTATATGTCAAAAATACACAGTTCATTTAATGGTTTATTTGAACATTTTTTGTCTCAGCTATGGTTCTGCGTTTTAAGATAAAATGATTCTTATAGTTTTGTAATGTTGGAATATTTTTACATCAAATAGTTTTTAGTGTGTATCTGTTTTCTCAAAGATTGTTGATTTTTTAAAATGAGTTTTCTGTAAATTTATAGTCTTGCCATGTAAACAAAAGTACGGATATTTAATAAGGCGCTTTTGATATGTTTTTCAATAGTGTTTATTACTATTTAAAATTTCTAATTACAGTAAAAGTATACTACATTATTTGATATTCCCTATATAATACCCCATGTGAAATCAATTTTCTTTTATAACACAGTACTAGGACTTTTTTAAATTCCATGGCATTGATATTTTTCCTCTTTCGGATAATAATAATGAGGATGATGATGATAATGATGATGATGATGATAATGACAGCATTAGTGATATTTTCTCTCCACTTTGCGAGTCAGTAAGATTTGAGTCATATTTGAAAGAGTGAAGCTATCATGTATTTAATGCCATTCATGTATTTGTTCATTTATTCTAGTTAATTATATTTGATTACTAGGTTATTGATGAGAAACTTTAGCTCAAAATAGGTAAGTGACCTGTGTAAGGTAACACAGCATACATGGAGAATTACTGGTATTTGACCTAGGCTCAATAGTTTTTGCTTACATTTTTTTATTGCCTATAAGTGAGATCATACAATATTTACTTTTCTTTCTCTGTCTTATTTCTCTTAGCACAGTTCCCTCCAGGTTCATCCATGTTGCCCTCCCTGTTCTTCATTTTCTCTATTAGATACTGTATCCTTAAGACACTCTTTTGTTTTGTGATCAAATGTGACACCTGACAACTAGAAGACATTTCTTAAAGTGGATAAAGATAAATTCAAGACAAATAAAAGAACAGTCTTTTCCACACAGTTCAATAACAGAGATTAATGATTCAATTCTAATAAATTTAATTATACAGATAAAATATTTCATCAAATATTTTTAAAATCAAAAAGAAAAACTAACACACAATCCATATTGAAAAGAAGTTAAAAGGGAATTAAACATGGTGGAGTGAGAGAGGTGCCCAGATCTCTCCCTTTGAAACAACAATAAGCTGAACATCTAAAACTCAACGAAAACACCCAAACTGCACACTAGCACATCTGAGCATGGGATCTGCGCATAAGAACTTCCATTAGTCAGAACCCCAGGTGTCAGGCTCTGGACTGGGAGAAACAAAGAAGCTGCCTCTCACAGCTGGAGCTCCCTGTAGGAGGAGGGGGAGGGAAGAAGGAGTTCGCAGAACAGCCCTACCTGGGAAAGCTGTGAGTTCCCCACGGCCTGCAGCAGCGCCCAGTCATCAGGGCAAAAGGCAGAAAAGCGGAGATAACAGAGCAACAGCAGTTGATTTTTACCAGTCATGGTTGCAAAGGCGAGACTGAGCCGCAGCCCCCATCCCCCATCCCAGAGGGTCCCTACCCCCATAACCTCTGAGGCTGAACACTACGGAGGCTGAGGAGAATCTGATCAAACGCTACCAAAACTTTCACTAACACTGACAGGAACTGAGATTGAGGATAGTGAGCGTCATTAAACATCATTAGGAGGAAAAAACATTATTAAGGCTTTCTATAAAGCAGAGATCCAAGAGGCTTAGACGCCACCTACTGGAAACCAAAAGTAAAACACCTTCTTTGCAACAGGCTAGGGACCATTATATAATAAATCTTCTTTCTGGAAAAAAAAAAAGCAAAAACATTTCCATTAATGCCCAGGTGGAGAAATAGTCCATTAAACACCATAAACAACCAAAGTGACAAGGCATCCCAGAGAGAAATTGAAAAATCTCCAGAAAATAAGCTTACAGACATAAAAATATGCCACTTAAATGACAGAGAATTCAGAATGGTGCTTCTGAAAAAACTCAGTGAATACCAAAATGAGTAATATCAACAATTTCAGGAATAGAAGAAACACCTACATGAGCAGAGCAAGGAGGTTGAAACCCTCAAAAAGAACAACATAGACCTTCTGGAGATGAAAAACAGATGATTGCAAGAGTTGAAAAATGAAATAACAAGCTTGGGAAATAGAATCAACCAAATGGAGAAAAGAATCAGTGATATCGAAGACAGAAATCTAGAAATAAATCAGAAGGAAGAAGAGAGTAACTGAAGAATAAAAACTAATGAAAGAGAAATGAAAGAACTAGCTAATACCATCAGGAGAGGAAACATAAGGGTAAGGAGCATTATTGAAGGCAAGGAAGAGGAGCAGGAATTAGAAAGCATTTTCAGGCAAATAGTTGATGAGAATTTCCCAAATCTAAGGAATGAGCTGGAGCATGGAATTCAAGAAGTCAACAGAACACCCGGTAATCTCAACCCATAAATGCCTTCACCAAGACATATTGTATTAAAATTACCAAAAATCAATGACAAAGACAGAATTCTCAGGGCAGCCAGGGAGGAAAAAATGGCAACTTACAAAGGTAAACCCATTAGATTATCCTCAGACTTTTCAGGATAAACTTTACAGCCAGAAAGAAATGGAATCAATATTTAAACTATTAAGTAATAGGAACTACCAGCCTAGAATAATGTATCCAGCTAAGCAATCTTTTAGATATATTTGAGATATAGAAATAAAGACTTTCCCAGACATAAAAAAAAATTGAGGGAATTCTCCACTACGAGGTCTGCACTACAGGAAATACTGAAAGGGATCAGTTCAGTTAAAAAAAAAAATGACAAAAAAAAAAATACATAATTAGGAATAAAGAGACTATCAGGCAAATAGAAGCAGAGGAGTGCAACCCTTACTTAGAACAAGGAATTATGAGCTTAAATAATAGAGAAATTGTTATAACAATATAGTAAAGAAAGTTCAGCATACATAGGGACAAACTGAGATAACAATGACTGAAAAGGGTAGATTCAAAGATCCAAATTTGCAAAGGGGAATGGAGAAGAAAATGGACAACTGTATATATATAACCATTCTTTACATATTTTAAATGGTAACCACACAAGGAATTATGAGCTTAAATAATAGAGAAATTGTTATAACAATATAGTAAAGAAAGTTCAGCATACATAGGGACAAACTGAGATAACAATGACTGAAAAGGGTAGATTCAAAGATCCAAATTTGCAAAGGGGAATGGAGAAGAAAATGGACAACTGTATATATATAACCATTCTTTACATATTTTAAATGGTAACCACAAATCAAAGATTCAGAACCAAAGTATATAATATAAAACATGAAGAATGAGAGAAAAACCTACAAAAGCCAACCAAAATAAAGAAAACAGAAACACAAGGACAAGGAAGCAATGGAAACACCAAACTACTAGAAAGCAAAACATACAATGGCTATAAGAAGACCTCATAGTTCAATAATCACCCTAAATGTAAATGGACTGAACTCACCAATAAAAAGGCACATAATTGCAAATTGGATCAAAAAACAAAACCCAACCATATGCTGCCTCCAGGAGACACATCTCAGTTCCAAAGACAAATATAGACTCAAAGTGAAAGAGTGGAAAATGCTATTTAAAGCAAATGGCATTCAGAGAAAAGAGGGAGTAGTGGTACTAATGTCAGAGGAAATAGACTTCAAAATAAAAAACATGGCTATAAGAAGACCTCATAGTTCAATAATCACCCTAAATGTAAATAAACTAAACTCACCAGTAAAAAGGCACAGAGTTGCAGAATGGATCAAAAAACAAAATCCAACCATTTGCTGCCTCCAGGAGACACATCTCAGCTCCAAAGACAAATATAGACTCAAAGTAAAAGGGCGGAAAATGATATTTCAAGCAAATGGCATTCAGAGAAAAGTGGGAGTAGCAGTATTCATATCAGATAAAATAGATTTCAAAAATAGAAGGTAAAGAAAGATATTGAGGGACACTTCATAATGATAAAGGGAATCATGCACCAAGAAGACAACTCTTATTAATATCAATGCTCCCAATCAGAGAGCCCCAAAATATGTAAAGCAATTATTAACAGAACTAAAGGGAGAAACATACCAAAACACTATTGTAGTAGGGCACCTAAATATCCCACTGTCAAATATTGACAGATCATGCAAGCAGAATATCAATAAGAAATAACACCCTTAAATGACACATGAGACCAACTGGACATAATTGACATTTACTATGCCTACCATCCCAAAACAGCTGCTTATATATTCTTCTCTAGTGCACATATTGGGACACAGAGATAGCTTCAACAAATATGAGGGATGAAATCATACCAATTATATTCTCTGATCATAATGCCTTGAAAGTAGAGATCAAATGCAGAAAGAACCACAAATGGAGTTAACTGGGTCAGAGAGGAAATAAAAAGAGAAATCAAGAGATAAATAGAAATGAATGATAATGATAGTATAACATATCAAAACTTTTGGGACACAGGAAAAGCAGTCATAAGAGAAAAATTCATATCACTACAGGCCTATCTCCAAAAACTAGAATGAGTTCAAATATACAACCTAATGCTTCATCTTTAAAAACTAGGAAATGAAGAATAAATGAAGCCTAAAGTCAACAGAAGGAAAGAAATAAAACTAGAGCAGAAATAAATGAAATTGAAAAAAAGAAAGATAGAAAAAAAATTCAACAAAGAGCTGATTCTTTGAGAAAGTTAATAAAATTAATAAACCCCTGACTAGATTCATTCAAGAAAAAAGAGAAAAGACACAAATAAACAATTTCAGGAAAGAAAGGGGAAATTATGACAGACACTGCAGAAATACAAAGGATCATACAAGAATGCTATGAAAAAAGTATATAACACCAAATTGAATAACCTAGGAAAAATGGACCAGTACTTAGAAAAATACAACCTTCCTAGACGGAATCAAGAAGAACTGGAAAATCTAAATAGACCAATCAGCAGTATGGAAATTGAAACAATCATCAAAACCCTACCAAAAAGTAAAAGTCCAGGACCAGATGGCTTCATCAGTGAATTCTACCAAACATTCAAAGAACAATACCTATTCTCCTCAAATTCTTCCAAAAAACTGAAGAGGAGGCAATAATTCCCAATTAATTTAATGAAGCCAATATTACTCTGATACCAAAACCTAGTAAAGATAACACAAAAAAAGAACAATATCTCTCATGAACACAGATGCAAAAATCCTAAATAAGATACGTGTGAACCAAATAGAGCAAAATATTAAATAGAATACACACCGTGATCAAGTGGGCTTCATCCCAGAGATGATTCCACATACGTAAATTGATTACTGTGATATACCACATAAACAAGTTAAAAAATAAGAATCATGATCATATCAATAGATGCAGAAAAAGCCTTCGACAAGATACAGCATCCATTTATGATCAAAACACAACAAAATCGGTATAGAAGGAAAGTACCTTAAAATAATAAAGGCCATATATGACAAGTCCTCAGCCAACATTATACTTAATAGTAAAAAACTAAAAACATTCCCTCTAAGATCAGAAACAAGGCAAGGCTGTCCACTATCACCACTGTTATTCAATATAACATTGGAGGTCCTAGCGAATGCAATCAAACAAGAGAACGATATAAAAGGCATACGAATAGAATAGAAAGAAGTCAAAATGTCACCATTTGCAGATGACATGATTCTCTATATAGAAAACCCTAAAGACTCCACAAGAACAGTACTAGAAACAGTAAGCAAACACGGTAAAGTCTCTGGATGTAAAATCTACATTTAAAAATCTATAGCTTTCTTATACTCCAATAATGAAGAGCCAGAAGAAGTGAAAAAAATAATTTCTTTTACAATTGCAACAAAAAGAATAAGATACCTAGAAATAAATTTAATGAAAGAAGTCAAGGAACTTTATAATGAAAACTATAAGACTCTACTAAAAGAAATCAAAGAAGATATAAAGAAATGGAAAGACATTCTGTGTTCTTGGATTAGAAGAATCAACATAGTTAAAATGTCCTTATTACCTAAAGCATTATATAGATCTATTGCAATCCCCACCAAAATCTCATCAGCATTTTTTAAAGAAATACAACAAAAATCATCAGATTTCTATGGAAGCACAAAAGAACCCGAACTGCCAAAGCCACTCAGAAAAAAGAACGAGGCTGAAGGCATCACTCTGCCTGACTTCAAATTATACCACAATGTGACAGTAATCAAAACAGCATGGTATTGGCAGCAAAACAGACACATGGGCCAGTGGAACAGAATCTAGAGTCCAGAAGTAAACCGATATTTATATGGGCAAATAATTTAAAACAACAAAGCCAAAAACACAGTTGAGAAAAAAAGCCTCTTCAATAAATGGTGCTGGGAAAACTGGAAAGTCACCTGCAAAAGAATGAAACTCACCACACACAAAATTAACTCAAAATTGATTAAGATTTGGAACAATAAAATGCATAGAAGAAAACATAGGAACTAAATTGCAGGACCTTGGACTTAAAGAGGATTTTATGAATTCAAACTCAAAAGTAAGAGAAGTAAAAGCTAAAATAAATGAAAGGAACTACATCAAATTCAAAAGCTTCTGCTCAGCAAAAGAAATCGTCAACAAGGTAAAGAGACAATCATCTGAAAGGGAAAATAAATTTGCAAGCAACGCCTCCATTAAAGGCCTAATATCCAAAATATACAAAGAATTTATACAACTCAATAACAACAAATAAACAAACTATCCAATTAAAAAATGGGCAGAGAACCTGAACAGACATTCTCCCTAGAGGACATACGAATGATCAACAAGTATATGAAAAGATGCTCAACATTGCTAGCTATTAGAGAAATGCAATCAAAACCACAATGAGATACCATCTCACACCTGTTAAAATAGCTATAATCAACAGGATAAGTAATAACAAATGTTGGAGAGGATACGGAGGAAAAAGAACCCTCATCCACTGCTGGCGGGACTGCAAATTGGTACAGCCACTATGGAAAACAAGACTTGAAAACCCATATCTAAAAAGATATTTGCACACCAATGTTCATAGGAGCATTATTCACAGTAGCCAGGGCATGGAAGCAACCAAAGTGTGCTATGATAGATGATTCGATAAAGAAGCTGTGGTACATATACACAATGGAATATTATTCAGCCATAAGAATAGATGATATACTGCCATTTGTGACAACAAGGATGGGCCTCAAGATAATCACGCTAAGCAAAATAAACCAGACAGAAAAAGTTGAAAATCACATGATATCACTTATATATGGAATATAAACCTAAAAGGATCAAATGAACAGGACAACAAAAAGATTTATGGACATAGACTATAGACTAGTGTTTACCAGAGGACTATAGAGAAGTGGTTACTAAAGTGGTGGGGAGGAGACGGAGGTAGATGGGGTAAATATAGAGGGATGGGGGGGGTTAAGTGGGTATAGGGGATCAAATATCTGGTAGCTGAAGGAAACTGAACTTTGGGTGGTAAACATACAATAGAATATACAAATGTCAAATGATAATATACACTTCAAATAATATAATTGTATTAACCAATGTTAGGTTTAGGGTTAGGGTTAGAGTAAGGGTTAGGTATAGGGTTAGTGTTAGGATTAGGGTTAGGTTCAGGATTAGGGTTAGGAATAAGGTTAAGGTTAGGGTTAGGGTTTGGGTTTGAGTTCGGGATTGGGTTCGGGTTATGGTTAGGGTTAGGGTTATGCTTAAGTTTAGGATTACGGTTAGGGTTAGGGATAGGGTTAGGTTTATGATTAGGGTTAGGGTTAGGGTTCAAGTTCGAGTTCGGATTCAGGTTCAGATTCTAGTTAGGGTTAGGGTTAAGATTTGGGTTAGGGTTAGATTTAGGGTTAGCATTAGGTTTCAGTTTTGGATTTGGGTTCGGGTTCAGGTTATTGTTCAGGTTCAGGTTTGGGATTGGGTTCTGGTTCTGGTTCAGGTTCGGGTTTGGGTTAGGGTTAGGTTGATTGTTATGTTATGCTTATGGTTAGTGTTATAGTTAGGGTTAAGTTTAGTGTTATGTTTTAGGATAAGAGTTAGGGTTAGAGTTATGGTTAAGTGTCAGGGTTTAGGTTTAGGGTTAGGGTTAGGGTTATGGTTAGGGTAAGAGTTTAGAGTTTGGGTTTAGAGTTAGAATTATGGTTAAGATTAAGGTTAGAGTTAGGGTTCGGGTTCAGGCTTGGGTTCCAGTTCCTGTTTGTTTTAGGGATAGGGTTTCACTTAGGGTTTGGGTTAAAAAAATACTCTTCTTAGAAAAATCAAGCTGGTAGAAAGATAATAGTAATTAGTAAGGTCAAAAACTAAGTGAAGGCAGAAATACAAAAAAAATTGGAATGATAGCTTTTACTTTTGAGGTTTTTGCTGATCTCAGTTAGATTTTGGGTTAGGATTAGGGTTAGAGTTAGAGTTTAGGTTTTGAATTAGGGTTAGGGTTAGGATTAGGGTTAGGGTTAGAGTTAGGGTTAGGGTTTAGGGTTAGCATTAGGTTTAAGGATAGAGTTAGGGTTAGGGTTAGGATTAAGGTTAGTATTAAGATTAGGGTTAGGGTTAGATTTAAAGTTAGGGTTACTGAAGGTAAGGGTTAGGGTTAGTGTAGGGTTAGGGTTTAGGATTAGTGTTATGGTTAGTGTTAGAATTTAGGGTTACTTTTGGTTAGGGTTAGGGTTATGGGTAAGGTTAGTGTTTAAGGTTAGGGTTCATGTTAGTGTTAGGTTTAGGATTCAGTTTTAGGGTTAGGGTTAGGATTCACGTTTGGCTTCCGTTTCAGGTTCAGGTTCAGGTTAGGGTTAGTGTTAGGGTTAGGGTTAGAAAAAAATGTCTTCCTAGAAATATCAAGGAGATAGAAAATCAATAATAATTACGTCAAAAACTAAGTGAAGGCAGAAATACAAAAATTTTTAGTGATGATGGGTATTACTCAGAGGATTTTTACTGATCTTGATTTTGTTTAAGATTAGGGTTAAGGTTAGGGTTAAGGTTTAGAGTTAGAGTTATGGTTAGAGTTAGTGTTAGTGTTAGAGTCAGGATTAGTGTTAGGTATACAGTTAGTGTTAGGGTTAGGGTTACAGTTATGTTTAGGGTTAGAATAAAAACATTTTCCTAGAAATATCAAGGAGGTACAAAGACAATCATAATTAGCCAGGTCAAAACTTAAGTGAAGGCAGAAATACAAAAAATTTAGTAATGATGGCTTTTACTTAGAATGTTTTTGTAGATCTTGGTTACTTTTAGGGTTAGGGTAGGGTTAGGGTTAGGGTTAGGGTTAGGATTAGGGTTAGGGTTAGGGTTAGGGTTAGTGATAGGAAAAAAAGAACTTTTCCTAGAAATGTTAAAGTAGTAGAAAGACAGTAATAATTAGCTAGGACATAAACTAAGTGAAAGCACAAATACAAAATTTTAGTGATGATGGCTATTAATTAGAGGGTTTTAGCTGATCTCTTTAGGTTTTGAATTAGGGTTAGAGTTAGTTTTAAGGTTAGGTTTAGGGTAAGGATTAGGGTTAGGGTTGTTAGGGTTAGGGACAAGTTTAGAGATAGCGTTAGAGATGGGGGTAAGTGTAGGGCTAGGGTTAGTGTTAATGTAAGAGTTTGAGTTAGGAATAGAAAAAAAACTCTTCTTAGAAATATCAAGGAGGTAGAAAGACAATAATAATTAGCCAGTTCAAAAACTAAGTGAGGGAAGAAATACAAAAATTTTAGTGATGATTTCTTTTACTTACAGGATTTTTGCTGATCTCGGTTAGTTATAGCATTAGGGTTAGGTTTAGGGTTATGGTTTTGGTTAGGGTTTGGATTTAGGGTTAGGGTTAGTTTTAGGGTTTGGGATATGGTTAGGGTTAGGGTTAGGGTTACATTTAAGGTTAGGCTTAGGGTAAGGGTTTGGGTTAGAGTTAAGGTTAGGGTTATGTTTAGAGTTAGGGTTTAGAGTCAGGGTTAGGGTTAGGGTTAGTGTTATGGTTTAGAATAAGGGTTAGGGTTATGGTTAGTGTCAAGGTTTAGGTTTAGGGTTAGTGTTAGGGTTATGGTTAAGGTTAGGGTTTAAAGTTTAGTTTTAGAGTTAGGGTTATGATTAAGATTAAAATTAGGGTTTGGGCTTAGTTTCAGGTTTGGTTTTGGATTATGGTTAGAGTTAGTGTTAGGGTTAGAAAAAAAACTTTCTAGAAATATCAAGGAGGTAGAAAATCAGTTCTCTAGGTTAAATACTAAATGAAGGCAGAAATACAAAAATTTTAGTGATGATGGCTTTTACTTATTAGGGGTGTGTTCATCTCAATTAGGTTTAGGATTAGGATTAGTATTAAGGTTAGGGTTTAGGGTTAGGGTAGGTGTACGTTTAGGATTAGGGTTAGGTTTAGGATTTAGAGTTAGAGTTAAGATTATGGTTAGGGTTCAGGTTAGGGTTAGGGTTACGATTTAGGGTCAGTGTTTAGGGTTAGGGTTAGGGTTATGTTTAGGTTTAGGGTTAGGTTTTAGGATTATAATTAGTGTTGGGTTCGAGTTAGGGTTAGGGTTAGGGTTAGGATTTGAAAAATAAAACTCCCTAAAGTATCAAGTAGTTAGAAGGACAATATTAGTTTGCTAGATCAAAAACTAAGTGAAGGCAGAAATACAAAAATCTTAGTGATGGTGGCTTTTACTTGGAGTGTTTTTGCAGATCTATGTGAACTTAAAATTTGATCTATGAGTCTCTAATGGTCAGAGAACAGAAGGCAAGAACCAGGGCTTACTCATGAAAATAAGTCTAAAAATATTTTCCACACCAGAATACTAAATTCTCACTATGAGGGTAATAAAAAATTCATTTCTCCTTTCCAGCCATGACAGCCACAACCACCTCCAAACTGCAAAGAAAATTACCTGAGTTAACTCTTGATTTTGAGCATAGTGGAGAAAAAAAAACCTCCTTGAGAATTCATAACCAAACACAAACTCTCATATCTAGAGTTTATTTTTTATTGATATACCACCAATTTGCTCAACTCCGGAAGAAATCATAATATTCTGAATTTGTATATTTAATGGTCCTGAATTCTACCTAAAAGAAAAGAAACAATATGATTGAGAATCTAAAAAATGTGATCTTTGACTGATAGTGGCTTAACATCCTCACAGAAGCAAGCATTTTTCAAAGATGATTCCTCCTATATGACTCAAATAATTCTGACTGATAAGTTCCAAGAAAGATGAAAAGTAAAAATAAAATAATTCTCATAATGAACAAGAAACAACCTATCATGAAAAAGAATTTGTCACAACAACAACAAAAAAAGGCAGTTATTCCACAAAGGCTTTAGATATTTGAATTAGCAGAAAAGAAGATAAAGCAAATATGTTCAATATATTTTCATAAATAGCAAAGGTCTTAAAATATAAATAAAGAATGAGAGACATAAATAAAAACAATCTTCTAGAAATAAAAATAATATATACTTGAAATTAAAAACTCAGAGACGAAGTTGTTAACAGATTCGACAGAACCGATAAGAGAATTAGTGAACTATAAAACAGGGCAAAGAAATGATCCTGAATGCTTCACAGTTACAAAGATTTTAAAAATCTAAAAGGTTTGACAGAATTTAAAGTGAGAAAGTTTAGCAAACACCTAATCAGAGTTTCAAAAAGAAGAGAGAATGGAACAAAATTTTTGATAAACTTATAAAAGACAGCTATCCACAGATTCAAGACCAAGAAACTACAAACAGGGTAAATAACAAGTAATCCATACCTAGAGCCCACACATCATGTAAAAACTGCAGAAGAAATTTGCCCCATCCCAAAAGTAGAATATTAGAAGTAGTAGACTGGAAACTAGAAGTAGTTGACTTCCTAACAGCAACATTAAATGATAAATGCTAGGGAAATAATATTTTCAAACTAAAGAGAGAAAATAACTGTGCATTTAAAATTCTAGTCCTGATGAAAATGTCTTTCAGAAACAAGAATAAAATTAAGACTTTGTCAGTCGCTGAAATAGTTTGACGTAAAAAGATACCCATGGAAAGTTTTAAATAGTGTACTTCAGGTGAAAGGGATGTGATTCTAAATGGAAGGTCTAAGATTCAGGAGGAAATGGAAAAGCAAAGAAAGTATGAAATACGCGAATAACTGTATAGCATGAACTCTTCAGCACAATAATTATATTGTTATGTGTGGTTAAAAAATAAAATAAACCTCAACAACATGTAAATTGTAATGGAAGTGACAGTAGTTAAATGTCCTCAGACTAAAGAATAATGTTCAAGATGAGGAGACATTGATTGTTTTAGGTATGTGTTGTGTTAAAATTTCTATGGTTATTTGGCTGAAACATGGCAGAGTGAGAGACATCCCTAGATCTCTCCCCTTGAAACAACAGTAAAGTGAACATCTAAAACATAAAAAAAAAAAAAAAAACACTGCACACAAGCACGTCTGAGCACGCGATCTGAGCATAAGAGCTACCACAGGTTAGAACTCCGGGTGCTGGGCAGTGGACTCGGAGTAATAAAGAAGCTGCCTCTCGCAGCTGACGGAGCTCCCTATTGGGGGGGGGGGCGGTGAAAGCATGGTGACTTTCCTGAACAACCCTGCCTGGAAGTGCTGGGGATTATATGCAGCCAACTGGAGGGCCCAGTCATCAGGACAGAAAGTGGAGAAGCGGGGTGGGACCGCAGAGAAACAACAGCTGATATTTACTGGCCCCAGCTGCAAAACAAAGGCTGAGCCACAGCGCCCAACCCCCGACCCAGAGGGCTCCTCTCACCATACCCTCCAGACCAATCACCTCAGAACCCCAGGGGAATCTGAGCAAATGCTACCAAAATTGCTAGGATTCCAAGAGACTTAGACACCACCTACTGGAAACAAAAAGAAGAGCACCTTCATTGCAGCAGGCTAAAGAGAGACTTTTATTTAATAAATCTTCTTTCTGGAAAAACAACAGAATACAGTTCCATTAATGCCCAGGCAGAGAAACAGTCCATTAAACACCATGAACAACCAAGGTGACAAGGCATCTCAGAAAGAAAAAGAAAAATCTCCAGAAAATAAGCTTACAGACATAGAAATATGCGACTTAAATGACGGAGACTTCGGGATGGTACTTCTAAAAAATTCTCAGTGAGATACAAAACAAATCATATCAACAATTTCAGAAATAAAAAAAAAAACTAGATGAGCAGAGTAAGGAGATTGAACCCCTCAAGAAGAACAGAATAAATATTCTGGAGATGAAGAACACACTGCAAGAGTTGAAAAAATGAAATAGCAAGCTTGGGAAATAGAGTCAAAACCAAATGGAGGAAAGGATCAGGGATATCGAAGACAGAAATCTAGAAATAAATCATAAGGAAGAAGAGAGAAACCAGAGAATGAAAAATAATGAAAGAGAAATTCAAGAACTAGCTGATACTATCAGGAGAGGAAACATAAGAAAAATGGGCATTACCAAAGTCGAGGAAAAGGAGCAAGCATTTTCAGAAAAATAGCGGATGAGAATTTTCCAAATCTAAGGAATAAGCTGGAGATTGGAATTCAAGAAGTCAACAGAACACCCAACTATCTCAACCAAAAAAGGCCTTCACCAAGACACAATGTATTAAAGTTATCAAAAATCAATGACAAAGATAGAATTCTCAGAGCAGCCAGGGAGAAGAAAACGGTAACATATAAAGGAAAACCCATTAGATTATTCACAGACTTCTCAACACAGACCTTAAAAGCCAGAAAAGAATGGAACCAAGTATTTAAACTATTAAGTAAAAGGAACTACCAGCCTAGTATACTGTATCCAGCTAAGCTCTTCTTTAGATATGAAGGAGAAATTAAGACTTTTTCAGACATATAAAAATTGATGCTTGTAGTGATGCCTGCACTACAGGAAATACTGAAAGGGGTCAGCTCACCTAAAATAAAATAACAACAACAACAAAAATGCATAATTAGGAGTAAACTAACTCTCAGGCAAATAGAAGCAGAGGAATGCAACCATTATTAAGAACAGGACAATATAGCTTAAATAATAAGAAGTGAATGTTATAACAAGATAGTAATAAACGTTCAGCATACATAGGGACAAATTGAGACAACAATGACTGAAAAAAGGAGGATTCAAAGATCGATATTAGCAAAGGAGAACTGAGATAAGGAACATGCATAAGAAAATAGATGACTGTCTATATATAACTATCCTTTACATATTTGTAATGGTAACCACACACCAAATATTCAGAACTGAAATATATAACATGAAACAAGAACCAGAAGCAAAACTCACTAAAGTCAACCAAAATAAAGAAAACAGAAACATAAGGACAAGGAAGCAATGGAGCTACCAGAAAGCAAAACATACAAAGGCTATAGGAAGACCTCTTTTTTCAATAATCACCCTAAATGTAAATGGACTAAACTAACTCACAAATAAAAAGGCACAGAGTTGCAGAATGGATCAAAAACAAACCCAACCATATGCTGCCTCCAGGAGACATATCTCAGCTCCAAAGGCAAATATAGACTCAAAGCGAATGGGTGGAAAATGATATTTCAAGCAAATGGCATTCAGAGAAAAGCAGGAGTAGTGGTACTAATATCAAACGAAATAGACTTCAAAAGAAAAAAGAGACACTCAATATCTTTGATAAAGGGAATAAAGCACCAAGAAGACATAATATTATGCTCGCAATCAGGGAGCTCTGAAATATGTAAAGCAATTACTAACAGAACTAAAGAGAGAAACAGACCAAAACACTATCATAGTAAGGGACCCAGTAACCCCACTGTTGGATATGGACAGATCTTTCAAACAGGAAATCAATAAGGAAATAACATCCTTAAATGATACATTAGACCAATTGGACGTAATTGACATTTACAGAGCCTTTCATCCCAAAACAGTTTCTTATACATTCTTCTCTAGTGCACATGGAACATTCTCAAGAATCAACTACACACTGGGACACAGAGATAGCCTCAACAAATATAAGAGGGTTAAAATCATATCAACCATATTCTCTGATCTTAATGCCTTGAAACTAGAGATCAACTGCAGAAAGAAATCAGAAAGTTGCACAAATACAAGGAGATTAAACAACATGCTACTAAGAATAACTGGGTCAGGGAAGAAATAAAAAAAGAGATCAAGAGATACATAGAAATTAATGGTAATGATAGTACAACATATCAAAACTTTTGGGATATGGCAAAAGCAGTCATAAGAGGAAAGTTCATGTCATTACAGGCCTATCTCCAAAAACAAGAACAAGTTTAGATAAACAACCTAATGCTTCATCTTAAAAAACTAGAAAAGAAAGAACAAAGACTAAAGTCAGCAGAAAGAAAGAAATAATCAAAACCAGAGCAGAACTAAATGAAATTGAAAACAAACGAACAAACAAAAAAGGAGAAAAAATAAATGCAACAAAAAGCTGGTTCTTTGAGAAGACTGATGAAATTGACAAACCCCTGGCTAGATTCACTAACAAAAAAAAGAGAAAAGACACAAATAAACAAAATCAGGGATGAAAGAGGGGAAATTACAACCGAAATACAAAAAAACATACAATACTATGAAAAAGTATATAACACCAAATTTAATAACCTTGAAGAAATGGAACAATACTTAGAAAAATACAACCTTCCTAGACTGAATCAAGATCTGGAAAATCTAAATAGACCAATCAGCAGTATGGAAATTGAAACAATCATCAAAAACCCACCAAAATGTAAAAGTCCAGGACCAGATGGCTTCACCAGTGAATTCTACCAAACATTTAAAGATTTAATACCTATTCTCCTTAAACTCTTCTAAAAAAAAATGAAGAGGAGGCTATACTTCCCAAAATACTTTATGAGACCAATATTATCTTGATACAAAAACCTGGTAAAAATAACACACACAAAAAAAAAAACTATAGCCCAATATGTCTCATGAACACAGATGCAAAAATCCTGAATAAGATACTAACAAATCGAATACAGCAACATATTAAAAAGATTATACACCACGATGATGTGGGCTTCATCTCAGAGGCACAGGGATGGTTCAACTAATGCAAATCAATTAATGTGATATACCACATAAACAAATTAAAACATAAAAATCTTATGATCATATCAATAAATGCAGAAAAAGCCTTTGACAAGATACAGCATCCATTTATGATCAAAACACTTACAAAATTGGTATAGAAGAAAAGTACCTTAGCATAATAAAGGCCATATATCACAAACCCTCAGCCAACATTGTACTGAATGGTGAAAATCTGAAAACATTCCTTCTAAGATCAGAAACAAGGCAAGGCTGTCCGCTATTGCCACTGTTATTCAGTTTAACATTGGAAGTCCTAGTGAGTGCAATCAAACAAGAGAAAGATATAAAAGGCATCTAAATAGGAAACAAAAAAGTCAAACTGCCACTATTTGCAGATGACATGATTCTCTATATAGAAAACCCTAAAGACTCCACAAGAACACTACTAGAATAAGCAAATACAGTAACAGTAAGCAATTCAGTAAAGTCTCTGGGTCCAAAATCAATGTTCAAAAATCCATAGCTTTCCTATACTCTAATAATGAAGCATCAGAAAAAGGAGTGGGAAAAAAATAATTCATTTTGCAATTGCAACACAAAGAATAAAATACCTAGGAATAAATTTAACAAAAAAAGTGAAGGATCTAAATAATGAAAACTACAAGACCCTATTAAAAGAAATCGAAAGAGCTACAAAGAAATGGAAAGATATTTCATGTTCTTGAATTGGAAGATACAACATAGTTAAAATGACCATATTACTTAAAGCATTATATAGATTTAATGCAATCCCCATCAAAATCCCATCAGCATTTTTTAAAGAAATGGAACAAAAAAATCATCAGATTCGTATGGAAGCACAAAAGACTCTGGATTGCCAAGCCATCCACAGAAAAAAGCACAAGGCTGGAGGCATCACTTTGCCCGACTTGAAACTATACACAAAAGCGAC
>NW_006438900.1:286047-325398 GCF_000325575.1 Pteropus alecto
AATGTTGGTGAGGGTTTGGAGAAAAGTGAACCCTTGTGCATTGTTGGTGGGATTGCAAATTGGTGCAGCCACTATAGAAAACAGTATGGAGATTCCTCAAAAAACTAAGAATTGACCTACCGTATGATCCAGCAATCCCTCTACTGGATATTTACCCCAAAGACTTGAAAACTGATATCTGAAAAGATATTTGCACACCGATGTTCATAGCAGCATTATTCAGAGTGGCCAGGACATGGAAGCAACCGAAGTGTCCTACGATAGATGGTTGGCTAAAGAAGCTGTAGTACATATATACAATGGAATATTACTCAGACATCAGAAGAGATGATATACTGCCATTTGCAACAACATGGATGGACCTTGAGATAATCATGCTAAGTGAAATTAGCCAGAGAAAAAGTTGAAAATCACACGATATCACTTATATGTGGGATATAAACCTAAAAGGATCAAATGAACAGGACAAACAAACAGAGACTCAAGGACATGAGCTATAGTCTAGTGCTTACCAGAGAGTAGTAAATGGAGGAGGCGGGGGTAGGTAGAAGTTAAAGAGGGTCAAATATAGGAGAGTAGGTGGAGGGTAAAGTGGGTAAAGGGAATAAAATATATGGTACCTGAAGGAAACTGGACTTAGGGTGGTAAATAATCAATAGAATATACAGATGTCAAATTATTATGTACACCTGAAAATTATATAATTGTATTAACCAATGTTACCCAATTAACTTAATTTTTAAAAAAGAGAAGTTACAGGACTTTTTCAGACAAAAGTATTTCTTATTTGCCTGAAATATCTTTGGAATTATGTCTTACAATGCAGTCCTCAGTTTAAAAAATTCTGAGATTTTTTAATTGATTGTCAATATTCCAGACAGATCTCTACCAGATAATGCTAAATATAGTTCTTGAAACATAATATAGGAAAGTACACAAAATTATCACTGTTCTACAACATATAAAATCTGCTACGAAAAAAAATGCAACCTTGACTCAAAAGATAATATTCCATATCATATTCTGGATTGTTACACACTTAATTATCTGAAAGACATGCAGGTATTAAATAAATGTCTAATGCTACTAGAATATGATCACACTTCGAAACATATCACCACCAGTGAATTTAGGAAAGAGAAAATGATTTGGCCATTCACTAAGTAAACTATTTTTCCTAATGTATCATGTCCAATGGCTTAAAACCCATAAAAACATCCTCAAACTTTTTACTCGTAAGAAAATTTTCAGTTAGGTGAGCCACCTTTCATATACTTTTAAGAGACTGAACTTTCCTCATTCTCTCTCTATATATAAGCTTGGAAAAAATAGTCCCATTTCTACTTTAAGCAATCAAATTTAAGGCATTCTTAATTAAATTACATTCAAATTAACAAGTATAGATTGAATTACTACTATATGAATGAAACGGTTTGAGATCTCCCTTCTGTGACAATAAAAAGACTGATTTATGTAGATATACCCCAAAATAAATATAAGTTTTTTCTAAAAATACATAATATATAAGAATATAAAAATAGCTAAAGGGAAAGAAAGCAAAGACTACAATGGAAACCAGAGAAAAAGTTATCATGATCCATGTGTATGGCATGCACTTGTAAAATTGCATAGCCAAATCAAATATTTGACTCTGAGGCTCCAGCAGATCAAAAGGAAAACATTATGAGCTACAACATAGGCTGTGACCACAAAAAATATATATATCAGTTGTTAGGGGGAAAAAAAAACAATTTTCTTGACATTCGATTTCTCCAGTTGGGTTAAATAAATAAAAAACTGTGATAGATACACAAATTCCACAAAGATATTATCAAATCTAAGCTCCTAATTTTGACAAGAAGGGACATTTCTAGGTAAATGATGGGTCATGTTACTCTTAATGTTGTGATCAGGCCCAAGAAAGTAATTGAAAAAATATTTTGCTTACCTGAAAATAAATCATTAATTCAAGTATTACATGGAAAGTCTGGATTAAACAGGTTGAAAGGCATGCCGATATGTACAACTAAATGAACATAAAATTTAAAATGAATATCAATTTGAGATGTTAAGTTTATGGGGTAACATGGCATCTGCTTAGATGAAATTTGAATTCTAATAGAGAAAATTGGCACACAGATATATGATAACAGTATAATGTGTTTAAGTGTCCAATTAGACACCTGCTAGTTCACTTATAGGATCAGAGCCCAGGAGGCAATGAACCCTGATGCGCCTCTGTATATTCACTTTGTTCAAGGTACAAACTATTCGAGGTCAGATGACATAACAATCATGAAGAAAACCATGGTTAGTAAGATCTCCTGAGATACTACTCTCTTGATACAATGAGAAATGTTTGTATAAAGCTGGATGTCCCATAGCTGGCAGAGGAGGATCAAAATTAATACTTAATGGGACCTTAATTCAGACTGATACTTGTTTATATCTTCATTATCTAGAGCAACTAGGAAGAAAATTGTCACAAAATATTACACTAGTTTTAAGTGACATAGACCACAAAATCTGTGACACATAAATGATGCTTTAAATTTCAAAATTAAGTAATCTAGACTTTGAATTTTAAAATGTAGCTCTCAAATATAATAGTATTTTTAGAGCACTTGGCATATTTTCCCCATGCCATTATTTTCCTAAGGTAAATAACATACAAACTATCATAAATGGTTAAAGACACTCAAGGGCTCCTAGTTCTAAAGCAATATTGGCATAATAGAAGACAACTGTGGCCCAGAGTAATAAAATATAGCTTCCTATAGAGAGTTAAGAGCAGATCTGGGCCTGAATCCAGGTGATTTGACTCCCAGCCCAGTATTCTTCCATCTGGGAGGCATAGAGCATAATCTCCAGGCCAAAGTGCATGGCTGTGAATCCTGGCTACACCAATGACTAGTTGTACACCTTGGGCAGGTTACTTGTTGTTTCTGTGACTCAGTGTTCTCATCTGTAAGTTGAGAATAATCATAGTAGCTACCTCATGAGGCTTTTGAGGGGAATAAGTGAGTTAATTTCCTGAGAAGTGTTTAGAGTAGCTAACACAGCATTATTGGAGCTTAGTGTGGGCCTTCCATAATATAACAAAGAGGCATATTGATATTTTGAATTAAATTTATGCAAAAAGCAGCCAGCACAAAAAAGACATTCTGATCCCCCTATGTCCCTCTGAAAGCAGAAAATAAATATCCCTATGTGAAAGGTACCTTCCCTGTTCCAGAAGGAATGAGAAACATCTGTAGCACCAGAGATAAAGAATTGGGGGCTGAGAAGCCGGTATAAACAAACCTTGTTATTTTTAGTAATTTACTACCCCAAGCCCAAATTCTACTTATTCCTTACTAATTAAGCACACAAACTTAAATTTCTTTGTCCTGTCAAATCCTCATCAATTAATTGTGTCATCCTCTAAAAAGTACAAAAGCTGCCTTCTTTGGTCATTTCCTTAATCTCATATATGAGACCTCCTTATGTACATATGTAATCAAATTTGATTTTCTTCTGTTAATTTCTTTCATGTCAATTTAATTCTTAGACCAGCAAGAAGAATTTAGAAAGGCAGAGGAAAAATTTAACCTCCCAACAGTGCAAACATTAGGTAAGAGTTTACTATGGGTACCATTTTTGACATGAGCCATGCGTGAGTCTGGCCTAGTAAAAGATGCTACACTGGGGAAACACATGAATGTGCTGCGATTATTTTCCTTCCATCTGTCTCATATTGTAAGGCTAGGGCTGAGGGTAGGAGCCCTCAGAAGCCCTATTCTCTGTCAAGAAGCAAATTTTATTGCTCTCTGAATTGTTAACCTTGCATATTTCCATATTTTGCCACTAAGGAAATTTGTATCCTCTATTAGTGGCTGTGGCTTTGTTTCTCTCAATAGCAGCGTTCTCCTAAAACCTCTTTTCATGCTTATTTAGGAAATGCAATAAAGAATTGGGGATTTGTGAGTGAGAACTCTCCCTTTCTTGATGCTTTTTCAAAATATTATTTTCTTGTCCATAAATTTAAACATGTCTTCTTTAATAAATCAAAAATGCAATGTTCGTAGTCTTTTTGACATCTATGAGATGTTGTCAACATTTTAATTCAATTTTTATGACACTGAGTTTTTCATATCTGCAACTTATAGAAGGAGAGATTAATAGTTACTGCATTAACTTCTGGAAAATTATCAGAGATTTAAAAAATTAATCTTGATTATATTTTGCCTCTCCTTATATTTGCATTAAATTAGGCTATTGGTTGCAGTTAAAATGACATGAAATAAACTGGAAAAGTTGGTTAATAAAGTGAAAGGTATTTCTAAAACCAGATCTGACTTGTTACCTTAATAGAGGGAATCAAAATTCACATAGGACATCTCAATTTGAATATCATTTAGTTGCCTTGATAATTATTTCCTAATTTTTTATAAAATCTTAGTATGTCCTGTTATTTTCTGCCAACATTCTACTTCTGCTAAGATTCCGATCCTCCCTTCCCATGGGAAGCAACAAATGGTATAGATATTATAAGAAAAGCCCTTGAACTAGGGTAAATCTAACTTTGAATTCTGTCTCCGCTGGCTGAATGATACTTGGAAAGTTACCCGACTTTACTAATCTTCATTTTTACAACAATACAATTAGGAATAGTTGCACCTATCTTGTAATTAGATGTTTTATTTACTTGTTTGTTTGTTTTGTTTGCATATTTATTTAAATAAATTCTGTAGGCTAAAATAAGTAAATAATTTTTACAGTTCTCAAAAGGTAATAAAGACAAATACATGGCAGCTATTGTTATTAGTAAGGAATATATATTGGTTAATATTTCTTGAAGACCCAAGAGGAACAAAAAGATTAATGCTTAAAGGTTAAGTTTAGCCTTCTATATCTCACACAGAAAATTATGTGTCATATGACAAATATACACGACTTTTCAGTTTTGTTTCTGTTGACCAAATAGTTGTTTTCAAAAATTCTTTCTACATCTGGATATTGTTTCCCTGAGTATAAAAAAAATATGTTGTAATCATTTATAGTATCTTTGTCACAGTGGTCTATTATTCTGATGTAACCAAATCTATCAGTCATTTTTCATTAGAATAGGAGACTTCAGTTAGTGTTATGCAACTAATGGTCTGCTCAAAGAAGTCTAAATCAGAATCTTCTGGGGGATTCTGACACATACTTCTTGCAGCCTGAGAAGCGGAGGTATGGCCCCACAGTGAGCATCACTGCCAAACTGTTGCAACTGGTAGTGATATCACTGATGATGTGTTGGAGAATAAATGTTAAAAACCACAGTTATGTAACTAAGAAATATAAACACAGTGACACAAAGCTTTGCTTCTGAATGTGAATATGCGATTCACGTTCAAACCAAATTAGGAAAAATGGATACCACTGAAGAATAACAGCTTTGAAAATAACAGTTTTCATGTTCTTACAGTACTGATGATGCTCCTCTCGACCTTTGGAATTTTTCTTTGACTGTGCTAAAATATACATCACATAAAAGTTACCATTTTAACCATTTAAAGTGTACAATTCAGTTACATTAGGTACATGAGCACTATTCTGAAATGGTCACCACCACTTATATCTAGTACTTTTCCATCTTCCCAAATTGAAATTCTGTGACCATTAACTAATAATTCCTCAATCTACCCTCTTCATAGCTCCTAGTAACCACCATTCTATTTTCTGTCTCTATGAATTGGACTACTCTAGGAACCTCATACCATGTAGTATTTGTCCCATGTCTGGCTTATTTCACTTAGCATATATATTTCTAAGACAATAATATTCCATTGTATATGTATGCCACATTTTGTTCATCCATTCATCTTTTAATGGTTGTTTCTACATTTTAAGTTACTGTGAATAATAATGCCATGAATATTGACATACAAACATTTGTTCAAGTCCTTGCTTTAATTCTTTTGTATATATTCCAAGAGCTATATTTTAACTGATATTAATTCTTGTATTAAAGGATGAAGAGAAAAATTACCAGTTTATTTTTTTTCTCTCTCTTCTTGCAATTAAAACGACTGATTGCTTGTGACCAACGCAGATCAATTTGGTGGATCCAGTTGTAAGTTATCAGCCCTAACCCATAGTAAATATAGGGGATATTAATTCTTTAGTTCTGTGTCCTTTTGACACCATCTAAGAATTACTTTAACATAACATTAACATTCACATTTCTGAGTCAGAAACTAAATCCCCACATGTCTGTATAAATAAAAGCCTTATTTGTTTACTTTTGGGGTGTCTAGTTAACTAGAATGTTAGTTCTCTAAGGGAAGGGGGACCGTCTGTATTGTTTTTCTCTGTATTTTTAGCACATACTAAGAACATAATATATATTTACTAAAATTAACTTTCTGAAGTCTCTAAGCACATTAGATATATAATTTCAGAGCATAAATGTATATATACAACTTTCACTATTATTTACATTGGATAATTTATTTCAGTAATGCTCTCATTGTGTTGCCTTTCCCCTAACATATTTTCAGTAATGCCCTCCCTTATCCACTATCCATAGTTTAAGCTATTAAGTATAGTTTTATTCATTGCTTCTTCAGTCTCATCTTTCTTGGACAATTCTATATGTTTTCTCTTCTTTTTCCTATATATAACACCATTTTTAATTTAAAATTTTTCACTATGCAGTTCATGATAAACTAAAAAATTAATATGCATGTATGGTAGATGAAATACTACATCACACCAACATTATATAGTATGTGGTTTTAAAAAAAGCCTTCTTAAAAATCCTGGGCTTCTTCTTTATTTTTAAATCACCTTCCCATCAAGCACCAGAGCTTGGTTGACCCTGATTCAGGGTCGTTTCCAATGAGATTTTTGCTGCTCTAAGTAAGAGCTGAGAATTACTTAACTCACTTTCGCTCTGATTAAATTTGGAATGACAGAAAATTCCAGGCTTCAAGGCTTAAAGCAGCACATGAAAATGTTCACCATTTAAAGATTATTACTCCCGTCCCCTCCCAAGGTACCTGCCTCTTATCACTGTTCCAAAAACACACTCTGCGCTTTGTTTCATCTGGGTTTTGGCTCACTGTGTTTTCTCTGCTTAGACTATCATTCTCATTTAAGATTCACTGAAGTTAATATGCTGAGTGAAATACATCAGAAAGAGAAAGATAAATACCATATTATTTGACTTATATACAGAATTGAAGGAACAAAAGGAACAAACTAATTGAAAACAGACTCACAAATATAGAGGAAAATCCGGTGACAACCCGAGGGGAGGAGGTCTTGGGGCTGGGAGAAAGCAGTGAAGGGTTAAAGAAGAACAAATTAGTAGTTGATAGATGGTCATGGGGATGGGGAGCACGGCATAGGAAATGTAGTCAGCAGTAATGTAATGACTATATGTAGAGCTAGAGGGAAGATAGAGTAATCGGGGGGATCATTTCTTAAACTATATAAATGTCTAACCAATGTACTGTTTACTTGAAACTAATAATAAAATAAACTACTAAAAAAAAAGATTCACTGAATAATTCTAACCACCCTTCAGTGTCATACAAATCCTTTACCCTCTAGGAAACCATTTACATTATTTCACGAATTGAAATGTCTCCTTCTTTGGAATCCACAAGGCAATTTGTGCTTTCCTAATTGAATTACTTATTATAGCGCATACTTGCTTCAATACAATGCTAAAATCTCTATCTCTTTATTTCTTCCTCTCTCCAACTTACGTAGAATACTACGTCGAAATTGGTTTCCTGAAAAAAGCCCCTTTCCCTAGCTTGAATGACCCACTGATAGTTTGAGGGGAGGAATGTCCTGGAGAGTTCTCAGTAGTCCTAGAGAAACACTCAATCCCATTGTGTTTATTTATCCCAAGAAATCCAGGTGTTCACTGTAAGACATCTCTCGCCATCCAGATACTTCTTTCCATGTAGCTCTTTAAACATCCTAATATGACTCAGTTCTCCACCTCACCTTTACCTCCACCACCAAAATTACCCCAGGAGCTTCTGAAATTTATAGTCCATTATTTACAATATCCCCTAAAAATTCAATCTTACCTATGAATATTACATTCTAATTCTTCCCATCCTGCACCTCTCCTTAATAGAAGACACTGCTATCTCAAACAGTTGCTCCCATATTTTACGTAGCACAAATCCTAGGGGTAGATAGATAGCAGGTATATGTCTGTCTGTGAATTGCTTCTAGAATATTATTCGATCTCCTTTGCCACCTTTCCCAATTCCTCTGAAGTAAATGCCATCATCTGAATTTATTACCCACTAAACTTTCTTGCTATAGTCATCTACAGATCTCTTTAATGACCCCTTGATTAATGGGATATTTTAGCAATTGGCTTATCTGTTTTTTTCTCACTGCAATATACTTTTATTATCATAAGTGATCGTGTAAAAAGCCACAGGGGCATTCTATTCACTCCCTTCCATTATGAATCTTGTTCTTTACATGATGCATGAATTCTACATTTTCCTAGTATTCTTGCTACTTCATGAAAGTGATTTCTCAGTATCCTTTGATGAATCTTCTTCTTGACTTCTAAGTTTTGAGTAACCAGGGAACAGTCTTTAGATTTTTCTATCTGCACCCATTTTCTAGGCGATTTCATTCTGAACCATGATTTCTTTCCCAAACCTAGATCAGCACCTGTGACTGTCATGCCAAGAACTACACTTGCATATTGAAAAAGCTTCACAAACATAAAATCTCCAAAAATGAACTCTTGATTTCTGCCACCACCACATCTGGGGGGAGAAATGTTGAGAACAAAAAACTCACGAGTCATTTTTTATTTTCTCCAATATACCACATATAGTCCATTAGCAAATCCTTTTGGCTGTCTTTTGACTCCCTTATCACCATCTCCCCTGCTATCAAATCTTACCTGGAAAGTAATGCTCTGTTTCTAATCCTGTCTGATAACAGTTACTCCCACTTCCAATCCTGCACAAATCTAGTCTAATCTTTTTAATATTGGATTACGTTACCCATCTGGACAAAACCATTCAACATCTTGCTTTCTAAAATTTCTAGAATAAACTTCAAATTGTAGTCCTGGACTACATTTCCTTTCCAACCAGTCTTTCAGTCACGCTGACCTCCAAGCTCCCTCTAGCTTCAGGAACTTTATACTGGAATACCTAGAATGCTCCATACCTAGGAATCCACAAGTCTTTCTCTTGACCACATAATTGTATTAAATAGCCACTGATTTGTGTATTTCCATAGTTTATATTAGTAGGGTGGTAATGTTTTCTTTGTTTGATTGCTATGTCCAACTTCTAGAACAGTGCACACTTCAAGTACTCAAAAAATATTTACTGATTAAATAAATGAACTGAATCTATCAATAATTAATGGGACTAAAACATAAAATAAAAATCCACCCCCAAAGAGGGTTACTTGTAAATCTTAATGTGAGACATATATATGTAATGTGATTGGTATAAATTTGTGGACCACTGTTAGTTATAATCGGTCATTCAGATCAAAATTCAGTATTCGACACTGTAGAAGAGCTATTCTGCACACACAACAGCTATTTTGCAAGCTTTATTTGCTTGGTTGATGTTTCTCTCTCTTAGGGTGTTTAAGGTGATAAAACTACATGTAAGAAGAGCTTTGGAAATAAGGAAGGAAAGGCAAATGTTCATATGCAAAACTATAGGCAATCAATAGCTGGTTTTAACCAGGAAAATTTAGGTTTTATGCATGTATGTTAATAGCTATTTTTAAAAATTATTGAAATGCTTTTAGAAAATTAACTGAGAATCTAAAATACTCTAATTTACCCCAAAGGCGAGTAATATTTATAAATTTACTTCTTAGTAATAAAACCATTGCAACATTGCATACCTTCGATTATCAAAAATTCTTTAAAAAAACATTTTTAATTAAGTTTATGGGGTAACATTGGTTAATATAATTATATATTTTTCAGGTGTGCATTATCATTTGACATCTGTATGTTCTATTGTGTGTTTACCACCCAAAGTTCAGTTTCCTTCAGCTACCAGATATTTGATCCCCTATACCCACTTCACCCTCCACCTAAACCCTATATTTGACCCCCTTTACCCAGTCTACTTCCTTTCTTCTCCCCCACCCCACCAGTAACCACTAGTCTATAGTCCTCTTGTAACCACTAGTCTATATTCTAGTCTCTGTTTGTCCTGTTCATTTGATCCTTTTAGGTTTATATCCCACATATAAGTGATATCATGTGATTTTCAACCTTTCTGTCTGACTTATTACACTTAGCATGATTATCTCAAGGTCCATCCATGTTGTTACAAATGGCAGTATATCATCTGTTCTTATGGCTGAGTAATATTCCATTTTATATATATACCACAGCTTCTTTAGCCAAACATCTATCATAGGACACTTTGGTTGCTTCCATGTCCTGGCCACTGTGAATAGTGCTGCTATGAACATTGATGTGCAAATATTTTTTCTGATATGAGTTTTTTAAGTCTTTGAGGGTAAATACCCAGTAGAGGGATTCCTGGGTCATATGGTAGATCAATTCTTAGTTTTTTGAGAAGTCGCCATACTGTTTTCGATAGTGGCTGCACCAAATTGCAATCCCACCAGCAGTGTATGAGGGTTCCTAATTCTCCACATCCTCACCAACATTTGTTATTACTTGTCCTGTTGATTATAGCCATTCTAACAGGTGTGAGATAGTATCTTATTGTGGTTTTGATTTGCATTTCTCTAATAGCTAGCGATGTTGAGCATCTTTTCATATATTTGTTGGCCATTTGTATGTCCTCTAGGGAGAAGTGTCTGTTCAGGTCTCCTGCCCATTTTTGATTAGATCATTTGTTTTTTTTGTTGTTATTGAGTCGTATGAGTTCTTTGTATATTTTGGATATTAGGCCCTTATCTGAAGTGTTGCTTGCAAATATTTTTACCATTCAGATGGTTGTCTCTTTGCTTTGTTGACAGTTTCTTTTGCTGAGCAGAAGCTTTTCAGTTTGATGTAGCCTCATTTGTTTATTTTGGCTTTTACTTCCCTTGCATTTGAGGTCAAATTCATAATATCCTCTTTAAGACTAAGGTCCTTGAGTTTAGTTCCTATATTTTCTTCTATGCATTTTATTGTTTCAGGTCTTATATTCAGCTCCTTAATCTGTTTTGAGTCAATTTTGGTGTGTGGTGATGGACAACAGTCTAGATTCATTCTTTTGCATGTGGCTTTTATGTTTTCTCAGCACCATTTATTGAATAGGCTTTTCTTTCTCCACTGTATGTTTTTGGTTTCTTTGTCAAAAATTATTTGCCCATATAAATATGGGTTTACTTCTGGACTCTCGATTCTGTTCCACTGGTTCATGTGTCTGTTTTGCTGTCAATGCCATGCCGTTGTGATTACTGTCACTCTGTAGTATAATTTGAAGTTGGGCAAAGTGATACCTCCAGCCTCGTTCTTTTTTTTCAGGATGGCATTGGCAATGCAGAGCCTTTTGTGCTTCTATACAAATTTGATGACTTTTTGTTCTATTTCTTTAAAAAATGGCGATGGCATTTTCATGGGGATTGCATTAAATCTGTATAATGCTTTAGGTAATAAGGACATTTTAACTATGTTGATTCTTTCAATCCAAGAACATGGACTATCTTTCCATCTCTTTGTATCTTCTTCGATTTACTTTAATAGGGTCTTGTAGTTTTTATTATATAGGTCCTTCACATGTTTTCTTAGATTTATTCCTGAGTATTTTATTCTTTTTGTTGCAATTGCAAAAGATTTTATTTTTGCTACTTCTTTTTCTGACACTTCATTATTAGAATGTAGGAACGCTATGGATTTTTGAACCTTGATTTTGTATCCAGAGACTTTACTGTATTTGCTTATTGTTTCTAGTAGTGTTCTTGTGGAGTATTTAGGGTTTTCTATATAGAGAATCATGTCATCCACAAATAGTGACAGTTTAACTTCTCTGTTTCCTATTTGGATGCCTTTTATATCTTTCTCTTGTCTGATTGCACTTGCTAGGACATCCAGTATTATATTGAATAGCAGCGGTGATTGTGGACAACCTTGACTTGTTTCTGATCTTAGAAGGAAGGTTTTTAGTTTTTCACCATTCAATATAATGTTGGCTGAGGGCTTGTCATATATGGCCTTTATAATATTAAGGTATTTTCTTCTATACCAATTTCGTTAAGTGTTTTGATCATAAATGGGTGCTGTATCTTGTCGAAGGCTTTTTCTGCATCTATTCATATGATCATATGATTCTTATTTTTTAATTTGTTTGTGTGGTGTGTCACATTAATCAATTTGTGTATGTCGAACCATTCCTGTACCCCTGGGATGAAGCCCACTTGATCGTAATGTATAATCTTGTCAATATGTTGCTAGTATCTTATTTAGGAATTTTGCATCTGTGTTCATGAGAGATATTGGTCTGCAGTTTTCTTTTTTTTTTTGTATTATCTTTACCGGGTTTTGGTATCAGAGTAATATTGGCCTTATAAAATGAGTTGGGAAGTATTGCCTCCTCTTCGATTTTTTGGCAAAGCTTGAGGAGAATTGGTATTAAATATTCTTTGAATGTTTGGTAGTATTCACTGGTGAAGCCATCTGGTCCTGGACTTTTACTTTTGGGTAGGTTTGTGATGATTGTTTATTTCCATACTGCTGATTGGTCTATTAGATTTTCCAGTTCTTGATTCAGTTCAGTTCTTGATGGTTGTATTTTTCTATGTACTGTTTCATTTCTTCTAGGTTATTAAATTTGGTGTTGTATACTTTTTCATAGTATTCTTTTATGATCCTTTGTATCTCTGCTGTGTCTGTAATAACTTCCCATCTTTCATCTCTGATTTTGTTTATTTCTGTCCTTTCTCTTTTTTTCTTTAATGAGTCTTGCTAGGCCTTTGTCAATTTTATTAACCTTCTCAAAGAAACAGTTTTTCGTTGTATTTATTTTTTTTATTTTTTTTTGTTGTTGTTGTTTTCAATTTCATTTATTTCTGCTCTAATTTTGATTATGTCTTACCTTCTACTGACTTTAGGCTTCGTTTGTTCTTCCTTTTCTAGTTTTTTAAGATGAAGCGTTTGATTGTTTACTTGGGCTCGTTCTTGTTTTTGGAGATAGGCTTGTAATGATATGAACTTTCTTCTTATGACTACTTTCTCAAAAAATTTGATATGTTGTACAATCATTATCATTTGTTTCTATGTATCTTTTTATCTCTTTTTATTTATTTCCTGACCTAGTTATTCTTCAGTAGCATGTTTTTTAATCTCCATATATTTGTGGTTCTTCCTGATTTCTTTTTGCAGTTGATCCCTAGTTTCAAAGCATTATGACTTGAGAATATGTTAGGTATGATTTCAACCTTCTTATATTTTTTGTGACTATTTCTGTGTCCCAGTATGTGGTCGATTCTTGAGAATATTCCATGTGCATGAGAGAAGAATGTATAAGCATCTGTTTTGTGATGGAAACCTCTGTAAAGTTTAATTATGTCCAGTCGATCTAATGTGTCATTTAAGGATGTTATGTTCTTATTGATTTTCTGTTTGGATGATCTGTCTATATCCTAACAATGGGGTATTTAGGTCCCCTACTATGATAGTGTTTTGGTCTGTTTCTCCCTTTAGTTCTTTTAGTAATTGCTTTATATATTTTGGGGCTCTGTGATTGGGAGCATAGATATTAATAAGTTTTATTATATAAAGGTCTCTCTTTAGCCTGTTGCAAAGTAGGCACTTTTTTTTATTTCCAGTAGGTGACGTCTAAGCGTCTTGGATCCCTGCTTTATATAAAGACTTAAAAAGACTTTAAAATTTAAAAAAAAATTTCTTGTAGATATTTAATCACGCTCACTACCCTCAGTTCCAGTCCATGCAATGTCAGCGACAGTGTCGGCAGCATTTGCTCAGATGCCCCTGGAGCTCCGTGGTGATCGGTCTCAGACATTATGGGGTTAGAGAACCTTTGGAATGGGAGTTGGGGGATGCAGTTCAGCCTAGGTTTTGCAACTAGGAAAGGTAAAAATCATCTGTTGTTTCTCTACGGTCTCATCCCACATTCTGTCTTCTGCCCTGATGACTGGGTGCTGCCACCCACCACGGGAAGCTCACAGCAGTCCCAGGAAGGGTTGTTCAGGGAAGTCCCCACACCTTCATCACTTCCCTCCTCCTGTAGGGAACACCACCGGCTGGCTGCAAGACATGGCTTCTTTATTTCTCCCAGTCCACCAACCATCCCCCAGGGTTCTGACCTGCGGTAGCCCTTATATACAGATCCCCCGCTCAGACTTGCTGGTGTGCAGTTTGGGTGATTTTTTGTTGAGTTTTAGATATTAAGCTAATGGTTGTTTCAAGGAGAGGAACCTAGAAAAGACTCTAAATCCAGAATTTTTCTGTGAATTGTCACACATAGTTTTTGACCTGGCTAATTATTATTGTCTTTCTAACTCCTTGATATATCTGGAAAGAGTTTTCTTTTTTAACCCTAACCCAGATCTAAAACAAACCCTAAACCTAACCTAACCATAACAGAAACCCGAACTCTAACCCTAAACCCTAACTCTAAAGCAAAACCTAAACCTAAATTGAACCCTATTCCTAACCTTAAATCTAAACCCTAACCCTAACCCTAATCCTAACCTAGATGTAACCCTAAACCTAAACCAAATCTGAATCCTAACCTTAACACTAACCCTAATAATAACCTTAACCCTAACCCTGACCCTAGATATAACTCTGACCCTAACACTAAAACGAAACTGAACAAGAACCATAACTCGAACCTGATTCTGAGCCCACACCCAAACCTAACCCCAGTCATAACATTAACCCTAACTATACACGAAACTGAACCAAACTCGAACCCCGCTTAGCCCTAACCCTAACCATAACCCTAACAATACACCTAAACCTAGAGATATATTTAATCCTAACCCTAACATAACTTTAAATCTCACTCTTAACAAACCTGAACCGAGCTTGAACACGAACCTGAAACCTATCACTAAAACTACTCATAACCCTAACCATAATCATAACCTTAAACCATTTCTAACCCTAATCCTAACACTAAAAAAAAAACCTGTCCTTAACCCTAACCTAATCCTAAACGTAACCTTTACCCTAACCCTTACCTTAACCCTAATCTAAACATAACCATAACTTAACCATAACCCAATCTTGAACCAGAACTCAAAACCGAACCCCAAATATGAACACGAACACAAACCCAAAAATGAAACCTAACATTAACCAAACAGTAAATCTGATCATAACCGAACACTAAACCTAACCCTAATCCTAACCCTAACCATAAACCTAATCCTAACACTAATGCTAACGCTAACCCTAATCCTAAAGCAAACCCTAACACTAAATCTAACGGTAACCCTAATGCTAACTCTAACGCTAACCCAAACCCTAACCTTAACCTTAACTGTAACCCTAAATCTAACCTAACCTAACCCTAATCTTAATGCTAAACCTAAATATAACCCTAACGCTAACCCTAACACTGAAGCTAACCTTAACCCTAACTCTAAACCTAAACGTAACCCTAACCTTAACCCTAAGCCTAACCCTAACTCTAACCCTAATGGTATTGCGAACCATAATCTTAACTCTAAGCCTAATCCTGACCCAAACCCTAATCCTAAACCTAACCTTAACTCGAACGCTAAAGCTAACCCTAACGGTAACCCTAACGTGTTACCGAAAGGAAACCCTAATCCTAACCCTAACTCTGACCATACACTAACATTAACCCTAATCCTAACCTTAACACTAACACTAACCCTAATGCTAACACTAACAGTAACCATACCACTCACTCTAACCCTAACCCTAACTCTATCCCTAACCTAATCCTAATGATAACCATAAACTTAACACTAACGCTAACCCTAAACCTAACGCTAACCCAAACTTTAACCCTAACCTTAATAATAACCCTAACCCTAATCCTAACCCTAAACCTAATACTAACCCTAATTAAAACCTCATGCTAACACTAAAGCTCAATTTAACCCTAATGTTAAACTTAATCCTAACCTTAATGCTAACCCTAACCTTAAACCTAAACCTAAGCCTAACCCTACTCCTAACCCAACCTTAACCTTAACCCTACCCTAAACTAACCACAAACCTAACCCTATCTCTACCCCTAACTCTAACTTTAACACTAACACTATCGCTAATGCTAAACATTTTCCTAAGGCTAAAGCTAATGCTAACTCCAACGCTAAAGCTAACTCTAACCCAAACCTTAACCTTAACCCTAAACCTAACGCTAACCCTAATCCTAAACCTAACGCTAATCTTAACCCTAAATTTAACGCTAAATCTAACACAAACCTTAACCCTAACCCTACTGCTAACACTTACATGAATCCTAACCCGAATCTTAACCCTAACCCTAATCCTAAACCTAAACCCAACACTAACACTAAACATAAAGCTAACGCTAAACTGAACAATAAGCCTAACGCTAACCTTAACGATAACGCTAACTCTAACCCCAACTCTATCCCTGATCATATCCCTAACTCTAACGCTAACGTAACACTAATCCTAACCCTGACCATATCTCTAACGCTAAACTTAACCCTAATCCTAACTCTAAACCTAACCCTAACACTAACCCTAACCATACCCTAACCATAACCCTAACCCTAACCCTAAAACTAACCCTAAACCAAACCCTAACCATAACCATAACCTAATGCTAACTTTTAACCTAACCATAACGCTAAACCTAATTTTAACCTTAATGCTAACCCTAATCCTAACCCTAACCCTAACCCTAAACCTCTCTAAACCTAACACTAACCCTAAACCTAACACTAACCCTAACACTAACGCTAAACCAAACGCTAACCCTAATGTTAACCCTAACTCTAACGCCAACCTTAACCCAAACACTAACGCTACTCGAACCTAAACCAAACTCTAACTCTAACACTAATGCTAAACCAAACACTAACTCTAATGCTAACCCTAAATTTAACCCTAATCTTAAACCTAACTCTAACGCTAACCCTAACGCTAACGATAAACCGAATGCTAAGCCTAACCCAAACTCTAATGCTAAAGCTAACCCTAACCCTAACAATAACCCTAAACCTAATCCTGATGCTAACTCTAACCCTAACCCTAAAACTAATGCTAACTCTAACAGAAACCCAAATCCTAACCCTAACACTAATGCTAACTGTAACTCTAACCCGAACCCTAATCCTAACCTTAACCGTACCCTAACCCTAACTCAAATGCTAAACTTAACGATAACCCTAATTCTAACCCTAACTTAAACTTTATCCTAACCCTAACCATGACCCAACTATAACCCTATCCTTAACCCTAAGCCTAACCCTAACTCTAACCCTATTTATGGGTAGATAAATTAGATACTGAATATTAAATAAATTTTTGAAGACTGCCCTATGAATTTGAATTTCATCAAAAGAGCAGACTAAGACTAAATTATTTGTACGACAAAGATTACATATGTCATAAAATTTTAATTTTAAATAGAAAAAAAAATAAGATTGTAAATGAAAAATAATATGCGAATTTGGCAATTACCAACCCTAATCCAAACCTTAACCCCAAAAATAACACTAACATTAACCAAAATGTTAACCTAAAACTAACCCTAATATTACACCTAATACTAATCATAAGCCTAATATAAACCCTAATCATAACCCGAACTGTATTTATGGCTACATAAATTACATATTGTATATAAAATAAATTTTTGAAGACTTCCCTATGAAGTTGAATTTCATCGAAATAACAGAATGAACCTATATTATTTATGCAACAATAAATAAATACGTCATAAAAATTTTAATTTTAAATTAAAAAAATACAAATAAATATTTTAAATGAAGATTTATATGAAAATTTGCAAATAACAAACATAATACTAACCTTAACCCTAACACTAACACTAACCCTAAACCTAAGCCTAACCATAACTGTAACCTTAACCATAACTCTAACCCTAAGCCTATTTATGGGTAGATAAATTAGATAATAAATATAAAATAAATGTTGAACACTGCCCTATGAATTTGAATTTTATCAAAACATCAAAATGAACCTCTTCTAATGCAACAATGTTTAGATACATCATAAAAATTTAAACTTTAAATAGAAAAATACAAAATATCATTGTAAATAAAAAAATATAAAAATTTGACAAATACTACCCAAACCCTAACCCTAACCTAACTCTAACCATAATGCTAACCCAAATGCTAACCCTAACCATAACCCTAACTCTAAGCCTAACACTAACCCTAACACTAAGCCTAACCTTAACACTAACCCTAAACCTAACCCTAACCCTAATTTTAACCCTAACCCTAACCCAAACGGTAACAGTAACGCTAAACTTAACCCTATGTTAATCTTAATCCTAACCCTAACACTAATCCTATCGCTAACACTAACCCTAAAATTAACACTATTCATAATTTAAATTTAATTCTAAACCTAACCCACACTCAACTCTAACTGTATTCTTGACCCCATGCCCAAATATTAATCCTAAACATATTTATGGGTAGATAAAATAGATACTAAATATAAAATAATTTTTGAAGAGTGTACAGAAAATTTTAATTTCATCAAAAGAGCAAAATAAGCCTAAATTCTTTGTGCAACAAAGTTTACATATGTCATAACTATTTTAATTTTAAATAGAAAAAATAATATGGCAATTAACAACCCTAACACAAACCCTAACTCTAATCTTAACATTAACCCTAACCTAAACACAAACACAAACCTAACCTTAACACTAAACCTAACCTTAATCATAACCCTAATTCAAACCCTGACCATGACACTTAACCTATTTATGGGTACATAAAGTAGATACAAAATATAAAATAATTTTTTGGAGACTTCCCTATGAATTTGAATTTCATCAAAACAGCAGAATGAGCCTATATTCTTTATTCAACAATAAATAAATAGGTCATAAAAAATTTAATTTTAAATAGAAAACCATACAAATAACATTGCAAATGAAGAATTATATGAAAATGTGCAAATTACAAACTTTCTCCTAACCCTAACCTAACGCTAACACTAACCCTAACCCTAAACATAAACGTAAACATAAACCTAACCCTAACTCTAACCATAACTTTAACCCTAACCCTAACTCTCACCTACTACTACCCCTAACACTAAACCTAACCCTAACCATAACGCTAAAACTAACCTTAACGTTAACACAAACCCTAAACCTAACCCTAAAGCAAAAGTAAAGCCTAATCCTAACTCTAACCATAACCCTAACCCTAACACTAAAGCTAAAGCTAACACTAACCCTAATCTTAATGGTAACACTTATGCTAACCCTAAACTTAACGGTAACCCTAACCAAAACCCTAACTCTAACCCTGACAATAATCCTAACCATAACCTAATCTGACCCTAAACCTATCTCTAACCCTAATCCTAATGATAATCCTAACTTAAACATAATCCTAAACCTAATCCTGACCTAACTCTAACCCTAACTTTAACACCGAGCCTAACCCTAACTTTAATCCTAAACTTATTTATGTGTATAAAAATTAGATACTGAATATAAAATAAATTTTTGAACTTCTATGAATAAATACTATGAATTTGAATTTCATCAAAAGAGCAGAAAAAGTCTAATTTTGTTGCAAAACAAAGTTTACATATGCATAAAATTTAATTTTAAATAGAAAAAAAATACAAAATAAGACTATAATTAAAAAATAATATAAAAATTTTTAAATTACAACTCAAACCCTAACCCGAACCCAAACCTGAACCCTAAAACTAAGCCTATCTTAACCCAAACTCTAACCCTAACCCTAACTCTAACCCTAACACTAACACTAATGCTAACGCTACTCTAACCATAACCCTAACCCTATTCTTAAACCTAACACTAAACATAACCCTAACCAAAACCCAACGTTAACCATAACCTTAACCCATAACCCTAACCAAAACCATAACTTTAACGCTAACATTAATCCTAACACTAACTCTAACTCAACCAGAATCTAACATTAACGCTAACCCTACCCCTAACCCTAACACAAAAACTACACCTAACCCTAACCCTAACCCTAATTCTAACCCTAATCCTAACACTATTGCTAATCCTAAACCTTATACGACACTTAACTCTAACCATAACAATATCCCTAACCCGACTGTAACCCTAACCATAACCCTAACACTAACCTTAACTCTAACACTATTTTTTGGTGGATAAATTAGATACTGAATACAAAATAAATTTTCGAAGACTGCCCTATAAATTTGAAATTCATCAAAACAGCAGAATGTGCATATATTCTTTATGCAACAATGTTTTGATAAGCCAAAAATATTTTAATTTTAAAAAGAAAAAATACAAAAAACATGTAATAAAGAATATGAAAATTTGGCAAAAAAACAACCGTAACCCAAAATCTACTTTAACCCTATACCTAACACTAACCCTAGCCCTAACTCTATCTCTAATCTGAACTCTAATCTTAACACAAGCTCTAATCATTAACTAACCCTAACACTAACCCATAACCCTAACCCTAATGCAAACTCTACCATGAACTTAACCCTAACAATAAACCTATGTCAACCTTAACCTTATTCTTATTTCTAAACCCAAACCTAAATTTAATCTTAACTCTATTTGTGGGTAGATTACTTAGGTACTGAATATAAAATAAATTTTTGAAATGTTCTATGAATTTGAATTTCATCAAAAGAGCAGAAGAGCCAAAATTCTTTGTGCAACAAAGTTTCAATGTCATAAAAATTTAAATTTTAATAGAAAAAATACAAAATAAGATTGTAAATGTAAAATAACATGAAAATGTGGAAAATAACAACCTAATCCAAGCCAAAAATGTAACACTAACCCTAACCAAAACTCTAATTCAAACTTAAACTTAACCCTGAACCAAAGCCTAACCTAAACATTATCAAAACACTAACACTACTTGTGGGTAGATCACTTAGATACTGAAGATAAAATAAATTTGTGTAGCACAGCTCTATGAATATGAATTTCATCCAATCAGCAAAATTAGCCTATACTCTAATTTAACAATGTATAGATAGTTCATAAAATTTTGAATTTATAGAAAAAATACAAAATTACATTGTAATTTTGGTAAACAACAACCTTGACCCTAATCCTAAACCGAAATCTAACACTAACTCTAACCCTAATCCTAACCATAACAATAACCCTAACTCTAACCATAACCCTAACGCTAATGCTAACCATAACTCTAACCTAACCCAAACACTAACCCTATCCCGAACGCTAACCCTAATGCTAACCCTAACACTAATGCTAACCTAACCCTAACCCTAACCATAACCATAACCATAACACTAACACGAAAACTAACCCTAACCCAAACCCTAAACGTAACCCTAACATAACCCTAACACTAAACCTAAACCTAAGCTTAAAGCTATCCCTAACTCTAATGCTAATTCTAATGCTAATCCCAATGCTAACTCTAACACTAACTCCAACACTAACAATAACTCTAAACCCAACCCTAACACTAAATCTAACTTTCACCCTAACCCTACCCCTTAACGCAAACCCTAACTTTAACCCTAACCCTACTCCTAACCCTAACCCAAATCTTAACCCTAATCCTAACCCTAACCTAACTCTAACCCTAACCATAACCAAACCTGAACGCTAACCCTAACCCTAAATCTAACGTTAACCCTAACCTAACTCTATGACAAAAGCTAACCCAAACACTAACCATAACACTAACCCTAACCTAACCTAAACCCTAACTTTAACTATAACCCTAACCATAACTCTAACCCAAACTTTAAAGGTAACCCTATCCTAACCCTAACTCTAACCCTAATCCTAATGCTAATGCTAAACTTAACCCTAATCCTAACCCCAACCATAACCCTAACCCAAACCCTAAGCCTAATCCTAAAGCTATCCTTAATCCTAACCCAAACCCTAACCCTAACCCTTACCCTAACAACATTAACCCTAAAGCTAACGCCAATGCTAAAGCTAACTCTAATCCTAACACTAAACCTAACCCTAACACTAACCTTAACCCTAATCCTATGCGAACCATAACCGTAAGGTAACCGTAACACTAATTTTGTCCCTAAACCTAACCCTTATCCAAACACTAACCCTACACCTAACCATTTATGGGTTGTAAATTAGATACTGAATATAAAATACATTTTTGAAAACTGGCCTATGATTTTGAATTTCTTTCAAACAGAAGAATGCACATATATTCTTTATACAACAATGTTTCAATAAGCTATAAATATTTTATTTTAAAAAGAAAAAATACAAAAAAAACATGTAATGAAGAATAATATGAAAATTTGGCAAAAAAAAAAAAAAAACGGTAACAGAAAATACACCCTTACCCCATACCTAACACTAACCTTAACTGTAAATCTATCCGTAATCGGAACTCTAATCTTAACACTAGCCCTAATGATAAACTAACTCTAACACTAACGCTGACCCTAACTTTAACATTAACTTAAACGATAACGCTATCCCTACCCTAACCCTAACCCTAAGCCAGCCCACCCTAACACTAACTATAACCTTAACTTTAATGCTACCCCTAACCCTAACCTTAACTCTAACCTTAAACCTAATCTTAATCCTAAATCTAACGCTAACCCTAACGCTAGCCCTAACCAGAATCCTATTCCTAACCTTAATGCTAACTATAACCCTAACCTTAACGCTAACCGTAACACTACCTAATGCTACCCCTAAAACTAACTAAACCTAATATTAACCCTAATGCTAATGCTAACGCTAACCATACCCCTTAACTTAACTCTAAACCTAACCTTAACCCTACCCTAACCCTATATGCTAACACTAACCCTAACTTAAACACTAACCCCAACCCTAATGCTAACCCTAAACCTCACCCTAACCCTACCCTAAACCTAACCCTAACCCTAACACTAATGCTAACGCTAACCTTATCCCTTAATTTAACCCTAACCCTAACATTAACCCTAATTCTAACCCAAACATTCACCGTGACCCTAATGCTAACCCTAACCCTAACCCTAATTCTACCCTAACCCTAACCCCAACCTTAACCCTAACCCTAAACCTAACATTAACTCTAACCCTAAATCTATCCCTAACTCTAAACCAAACATTAATCTGAAAGCTAATGCTAACCATAACCCTAACCCTAACCAACCCCTAACTCTAACTCTAATACTAACCCTAACCTTAATCCTAATCCTAACCCTAAAATTAATCCTAAAGCTAATGCTAATGATAATGCTAATCCTAATCCTAACCCTAACCCTAACCTAACCCTAAACCCACCAGACCCTAACCTTAACATAACCCTAACCCTAAAACACCCTAACCCTAACCCTAATGGTAACTATAACCCCAACATTAATGCTAACCCTAACACTAACCCTAACCCTAACCATAACCATAATCCTAACCTAATCCTAACCCTAACCCTAACGCTAACGCTTTAACTCTAAACCTAATCCTAACCCTAAAGCTAACCCAAATCCTAACCCTAACCCTATCCCTAAACCTAACGCTAACTATAACCCTAACCTTAACGCTAACCCTAACACTAACTAATGCTAACCCTAACATTAACGGTAAACCTAACATTAACCCTAACGCTAACAATAATGCTAACCCTACCCCTAACTTTAACTCTATCCCAAATCATAACAAAAACCCTAATCCTAACCCTAACCCTAACATTAATCCTAAAGCTAACGGTTGATATCACTCTCTTCTTCCACATCAGTGGCAGACACTGCAACATACACAAGGGTTCTTTTTCCCCCTAAGCCCAATCTTTGCCAAGATACCTGTTAATAATAAATAGGAAAGCATTGTTTGTCACATCTGTCTTAATGTAAGAGTTTAGCTCAATTTCAATTGAAGTATAGCAAAATATACCACCTTAAATTACAACAGTAGAAGTTTAGGATGTACCACCCCAAAATATTCCACTTAGGTATATTGATTACTTTGAGCTGTAGGCACTTAGAAAACAGCAAATTCAAGGAGAGGATTTTCTGAACTGCTCTTATGTACCTAAAGACAGATTCTTCAAAAGGAACTCAGTTGTCATAGACCCTCTCTCCTTAGGAGCATCATCAACTAGCAAAGATTGATTCTTATCACAGGAGAAAAGACTAGAAGTGTACAGGACACCCAGACAAACTTTGTCACAATCTATGATATCTTCCATTTACTCTTCCAAGAAACCATTTATCTTTACAAAAAGTAATTTACTCTAATAAGAAGCTTATATCTCCCTTTCCCTTTCACTATTAAGATAATATTTAATCCTGAATTTTAAAGCCACTTCTTTGAGTTCCTCATTTTTCCTAGGTATCTCCCACGTATACATAAAGTATACATCTAACAAATTTGCGTTTTTTTCTCTCGTTAATCTGGTTTTTTATTACACAGTTTCAGCTAAGAACTCAGAAGGGTACAGGGAAAGTTACTTTTCCTTCACTACACAGTCATACTACTTAAAAGAGGGAGCAAATGCTAAAACTGATGAAGACCCAGAGAAAAGTGTACAGAAAATACTGTAAGAGAATAAATACAGTCATAATAATCTCAGTATAAGAATTGACTTTCCAACTTTCTCAGCTATCCAAACATTAAGGGATGAATTCCTCACAACTGTAAATTTTTCTAATAAGAGTATTAGAAAAATCATGAATTAAATTGTTATGCTGACTAAATGATCTTCATAATATATTTCATCCATTATATGATACAACTCTGAGAACAGAATGTTGATGAGTAAGATTAACCTATTTTCCCCTACTTCCAGTGAAAATCAAATTGAGGAAAATGGTTTAAATTAAGATATGAGATTGAATCCTTAAGAAATTTGTTTCAAGAAAAGGGAAGAGTGAAAAATAAATAAATAATTATCTGGGCATGCGAACTCTAAGTCACTGAAATTACTGATATTTCCTTGTTTGTCAAAAAGGAAAAGTGAAAGAACAAAATAAAACAGGAATGATGCATTAAAATAAATGTTTGTTATAATTCTGAAATTGTGCATTGTGTGTATGCTTCTAAATAATGTGAATGTTATTTACAATTATATAAATAAATGTTATTTATATAATAAATAATGAAGAGTTATATACCTTCAAAATTTTTAAGAGGAACTCAGTGTGTCCTGGAAAATGTAGATGTTCATTTAATGACACATAAAGTGAATAATGTCTTGATTCTCCATTTAACCTAATTAAACAGCTCAAGTAAAGATTGGTTAGAGGAGATTATGAAATTAACAAAATGAGTCTGTTTCAACTATGACAACTGCCATAAGAATCAAAGAGAATCAAGTGCATACTTATCTTAAGAATTACTGTAAATGTGGCCATTATAGAAGTAAACATATCTGTATGGGCAAATAGCTTTCCCATTATGAGATTCCTCCTACCCTGAAAATTGCTTGAAGCCAGACCATCAGGAAGCAACTTTAGTTCACAAGATTTAAGAAAAGATGAAAATCAAATCCTTTTCCTACACATATAAAATATCCCAATATTATATATTATAAACAAGAAAAATAATGTCAGAAATTTCTGTTCTAGTCTTGACAAGCTAAATTAGTTCACTTAATATTTAGGGTGGTCTTTGTAAAATCCTTGTCTAATTTTACCAACTTCATTATTTATATATTTATTTTTCAAAGAACCATTAGCAGAAAGGAAATATTTAAATATGAAAACAGACTTAATAATTAAGTATGTAAAAAGAAGTTTTGTTTTTCTGTTGTATTGCTAGTTTTGCTTTGGTAAGCTAACCTACTACTAATTATCTGTCACCAAAAAAAGTTAGCTGGTAACCCAATAGGTTTTTCTTCTTTAGTGAATATTAAAGTATTTACTATGATGTTTATTATAATTTTAGAAAATATAATGATGGGTCGGTTGCTATATTCCAGCAACCAAGAGTCAGTAGTTCAATGTTTAAATATTTTTAATTTTATAGAAAGAACAACAGATTTTGTTTCTCTATCTAGGTAGGACAGGTATATTGGAAAATGTTTTGCCAAATAGTAAATGCCACCTCTCAAGTCTTTTTGATAGCTTCCACAAAGCTAGTTTACATCTCATAACTCTCACTTACAGTCTTCCATGCTTTACTTTTCACTTTCTTCTTCTTTTAGTTTTGTGATGAAGATGATTAGACTTCCCTGGAAAATGGAGAAAGCAATTTATTATAATCAAATAGCCAAACTTTAGCTTGAAGTACAGAAAGCTTTAGTTTGGAATACATGATATCAAGACTTGATAAGTTGAAATAATTTGAAATGATTTAAAACATCCAAAAATGTTCATCTGATACTTGTTTTGAATTCAAAGGGGGAAAAAAGTATTAATTCTCTTATTATTTTAAGAAGAATATATTCTATTTCCCTAATATATATTTTTAAATGTTTCTGTGTACCCAATATTATGTATTCTTAATAAAACCAACATATTTAGAACATCTACGGCAACCAAAATCTATAATATGTCTAAAATTGCACGTTTAATGTGCTAGTTCTCCACAAACACCATTTTCCTTTTTCCTCAGTAATAGAGGTGAAACTTAGACATGGCTGCCTAACAAGGAATAGCATTCCTCTGCCTTTTCAAAGTCAAGTGTGGACATTTGCCTGAATTTTCAAGATAAAATGTGAGCTAATATAAAATTTGCAACTTTCACTTCACTTGGTTCAGAAAATCTCTGGATGCGGACTTCTGCCCCTTTTCCTTTTCATTCACTGAAATGGCAATGATTGAACTTCTTTTGAAACAGAATGTTAAAGATGGAGGTGCTAAATTGGCCTAAGTCCCTGAATGACTGCTTGGAAGAACATCATGCAGAAGAGCCACTATCAAGCAGAAACTCTCATTTTAGACTGTCACATGAGCCCAACATACTTGTTTCTTTGTTCTTTAAACCATTGAAATTTAAGGGTGTCTTTTTACAGCAGCCTAACCTAACCTAACTAATCATTTTATTCTGAGATTTAAAGATTTAATGACTGGCCATTTCTAAAATAAGATAAGATAATTGGGTCAAGGGAGGGGTTTAGGTTAAGATTCCAGTTCAAAATTCTAAAATAAATGAATACTTTAGAACCTCTCTTTAATACTTAATCATATGTTGAAAACTAGATTTTCCTAAGGAATTTTAAAAAGTCAGTATTGAAATTAAGACATTCCTGAGTTGTAAATACCAAACCTCAACTCACAATGCTACTTATCTTGGATGACTGCCCTCATGAGCATCCTCCTCCCATATCCTACAAAGAACAGAAATCTTGCATTATAAATTTGTGTTCCTCAACATTTGATCACATGAAGCAAAAGTTTTTCTACCTGACTTTATTTTGTAGGGGAAGTAAACTTTTACCTCTATCCTTTTAGGGGTTATTGGCTAGACTTAAGTATTAAACTGACATCAGACAGATGAACAGAAGACAGCATACACAGTTATATAAAGTTTACATGGCATGGGAGCCCTCATAAGGAAATGAAGACCCAGAGGAATGACAGAACCTACATGCTTTCATATTAAGTTGAACAAAGAGAGAAAGACCTGTAGAAAATAACTAAACTATGTAGGGAGGCTAAAGGGAGATAAAAATTATTTTAACAAGGCCTGTTTGTATAGAATTCTCTTGGCTTTGACTCCCTGTTAAAGAATTTTTTTTTTCTCCTTGTGCAATAAGAGCATTTTTCACATGGAAGTTTTTATCTCCTGCTTCTAGGAAGAAAAAGGAAGATTTCAATGCCCTTCTTGTATTTGTTGTTTTTTAAGTACTTTTAGCTCAAATAATTCTTACACCAAAATAGCATTCTTCAATACTAACACAAGGGATCATCCTGATAATCGGGGATTAATAACAGAGTTTGGCATCTCTGGAAGTTATGTGCATCTAGCTGAGGTAGGAAATGGATTTGAAAAAACAAGAGAGGGAAGGAGACATGAAGTTTGCAGCAACCAATCACTCTATTTTTTTTTTCATTTTTTTTTCTATTAAGAAAGGAGACTGTGTTGGCTGGCCATCACAGCAATCTGAAATAGTGTATTTTGCAAAAGCTAGTAGTTGAACATATAAAAATATGTATATAAGCATAAAAGTATTCTAACATAAATACTGTTTTAAAAATGAAAAACTGGGAAATATTGCAATATAAGGAGAAAAGTTTCTAAAATGATTACATTATTAGTTGTTTTATACTAATAAAATGTTGACAAACTATGTTAGTTGAAATGGTACTAGCTAACATGATAGATAAGCCCCTACATTTCTTGCTCACATCACAGTTCATTGAGAGCATTGCTAGTAAGGTCGCTATTCTCCAAGCTGTGATTCAGAAGACTAAGCTCCTTTTATATCATATTTCTACAATTGTCAACATATGGCTCCCAAGGTTTCCCAGATTTTTTTGCCATTTCAGAAATCCAACAGGGGAAAAGTTTAAGTCAGACCAGGAAATGATGCAGACCATATTGTTCCGCATTTTACTGGCCAGAATTCAGTCACATGGCTTCATCTAGCAAGTGAGGCTAGGAAATGTAGTCTAACTGTATGCCTAGAAATAAAAGGAAACCAATTAGGAGGCCCAGGAGCTCTCTGCTATGTACTTCTCTAAAAATCTTCGAAAGCATGATTATTGATAAATGATAAAGAGATGATTGATGAAGAAGATAATCATCAGCCTTAGTTTCTTAAAAAATAGTTCATTCCATGTTTTAGGTCAAAGTTAAGCCTACATACACATTTAGATTCAGTTATTTGCATTAATTCAAAAAGTAGTAACTTGCCAATACTTAATATGACTTTTTTATTATGCAAATTTCTGGGTGCCTTATATAAAACAAAACAATGCTGTTCATTATCCAAGTACTACTGAATCCATTATGGCAATTCTAGTAATTCTTAACGTTGAATTTCCTTCATAATCTGCAGGATGCAAAGAGATTACCAAATTGCCTTTATGTGTTAGAATAAGAAATGAACTGACACAGTCAGGGCAATTTCCAATTGTTAGAAATGTTCTTCTGGAAGGTCAAATAGTCTTCCCTGTGTGCTCAAATGACTGCTATTAATTATAGAACTGAATCATTGGCTAGTAGTTTCTTCTCTACTTAACAACTTTATTAATAGAATCAACTTGCAGTTAGTAGTTCTATGCAGAGAAGGTAAGAAATGGTAAATTATTCACTGACAAAAATTATTTTTAAAAGGTGGCAGTAGATAAAGACAATTAAAAAAGAAAGAAAAGAAAGCTAAAGAAGCAATATCCTGATGAGATCTATGACCTTGGCCTTAGTGCCGCAATGTTTTAGCTAGAAAAGTTAATGAGCAATATAATAGAGAAGACTGGAGGCATACTTCTATTAATAAGGAAATGGGCTCCAAATGAAAGCTCAGAGAAAAGGCACACAATTGGTTGAGTTTATTTAAAGGGAAAGCGTTTTGCATCATGTTCTTCCTTCTCTTTCAATGAATGACTAGACATGGGGCGAGAAGTTTTGGAGAACGAAGATGGGAATTTTATCAGGCTGAAACTGTGAGGAAGTTTTGGACCTATCTCAAATAGTAAGTACATTTTTTATGAGTATCTCCTAGATAAGTTGGTAAGAAACACAAGTGAATTTTCATCTATCTTGATTCTTGAGAAGACCAAAATGAAGACATTCAAGGAAGTTCTCAAAACATAGAAAACTGTATGTTCCATAGGAAAGAATTAGAGTCCACAGGTTACCATGTCAACAAAAGGGATTTGGTAATAACATACATAATGAAGAAAATGGCCTTTAAAAGAGATTACCAACAATTCTTATTGTTTTAAATATAGTTTACATCTCAATGTCTTACATATGTGTTATATAGGATTTTCTGATATATTTAGATTACATAATTTAATTTAGTGCTTAGATATTATAAAGACAACATTTTATGAAAGAAGAAAACTAGTTGGTTGAGTGTAGTAAATGTTCCCAGATGCATCATCTACCTCCTCCTACAGTTAGCCCCTGCTCTAACTTAAAATTCTTAGGTGCTTTTAGAAATTATCAGAGGAAAGAAATCTAAATTCCAGAATATGATAAAGTGGCCTATCATATGAAATCTTCATTTTCTTTGAGTCTCGATTAGTATCATTGTGTAACTTCTAATTTAGCTCTAGATAGACTAAATTTTTAAAATATTGTGGAATCAATACATTCACCCATATTCCTTATTTATACTTCTGTATATGCTGAGTCTTTAGCGTGGAACATCCATCCACATTTTTGTGGAGTAGCTAAACTCTATTTTCTTCTAAATACAGTTCAAATCTATGCTGATTGTGTTCAGATACAATTAAATGTTTCTCCAACATGCTTCCTCAGTACTATAAGCTTCTATTATTGTGTTTCACAGTATATTGTATTTTTCTTATAGTTCTTTGTTTCCACCAATGGCTGAAAACCTCTGGAATACAATGACTGGCTACCTTTTAATGATACGCCCAGAAAAGGTAAATCATTGTGAGAAAACTCTCTCCTGTGAGTCCTAACATACTAATAAAAGCACATTAATGTTTTAACTTAGAGACAAAAATAAAACAATCATGAAAGAAAATTCTACTGTGCTTTCAGGAGAGCATTCTAAATCTTTCAATTACATATCTAATTATGAAGCAAACCTAAAATACATTAATTTTAATTTCATTATTTTTTCAATAAATTTTTCACTTCCTAAAGACACAGATACACACACACACACACACACACACACACACACACACACACACACACACACCATAGACTGAATTGTTTCCCCCTAAAATTCATACATTAAAGCCTTAACCCTCAATAGAAAAATATTTGGAGATGGACGTTTAGCAGGAAATTAGGTTTATATGGGCCAGGATAGTTGGGCTCTTGTCTTGGAATGACTGCCCTTACAAGAAGAGACATCAGAGAGCTTGCTTGCTCTCTCTCTCACTTTCCCCTAAGTGACAACACGTGAGAAGACAGAGTTCTGTAAACCTGGAAGAGAGTCCTCACCAGAACCTGGCCATACAAGCGCCCTGATCGCAGACTTCCAGTCTCCAGAATGGTGAGAAAATATCTGCTATATATGATACCCAGTTTGTGATATTCTGTTATGGCAGCGTGGCTTGACTAAGAGAGTGTACACACTAAATCTATATCTATACTATATAATATATGCACATAAACACATACATACTCTTCAATCTTTAAAAGATTTTTTTAAATCTCTTTATTTTAATGTTATTTTCTTTTCTATTACAGCTGACATTCAATATTATATTAGTTGCAGGTATACAGCCTAGTGCTTAGACATTTATATAACTTATGAAGTGTTCCCCCCGATAAGTCTAGTACCCAGCACCATACATAGTTATCATAATATTATTGACTACAGGTTCTATGCTATACTTTACATCCTTGTGACTAGTGACTATTTTGTAACTACTAACTTGCACTTCTTAATCCTTTCACCTTCTTTTCCACCTGTACCCAATCCCTCTTTCCTTCTGGCACCCATAAGTTTGTCCTCTGTATCTATAAGTCTGTTTCTATTTTGTTCATTTGTTTATTTTGTTCTTTAGATTCCACACAGAAGTGAAATCATGTGCTATTTGTCTTTCTCAGTCTCACTTATTTCACTTAGCATAATACCCTCTAGGTCCATCCATGTTGTCACAAATGGTAATATTTCATTTTGTGTGGCTGAGTAATATTCCACCATATATACATACCATATCTTTTGATGGACATGTATATCACTGATTTTTTTAAAAAATATCACCTCAGATACATGTCAATAATTAGAAAATATAGAATATCTGGTAAGAAAATAAATGTCTACTTTTCACAATCGAGATCATTAGTCAGTTGCATTTAAACTCAAAAACAGAATGTATTTTTCAAAGCTTGTTTTTATCATTTTTAACAGATCCATTATTTATCAAAGCATTGCTTAAACTAATATTCTTTACACAAAATTGTCATTTTAACTATATTAACTTTTAAAATAAATACTAAAAAAGCTTAAACTAGAATTGGAAGTCTACCTCACTGATAAATTCATATCGCATCAGTCTTTAGAGACCAAAGCAAAACAAAAACCTTCATGTATTATAAAACCTGATAGGAACAAAGACCTATATTCCTCTCGTGTGAAGCACGGGATTTCTCCAGGATGTAAGACAAGTATTTTCACTGTAGCACTGCTGGACATCACCTCTCACTATCATCAAAAGCAACAATCACCAACTTAAAGAGTAATAAAAATTCAAGTTAAAAAACTTATTAACAGGAAGAAATTAAAGCATCATTTACTATGTATAGTTTAATCACTGGGCTGCCTGGATCCAGAAAAAGGAGCACTGCATACCAGGTAACAGACATTGTACTAGTGAAAGTATATATATTTTCATTTAATCTTCACAATAATCCCACCAGGTAGATGTTTTTATTTTTATTTATCAGATGAGGAACTCAAGGAAATCAAGTTGCTAACTCTATAATAAAAAATATATATATCAGTAAAGCAGGAATATGATACAACATCTCTCCAATGATAAACCCTTTCTCACAATTCTGCTGGTGCCTACAGTGAAAACATGTGCCTTTATAAGTGCTAACATTTATTCGAAAGTGTTAAATTCACTCATATTGATAGCAAAAAGTTAATTGACTTGCAATAAAAACAAATTAATTTTTCCAATGAATTAATTGTATGCAGGAGTATAGGGCAGAAATACTTAGTCTGGAGAACAAAATTAGAAGTCAATACTTTAACACACTTTAATATACATGCTTTTAAAAACAAAGACAACATATATAACCCAGTTCATACTGACTGTATAGCAGAAATTGTTCAAATAACGCAAACTCAAGAAAATCTTTAGTCTTAAGATGTGATGGCTGTATATTATTTATTACTAAAATAGCTTTTATGATTTATCACTTTCTTGATAACTTATATTATGTCAAAAAGAATTCAAAAGCTTATTTTAAGAAATGTTATTTTCAAATTTATATGATCTCTATATTATAATTTCAGAAGCTGAACATTACTAGTCCTAGTCCTAGATCATGGAACCATAACCAAGGTTCATTATGAGAGAAAAGATTTACCTTGGGGTACAATTTTACAAAGAGAACAATTATTCCAAAAACATAAAATAATGTGTGCCTCCCAAATACCCTTTTTCCTAGACGAGACTGTTCATTTTCCTAAAAGCTACACTTTTTATCAAGTATTGAGAAAAGGAGCATAGAGTCAGCACACAGCTATCCTTTCACCTTGACAGAGCAGGAATATCCAACTCATGGTAACTGCCTGGGTCCCGGGAGCCATATTTTCACCCGATTCCTAGGACACAAGTACCTCCCCAGTACCCTTTGTCTTCGACAAGAATGTTCATTTTTTCACAAAGTTTCCTTTTCTGGTCAACTATGAGAAAAGGAGCATCAAGGCAGACTCATAGTTTTCTTTTCGTGTCTCTGTTCCAGGCTAACCAGTCCAGAAAGTATTAGGCTGTATCACCTCTGCCTTTGAGAAGCCACCTTCTCACTGAGAGTCAAACCCTTCCCTTTGGAGTTCATCTCCTTTTTCAATCAGGGGATTCATATGTTCGACATGCTCCCATGAAGTGGTTATACTCCCAGTCAGCCAGTCACTTTCGACAGCCAGTCACTGTCTCTGTGATTCAACTGAAAACCATCCCGTCCAGACCACACAGCGATCCAGTTTGTCTACGGTTCTGTCATCACCAGAAAGCCCAACTTAAGGTTGGCGCCCCAAACCCTGCTGCAATCTGTCATTTGTACCAAATGAAACCTAGGCGAAATACATGGCTTCAGAACCTTAGGAAAATGTCAGGTGTGCTAACTCTTTAGGCAAGGGCCATCTAGTACACGTGCTCAGCACCAGCTGCCTGGTGGTTAACCATCAGTCACCCTGGTACTCATCCACTTTACACATGTCATTGTCCTCCCATCGCCCTGAGGCTCTGGTCAGGCCCGGTCTGTTGTCTGAGCATCTGAATTCGCTTTTGTTTGTCTTGCTTCTTTATGTCTTGCCCTCCGTCCCAGGTCCTCATGGAAGTGGAACCAGAAAGGCCCTCTTTCTTTCAGTGACCTCTTTCCCTTTCGAGCTGAGGGAGTGAAAAGGGCCAGGGTCACAGCATGTTAATATGAGATGTGCAGCCGGTAAGTGGCAGAGGCTGGAGTTCCAGAAAAAAGCAGCCTGAAATTCCCAGGGCTATTCAGCGACCACCTATTTTCGGACTAAGGACTGGAGGCTGCACAAGCCGCTGGGCTGAAGGAGTCAGCCTGTGGCGTTCAGGCAAACAGGTTGCAGAAGCAAACAGGACTTGAATGGAGAAAGAGTTCGATGCAAGGAAGGTGAGGATGGCCTCCCAGTAGACCAGCGACTGATGGCTGGCCCTCCAGCAGGAGGCCAGAGCTTTGGCTCTCATATGGACTCCAGGAACACTGGGGCCAGTGGAGAGTGCACACCCTGTTCCTCTTGTCTGGCCTGAGCTGAAACTGGGGAAGAAGTGGTATGACTCAGTAGTGTGGGAGCCATTGCACAGTGTGGTATTGATGGAGTCTCAGCTGTATGCAGGAATAGTGAGCACTCATTTGAAGTTCAGGACACACAAATGCAACCTCAGCTGTTGAATTTAGCCCTCTGCTCATGGCTCTGTCATGGCGGTCATCACTGGCTTCCCGCTTTCAATGCCAGCAGGGATGAAGAAACCAGATCTCAGGAAAGGCCCAGGCCAAGAGCTGGCCAGGTGCTCTCTTTCGCCCTGAGGGCCAGGCCAGCAAATGTCGCTGTACTGGAGGGTCTGGGAGTCAACACCCTGCCCCCACCTGGGAAATCAGCACCTGGCCAGATACCTGCGGGGCATGTGTGGGGGAGCCAACCATTTGGGTTCCAGTTCCCTCCCTGCCTAACTATACAGTTCACCAATATTCCTGCTTCCGCTCCAAGACTCTGGGCTGACAAATGACGGATTCAGAGCCACTCTTTCAGCCAAGTATCTTCCCCTCTCAAGGTTTTTCTTTCTCCCTGGCCCTGTCTTCACTTGGCTTTTCTGAAATCTCGAAGTGGCCTGCTACAGGGCAGGTGAAAGCCCAGAGGGTTGCTATGGCTGGGCAGGGGCCAGTTCACATCAAGCCAGACTCTCGGGGGGGTCCCTGGTCCGGCTCAGGTGAGTTGCCCAATTAACGCTCCTAGAAGGGAGGACTAGCTCTCAATAAATCGCAGCCATTGTGCATGCGGTTGATGCCGGCCAGGCAGTGGACTCTCCCCTCCCCCAGCCTTATGCTGTGTCGAACCATCACCCTCAAGCCCTGTTCTTTTCCATTTGCCTTCTACTCCCAGCTTCCACCTTCACTCTCCATCTCATTCCAACTCATGTAAATTTTCAAGCAGGTCATTTCCCTTTTCCTTCAGGTTTCTTCGACACTTGCAGGCAATTCCACATTCCTCTGCTCCCCCATCCTCCATCTTTATCCCCCCGGCAACCACTCTTATGTTCCTCACCCCACCTATTTCACAGCCCACTTCCAGTTGGTTGCCTCCATCCCCCATCCTCACCTAGACACACTCTTGCCCCCCACAGAAGGGCTGTGGGACCCAAGAAAGTGCCTGGCTTCTGGAAGCAGGTTTGCCTTCATGCCTACTGCCCAGCCAGGGTAGGGCAGCCAGGGACTGAATTTTGAGGACATGGAGTTTACTGATGTATCATTCAGCCTGGCAAGTGGCTCAGAATGCGAGACCACACGTTCTTGTCCTGGCCGTGCCGCCAGGCACACTTCCTTTCGTCCTTTAGCAAGGCATGCCAGAGGGCTAAGGAGAGTGCAGAAGGCCCGGGCCTGCAGGGGCCCCAAAGTAAAACACTAGGTGTCGTCAAGGGCCTGGCTGGGATGCTAGCATGACTTTGGGTGTCTTCCTGTGTCTGGGTCAAACAGGGACAGCCATGGCCTGCCTTGTTGGCCCTTCCTGCTGTGTGAGTTGTGTAGCTGTGCCAGGGGAACTGAGTTCAAATAACTGCCATGCTGGATATGTTAGGTACCACTCTGTGTGTTTGTGCGTGTGTGTGTGTGTGTGTGTGAGAGCACAACTTTGATTATACTATAAGTACTTTGTCTTCTCTTTGAAAACTCTTCATGGATTAAAGTTATAACAGTTGCTAGTATCTCAGAGAGAGAGCGCGAGAGAGAGATGTGGGCATGTGGGTGTCCAGGCAGGTGCAAATGCGTGAATGTCTTCATGTGTGTGCCTGTGTGGAAATTTCTTGAGGGTCTGGGTACATTTTCAGGTGTTTGATGATGTGGATGTTTGATATCTTTGCTAAAGTGTGAGTGTAAATCAGCTTGTGAGTATAAAGCCTCCTTTGCGTGCATCTTTTCCAGATGGGTATGTGAGTGTCTTATATATTTTTCCCCAGAGAGACCTGTAAACACTGTGCTGGACCTGGTCTGAAGGAAGGATGTCAAAAGGGAGAGGAATCATCTCAGTCCTGTTGTGAGAGTTTGCTGGGTGGCAGTTGATGGCCGGACTCATTGCGGAGAACACATTAGGAGGTGTGTAATTATCAGTTTGTGACGTCGTGGACCTGAAACCGATATAAACTTGGACTCTGTCCATGCTTCAATCAAGGATCTCAATTTCAAACAATCCAAGAATTTAATCCAGGAAATCTACCCAAAGGTACTGCTGCCCACAACACAGCCCAGCATCCTTTGGTTGGAGCTTCATGCGCTGCATGCCAACGGCCACCGGGGGGCGCACGGCCTGCTTCCGCTTGTGGGCCTGCCCAGGTTAAAGGCAGAATCCACATCAGAACTGGAGCCTCCTGACGCCAACAGGAGGGATCCCTGCCACTGCCTTTGGGGCCAAAGCAGGCCCAGTCAGCCTGAGGCCAAAGCTTGGTCTGGCTCTCATGGCTGAGGCGGGGGCCTGGCTGTGTGGCTTGTTTCACGTGCTTTCCTACATAGTGAATACAGAACCTTTCCTTTGTTCCGAGGTGACCTCGGCCTTCATCCTAGCCTTTCCCTCATAATATTTTGGTGAATTTCAGGTGATTGTGGGAACCTGGTTGTCTGAGATGACCTGCATTTCTAGTGGCTAGCCTTGCAATTCAAGCATTCCCAAAGCGTCAGCTGTGGGCAGGAAGACTCTGGATCAACCCATCACCATACAATCCATACCCTGGGCCCCTTTTGCCCTGCCCCACCCCCATTCTCATCTAATCCTTGACTTGCATTTGCCCTTGAACCACTTACAAGGGTTTGCCTTACAGAAGCAGAGCGTCTTGGATTCTTATGGATTTGGGAGTGTTTCAGGGAGGAATCAGAGCTGAGTTGCAGACGAAGGCTAAAACCCTGACGGGGCAAGAATGTCCAACTTTTGGGAAAGTGCCATATTTTCACCTGACTCCTAGGACAGAGGTGCCTCCCCAGTACCCTTTGTCCTTGACAAGAATGTTCATTTTCCCACAAAGCTTCCTTTTCTAGTCAACTATTGAGAAAAGGAGCATCACAACTTTCTTTTCATGTCTCCGTTCCGGGCTACCCGATCCAGAAAGGGTGATACTGTAACATCGCTAGCCTTTGAGAAGCCGCCTTCTCACTGAGAGTCAAACCCCTCCCTTTTGAGTTCATCTCCTTTTCAATTCAGGGGATTCATGTGTTCGGCATGTTCCTATGAAATAGTCACCCAACTTACCCTCTCCCATTGATTTCCATTCACCTTTGCAGCCCCTCTTCCTCCTTGCCCTCAATCCCTCTGCCATCTTTTTCACCTTCCCACCGGACCCCAGCATCCACAATCCATCCAGTTCATTCACTTCCAGGTCATTCGCCCACTCCCCCCATACTCACCCTGAATATTCTTCACCTCCGTAGAGGGACTCACAGTCCAAGCCAAGGTCCCCAGTAACTGACATCTAGACTCTCAGTCAAGCCCTCTGCCCAGCCTCATTGGGGTAGCAGGAAACTGGGTTCTGGGAGCATGAGGTCTGCTAATTACCCTTTGAAGCCTGGCCTATGGCTCAGAAAGTGCAGACCCTAAGCCCCTTCCACCAGCCATGCTGCCAGGCTTACTTCCTTTCTTTCTGGGACTATAGCAGCCACAGGGCTGCGGAGGCCATGCATGGCCAAGGCATGCAAGATGCTGAAGGCGAAGGCATGGTGGCTTAAAGTCCTGGTTGGGATACTTGACTCCAGGGACCTCTATGGGACTGAGATCCACAGGGAAAGCCATGGCCTGCCCACCCAGGGCTGTCTTGCTGCAGGTGCCATGTGGATATGCCAGTTCACTGAGTGTGTGGGACACTGGGTTCAAATGTGCGCCTGGCTGGTATTGATCACTGTTGGTCTGTGTCTCAGTGCTTCGTGTGTGTGTGTGTGTGTGTGTGTGTGTGTGTGTGTGTGTGTGTCCCAGGCCTGGCGGGTCCCAAGTCTGCCTCTGATCCAGGCTCATGACTAGGAATAGGACCCCGGATTTAGAATGTTACAATAGTGTAGTAAGGCACCTGTGCCTAAAATATGTAAACATACTTCAGCTTATTGTATCATGCATGTGTGGCTGAATGCCACTATTGCACTCTGATATGTGTGGAGCCATGCAGTCCCCTGGAGAGCAGAAGAGTAGCACAAGAAAGGGGAGAAGAAGAGCAGAAGCAGAAGCCCGCTCCTCGCAATAGACTGCACTTCCCACAACAGAAGTGTGCTCCCTACAATAAACTTGGTGCCTGCCATTTCATTCTCATGTGGGCCTCTTGTGCACTTTTCCAACTTGGCATCTCACCACCAAAACCTTCTCTTCTCGATCAGCTCGGCACTAACAGTGTGTGTATGAGATGCTTGCCCCTCAAGCTCCAGACATGTGTCAAAGCTTGAATGTGTACAGCTGGGTGTGTGTATGAGAATTTTGATGAATGTCTAAGAGGATTCCAATGGGTGTATGATGAGATGGGCATACTGTGTGTGTGCGTAAGTGCGAGCACAAATCGGCATGGGTATGGTCTACTCAGTTGTGTGTGTGAAGGTGTCATGTGTCGTTCCCTTCTGAGATCTGTCAATATTTCTTTAAGCATGGGCCTGAAGGTCGGGTGAAAAAGGTGAGGGGAGTGAGGCTCAATCATATTGTGATAGTTGGCAATTGTGACAATTGATGACAGATTTTGGGTGGTGAACCCATGGT
>NW_006438900.1:325418-350059 GCF_000325575.1 Pteropus alecto
GGTACCTGAAACGACTCTAAACTTGTCGACCATCTATGCTTAAAGCAAGTAGATGTGCTGGGAAAATGTGAAAGAAATGAAATCAGCCAGAAAGAAACCTTCCCTTCCTCAAAACAAACAACCCAATCACTGGATTAGAGCTGCATGCGCTACCACCCAGGGCCATCAGGGTCTCGCTGACTGTCCTGTCTGGACTACTTTGAGCTAAGGCTGGCTGACCTGCACCCATCAGGCAGGGCAGAACTAATTGTCAGGAGGACAAAAGCCTCCTCTCCTCCGAAGGAAGAATCCCTGCCCAAATTCCTTCAGTCCCAGGTGGAGGTCCAGACTTTCTGAGGCCAAAGCTGGGTTTGGGTCCCTGATAGCTGAAAAGGGGGCTTGGCACTGGCTTCACTCAGCTGGTTTTCAAAATCAGCGGTCCAGAACGCTTCATCAGCTGAAGAGCCAACTCATGCTTCCTCTCTTACTTTCTGGCTTCATGTATTAATGAATGTGCTGTGATGGTGGGAAGATGGTATTCCGATTTGACATGCATTTCCATTGGATGGCTTGAGGATTCAGGATTTATCAATGGTGGGCAGGAAGTCTTGTTAGCACCCACTACCTTTAGGACGACTCCCCTTCACCTCACTGGCCCTTGCCTTCTCTAACCGTGCCCAAAAAAAACCCGCCACTTAGGCAAGCTAACAAAAATGTGCTCAAGGATCACAAGGATACTTAGACAGGTTTTCATTGTTAAATTCATAGCCTCCCGTGTTGTTTGAGATGGATTCCAGATTGTTTTCAGAAATCAGAAGAGTGTTGCAGGCAGAGGCCAACACATCTACAGGGCAGAAATTTTTATCAACAATATGAAAGCTCTTTCTGTCCCGTGCTGCCATCTTTCAGCCAAGGTTCAGGAAACAGAGGGCACCTGTGACTCACCGAGAGAGTTCATTTCTTCTCCAGTGTTCTATCACGGAAGCCTGTTAAGAAACAGTAAATGTACGCAGGATCATGGCATTCTTTGCATTTCACTCTTTTTTCATACCCGACAGCAATGATCACGCTTTAACTCTTCAGGCATTGAAAAAGAGAACTTACCCGTCAGAGCTGCACGCGTCCTTTTCCAGTAGGTCTCATTTTCAAGACCGAGGATGATCGTGCTGGACGTGTGTTCACGAAACAGTGCTGCACATGTCACGTCAGTCGTTTGAAAAGCCCCCTGGGGTGACTCGAATGTCCTTTATTCGCCCTCTCTTCCTAACAATGAAAAGAAAATACTCATCAGAGAGCGACGACTGTCCCTCTTTGCAATGTCATCAACAAAATTCCTAACTCTGGTTTTGAAGGCCGAAACCTGTGCTCATGTTTGTTCCCATAGAAATCCCTTGGGCATGCTTTAGTCAATTCCCCATCAAAAGATCAGGGGCACTACTTAATAAACCCAAAGCTGCCTACTGCATTGCAGGCTCAGCAACCAAAATCAGGATCCCACTGTAGTTGAACCCCTTGTCACCTTTCATACCCACCCCTCCCCCACTGCTCTTAAGTTCTGGTCACCAGCAATCTATGGTCTGTTCGTTTTGCTCATCTCTTGTTTGCTCCCTTGAGTAACCCCAGGTCGGAGTGAAGTGATAAGGTCCCTGTCTTTTTCAGCCTGACCTGGTCCACTTAATTCAGTGCGGTGGGGTGAAGTACAAACTAATAGTTGATAGACGAACTCAGTGTTCGGCAGCATGGCATAGGAAATGCAGTTAGCATTAATTTAATGGTGAGGTAGAGAGCCAGAGGAGAAATAGCCATCAGCAGGTCGTTTATAAACTATATAAATGTCTAACCAATGTACTGTATACTTGATACTAACAATAAAATAAAATAAAATAAAATAAAATAAAATAAAATAAAATAAAATAAAATAAAATAAAATAAAATAAAACATAAGGCCTCAGTAAATGTTTCTTTTAAGGGGTAATATCTTTTACATTGGATTATACTTCCTCAAAGGGAGTTCAAATGAAATTAACAGGAAACACGAAGGACATGGTGAAGAAAATAGGTCCTTTATTCTTTTTCTTGAGCTGAACCCAAACTCCCTACACAGCTGCTAGGAACCAGGTCAGGCAGAAGTACCAGCAAGAGTCAGTGGAATGCACAAACTCAGCTGAAAGGCCCAGCCGCAAGGACTGGCTAGTGGTATGGGGCATTTGCAGGCACACATATAGTGGTGGAGGGCAGACCCAGCAGCAGAGCCAACTGTAGGTACATTGGTAGCTATGGGGATCTCAGGCAGTTGGTGTACACTCTTGTGGCTGCAGGGTTTACCCATGCATGTGTGCATGGAACTGGAGGCCAGTGTAGAGATTTGAGCTGATTGCGTGCAGTTGCATAGCTGGAAGGGGTAACTGCAGGTGAGCCTAATAGTTTAGTCCATTGACAGGAGACAGAGCTGGGTCCACAAGTAGATGTGAGATGATATCTCACCACGGTTTTAATTTGCATTTCTCTGATGATTAGTAATCTTTAACATCTTATCATATGTCTGTTGGCCATCTGTATTTCCTTTTTGGAGAAATACCTATTCAGGTCTTCTAACTATTTTTAAATTTGATTGTCTGATTTTTTTGTTGTTGAGTTGTATGAGTTTCTTATAATTTTTGAATATAACACATTATCAGATGTATCATAGGCAAATATCTTCTCCCATTTAGTAGGTCATCTTCATTTTGTTGATGGTTTCCTTTGCTTTGCAGAAAATTTTTGGTTTGATATAGTCCAATTTGTTTTTCTTTTGTGTTTCTTTGTCTGAGGAGAGAGATCAGAAAAAAAATATTACTAATAGCAGTATCAGAGTTTGCTGCCTGTTTTCTTCTAGAAGTGTTACAGTCTCAGGTCTTACATTTAAGTCTTTAATCTTTATTGAGTTTATTTTTGTATATGGTGAAAGAAGCTAGTCCAGTTTCATTGTTTTGCATGTCTGTCCAGTTTCATTGTTTTGCATGTATCTGTCCAGTTTCTCAACATTATTTGTTGAAGAGACTGTTCTTACCCCATTGTATATTCTTACCATTTTTTATCATTGATTAAATGACCATATAGGCATGGATTTATTTCTGGACTCTCTATTCTGTTTCATTGATCTATATATCTACCAGTATTGTGCTGTTTTGATGACTATAGCCTTGTACTATAGCTTGATATCAGGAAGTACGATATCTCTTTGTTCTTCTTTCTCAAGATTACCATGGCTATTCGATATCTTTAATGGTTCTATATAAATTTTTGGATTATTTGTTCTAGTTTTCTGAAAAATACCACTCGTATTTTGATAGTGATTGCATTGAATCTGTAGATTGCTTTGGGTAGTATAGCCACTTTAATAATGTTAATTCTTCCTACCCATGAGCACAGAATATACTTTCATTTATTCGTATTGTCTTGAATTTCTTTTTTCAATGACTTAGAATTTTTCAAGAACAGGTCTTTGCCTCCTTGCTTAATTTGATTCCTAGATATTTTACTGTTTTGATGCCATTGCAAGTAGGATTGTTTTTATAATTTATCTTTTTGATAGTTTATCAGTGATGTATTAAAATGCATCTGACTTCTGGATATTAATTTTGTATCCTACTATACTGAATTCATTTATCAGTTCTAACAGTTTTTGGTGGAATTTTTAGGGTTCTCTAGATATGGTATCATGTCATCTGCAAATAATTGTTTTACTTCTTCCTTTCCAATTTGGATGCCTTTTATTTCTTTTCCTTGTATGATTGCTATAGCTAGGACTTCCCATACTATGTTGAATAGAAGTGGTGTAAGTGGACATGTTTATCTTGTTCCTGATCTTAAAGAAAATGCTTTTAGCCTTTCCCCATTGAGTATGATGTTAGATGTAGGTTTGTCATATATGGCCTTTATTATGTGAGGTATGGTCCCTCTATTCCTGCTTTGCTGAGAGTTTTTATCATAAATCAATGCTGGATTTCATTGAACACTTTTTCTACATCTATTGATATGATCACATGATTTTTATCTTTCAATTTCTTAATGTGATGTATCACATTAATTGATTTGTGGATGTTGAACCAAACTTTATCCCAGGAATAAATCCAACTTGATCATGGTGTTTGATATTTTTAATGCATTGCTGAATTCAGTTTGCAAATATTTTGCTGAGGATTTTTACATCAGTGTTTATCAGGAATATTGGCCTATAATTTTCTATTTTTGTATTGTCTTTGTCTGGTTTTGGAATCAGGGTAATGGTGGCCTCATAAAAAGAGTGTGAGTGTCTTCTCTCTTCTTCAATTTTTGGATTAGTTTGAGAAAGATGGATGTTAATCCTTTTTGGAGTGTTTGGTAAAATCACATGTGAAGTCATCCAGTCCAGGACTTTTATTTGTTGGGAGTTTTTTGATTATGGATTCAATTTTGTTAGTAGTAATCAGTCTGTTCAGTTTTTCCGGTTTTTCTTCTTCTTCTTCTTCTAATTCAGTCTTGGAAGATTATGTGTTTCTAGGAATGTATTCATTTCTTCCAGATTGTTTAATTTGTTGGCATATAATTGCTCGTAGTATTTTCTTATAATCTTTTGTATTTCTGTGGTGTCCATTGTCACTTCTCTTTTATTTCTGTTTTTAATTATTGGGTCTTTTCTCTTTTTTTCTTGTTGAGTCTAGTTAAATGTTTATTAATTTTGTTTATCTTTTCAAAGAACCTGGTCTTGGTTTCATTGATCTTTTGTATTTTTTAGACCCAATTTTGTTTATTTCTTCTCTGATCTTTACTATTTCCTTCCTTCTACTCACTTTGTGCTTTGTTGCTTGTTCTTTTTCTTGTTCCTTTAAATATAAAGTTAGATTGTTTGTTTGACTTTTTTGTTTGTTTGTTTGTTTATTTGTTGAGTAGGCCTGTATTGCTATAAATTTTTCTTTTAGGACTGCTTTTGTTGTATCCCATAGATTTTGGGTTGTTGTGTTTTTATTATCATTTGTATGAAAGTATCTTTTGATTTTGTCCTTGATCTCATTCTTAACCCATTCATTGTTTAATAGTATGTTATTTAGTCTTTATGCATTTGTGTGTTTTTTAACTCTTTTCTTGTAATTAATTTCTAGTTTATACCATTGTGGTCAAAGAAGACACTTGGCATGATTTTAATCTTCTTAACTTATTTGTGTCCTAAAATGTGGTCTATCTTGTAAAATGTTCCATGCACACTTGGAATGTATATTCTGCTACTTTGGTATAAAATGCTCTAAAAATATCAATTAAATTCATCTGGTCTAATGTGTCATTTAAGACCACTGCATCCATGTTGATTTTGTATGGAAGATCTATCTCTTGATGTCAATGGGGTGTTAATGTTTTCTACTATTACTGCATTATTATTGATCTTTCATTTTATGTTGGTTACTATTTGTTTCATATATTTAGGTGTGCCTATGTTGGGTGCATAAATGTTTACAAGGATTATATCCTCTTCTCGGAAAGATTCCTTTATCATTATGAAATGTCTTTTTGTCTCATAGCTTTGTTTAAAGTCTATTGTGTCTGATATACATATTTCTACCTCAACTTTTATTGTTTCCATTGGCATGAAATATATTTTTTCATCCCTTTGCTTTCAGTCTGTGTCTTTCTATTTAAAGTGATTCTCTTGTAGACAGCATATGTATTTAAAGTGATTCTCTTGTAGACAGCATATGTAAATGCATTTAATCCATTTACATTTAAAGTGATTATTAATAGGTAACTAGTGATTGCCATTTTATTATTCATATTTATGTTTTATTTTTTCCTCTTCTTAAAAAACTCCATTTAACATGTGCTATAATCTGGTTTGATGGTGAAGAATTCTTTTACCCTTGTCTTGTCTGGAAAACTTTTTATCTCTCTTTGAATTTTAAGTAATAGCCTTGCTCGGTAGAGTAGTCTTGGTCGTAGGTTCTTGCTTTTTATCACTTTGAACATTTCCTGCCAATTCCTTCTGGCCTGCAAAGTTTCTGTTGAGAAATTATCTAACGGTCTTATGGTAGCTTTCTTATAGGTAATTAACGACTATTCTTTTGCTGCTTTTAAGATTCTCTATTTGTCTTTAACATTTTAATTATAATTTATCTTGGTATGGGCCTGTTTGGTGTCATCTTTTTTGGAACTCTGAACATGTATGTCTATTTTCTTTGCCAGGTTACACACGTTTTTAGTCATTATTTTTTAAATAGGTTCTTAATCTTTTGTTCTCTTTCTTCTTGTTCTAGCACTTCTATGATGCAAATGTTGCTATGCTTGATGTTGTCCCAAAGGTCCCTTAAACTATCCTCATTTTTCAAAATCCATTTTTTATTGCTGTTCTGATTTTGCTGTTCTCTGCTACTTTGTCCTTTTTTTTTTTTAGTTACTCTTTCTTTTTTATTTCTTTTTTTAAGTTTAGTAGGGTAACATTGGTTAATAAAATTATATAATTTTCAGGTGTACATTATAATTTGACATCTATATATTCTATTGTGTAATTACCATCCAGAATCCAGTTTCCTTCAGCTACCATATATTTGATCCCGTTTATCCACTTCGCCCTACCCCTAACCCTTTAATTTGACCCTCTTTATCCTGTCTACCTCTTCCCTCCTCCCCCACCCCCTAGCCTCTGGTAACTGCTAGTCCATTGTCCATAACCCTGAGTCTCTGTATGTCCTGTTCATTTGTTGCTTTTAATTTTATATCTCACATATAAGTGATATCATGTGGTTTTCAACTTTTTCTCTGGCATATTTCACTTAGCATGATTATCTCGAGGTCCATCCATGTTGTTGCAAATGGCAGTATTTCATCTCTTCTTATGGCTGAGTAATATTCCATTATATATATGTACCACAGCTTCTTTAGCCAATCATCTATCGTAGGACACTTTGGTTGCTTCCCTGTCATGGCCATTGTAAATAGTGCTGTTATGAACATTGGTGTGCCAATATCTGTTCGTATATAGGTTTTCAAGTCTTTGGGGTAAATACCCAGTAGAGGGATTGCTGGATCATATGGTAGATCAATTCTTAGTTTTTCGAGGCATCTCTATACTGTTTTCCATAGTGGCTGTACCAATTTACAGTCCCACCAGCAGTGTATGACGGTTCCTTTTTCTCCGCACCTCTCCAACATTTGTTATTACTTGTTCTGTTGATTACAGCTATTCTAATAGGTGTAAGATGGTATCAAATTGTGGTTTTGATTTGCATTTCCCTAATAGCTAGCGAAGTTGAGCATCTTTTCATATAGTTGTTGGCCATTTGTATGTCCTCTTGGAAGAAGTGTCTGTTCAGTTCCTCTGCCCATTTTTTGATTGGATCGTTTAGGTTTTTTGTTGTTGTTATTGAGTCATATGAGTTCTTTGCATATTTTGGATATAAGTCCTTATCGGAGGCATTGCTTACAAATATATTTTCCCATTCAGATGGTTCTCTCTTTACCTTGTTGACAATTTCTTTTGCTGGGCAGAAGCTTTTTAGTTTGATGTAGTCCCATTCATTTATTTTTGCTTTTACTCCCCTTACCTTTGAGATCAAATTCATAAAAAGCTCTTTAAGTCTCAGGTCCTTGAGTTTAGTTTCTATGTTTTTGTCTATGCATTTTATTGATTCCGGTCTTATATTCAGGTCCTTAATCCATTTTGAATAAATTTTGGTGTGTGGTGATAGACAACAGTCTAGTTTCATTCTTTAGCACTGTGTGTTTTTGGCTTTGTTGTCGAAAATTATTTGCCCATATAAATATAGGTTTACTTCTGGACTTTCAATTCTGTTCCGCTGGTCCATGTGTCTGTTTGCTGCCAATACCATGCCGTTATGATTACTGTCACTTTGCAGTATAATTTGAAGTCGGGCAGAGTGATGCCTCCTGCCTCGTTCTTTTTTCTCAGAATGGCTTTGCCAATTCGGGGTCTTTTGAGCTTCCATACAAATCAGATGATTTTTTTGTTCTGTTTCTTTAAAAAATACCGATAGGATTTTGATGGGGATGGCATTAAACCTGTATAATGCTTTAGGTAATATGGTCATTTTAACTATGTTAATTCTTCCAGTCCAAGAATACAGAGTATCTTTCCATTTCTTTGTACTTTCTTCAATTTCTTTTAGTAGGGTCTTGTAGTTTTCATTATATAGGTCTTTCATATGTTTTGCTAAATTTATTTTTAGGTATTTTTTGTTGTTGCTGCAATTGCCAAAGAAATTATTTTTTTCCACTTCCTTTTCTGACACTTTATTATTGGAGTATAGGAACCCTAAGGATTTTTGAACGTTGATTTTGTATCCAGAGACTTTACTATATTTCCTTATTGTTTCTAGTAGTGTTCTTGTGGAGTCTTTAGGGTTTTCTATGTAGAGAATCATGTCATCTGCAAATAGTGACAGTTTGATTTCTTCATTTCTTATTTGGATGTCTTTTATATCTTTCTCTTGTCTGATTGCACTTGCTAGGACCTCTAATGTTATATTGAATAAGAGTGACAATAGTGGACAGCCTTACCTTGTTCCTGATCTTAGAGGGAAGGTTTTTAGGTTTTCACCATTAAGTATAATGTTGGTTGAGAGTTTGTCATATATGGCCTTTATTATGTTGAGGTACTTTCCTTCTATACCAATTTTGTTAAGTGTTTTGATCATAAATAAATGCTATATCTTGTCGAAAGCTTTTTCTGTTTCCTCACCCTCGATAATGCCCATTACTCTTATGTTTCCTCTCCTGATTGTATCAGCTAGCTCTCGAATTTCTCTTTCAATATTTTTCATTGTTCGGTTTCTCTCTTCTTCCTCCTCATTTATCACTGATATCACTGGTCTTTTCCTTCATTGATCGACTCTATTTCCCAATCTTGTTATGCCATTTTTCAACTCTTGAAGTGTGTTCTTTATCTCTAGAAGTTCTATTTGGTTCCTTTTGAGGGTTTCAATCTCCTTGCTCTTCTCATCCAGTTGTTTTTTCCATTCCTGAAATTGTTGATTTGAGTTGTTTTGGATCTCATTGAGTTTTTTCAGAAATACCATCCTGAATTTTCTGTCATTTAAGTCACATATTTCTAGGTCTGTAAGCTTATTTTCTGGAAATTTTTCTATTTCTTTCTGAGATGCCTTGTCATCTTGGTTGTTCATGGTGTTTAATGGACTATTTCTCCACCTGGGCATTAATGGAAGTGTATTCTGTTGTTTTTCCAGAAAGCAGATTTATTATATAAAGGTCTCTCTTTAGCCTGCTGCAAAGAAGGCAATTTTCTTTTGGTTTCCAGTAGGTGGCATGTAAGCCTCTTGGATCCCTGCTTTATATAAAGCCTAAATGTCTTTTTTATTTTCTTGTAAATATTTAATCACACTTGCTATTTTTAGTTTCAGTCCCTGTCAGTGTTAGCAACAGTTTCAGTAGCGTTTGCTCAGATTCCCCTAGAGCTCTGTGGTGATAGGTCTCAGATGGTGTGGTGGGAGGGGCCTCTGGGTTGGGTGTTGGGGGCTGTGACTCAGCCTCGGTTTTGCAACTGGGGCTGGTAAAAACAATTGTTTCTCTGTGGTCCTGTCCTGCTTCTCTGCTTTCTGCCCTGATAACTGGGCCTTGGTGCCGGCTCCTAGAAGTCTGGCACTTCCAAGCAGGCTGATCAGAGAAGTCGCCGCACCTTCTCCCCTCCCCGTCTCCCGCAGGGAGCTCCAGAGACTGCAAGAGGTAACTTCAGTCTCAGCAGCTTTTTCTCAGATTCCTTTGGTGCTCCACGGTGTTAGGTCTAGGAAGATATGGGGGGCGGGGGCCTCTGGGTTGGGGGTTGGAGGCTGCAACTCACCCTCAGTTTTGGAACCGGGGCCAGTAAAACTCAACTGTTTTTTTCTGCTGTCCCGTCCTGCTTCTCTGCTTTCTTCCTGATGACTAGGCCCTCCTGCCGGCTGCTAGAAGTTCTGGCACTTCCAGGCAAGCTGTTCAGGGAAGTGGCCGCACCTTCACTCCTCTTCCTCCTCCTGCAAGGAGCTCTGACAGCTGCAAGAGGCAGCTTCTTTATTTCACCCAGTCCATCACCCAATACCCGGGGTTCTGACCTATGGTAGCTCTTATGCACAGATCCCACATTCAGACGTGCTGGTATGCGGTTTAGGTGTTTGTTGTTTAGTTTTAGATGTTCGGCTTATTGTTGTTTCAGGGGAGAGAACTGAAGACGTCTCTCACGCCACCATGTTTCCTTGCCATCTCTGCTACCTTATCTTTTAAATCACTGATTAGACTCTCTGCTTCATCTAATCTGTTGTTGATTCTTTCTAATGTGTCCTTCATTTCAGTTATTACATGATTGATTTCTGACTGGTTCTTTTTTCTGGTTTCTATGATTTTTATGCTTACTGTTTCTTTGTTGAAGTTCTCACTAAGTTCCTTAAGCATAACCAGTATTTTGAACTCTATTTGGTAGATTGCTTGCCTCCATTTCATTTAGTTCTTTTTTCTGGAGTTTTCTTCTTTCTTAGGGGGGAGGGGACTTTTTTCTCATTTTATCTGCCTCTCTGTTTTTGTTTCTATGTATTAGGTAGATCTGCTGAGTCTCCAAGTCTTGATAGTCTTGCCTTATGTAGCAGATATGTGGGAGGCCCAGTGGTGTAGTTCTCCTAAGTTGCCTGATCTGGATGCTCCAAGAGTGTTACTTGTATGGGTTGTAAGTGCCCTCTTGTTGCAGCTGAGACTTGCTTGCTGTTTTCTTTCAGTGCATGGGATTGACCCTCAAGCTTACTGGCTGTGAATATTGGCCACGACCACAACATACGAAATGCTATGGGGGGAGGGGGGGAGCTGACCCCCTAGAGCAGGCTTTGTCCCAGTGGGCTCTTATGCCTGCCAAGACTACCCTTTCCATGTGCTGCTTGTGAGGATAACTGGGTGGTGTTCTGTTGTGGTTTAAGCTGGCCACCAGATGTTTCGGTTCTGGGGTCTCTTGGGAGGGGCTCCTGTGCATGCCAATATCAGCCACTGCCTGTTGTTTTATATTTTAGTTGTAATTTCAGTGCTGTCATGGAAGGAGGTAAGCACAGCATTTACCTATTCTGCCATCTTTACTGGAACACTTGTTTCCTCATAAAAAATATTGTGATTTTTTTCCCTAGATTTATATTTTGTGTTATTATTACATTTACTCAAAAGAGTTTCATATGTACAATAGTTTTTCGTGTGTGTGATTTCGTCTTTATTCAACTGTGTAAGTTTTCTACTTTTTCCTCACCCCTTTTATGTTTTTGTTGTCACAAATTATCCCTTTTTATGCTGTGCATTCGCTTCCAAGTTGTAGGAACTATTGTCTTTTTAAAAATGTTTTTACTCAGTTTTAATTGTTATCTTATATTTACATGTTTAATACCTTATTTTGAATAAGATTTAAAATTTTATGCTTCTGTCATTTTACTCACAGTTCTGTGTCATTTTGAGTTTTTGTTTCAGGTAGAAGAGCTCCTTTTAGCATTTCTTATAATGCAGGTCCTGTGGTGGTACATTCTCTCAGCTCCTGTTTGTTTGGAAAAGCCTCTAATACTCCTTCATATCTAAAGGTTAATTTTGCTGGATATATTATTCTTGACTGGTGATGTCTCTCCTTCATTATTTTAAATATTTGATTCCACTCTCTCCTAGTTTGTAGGGCTTTTGCTTAAAAATCCAATAACCTAATGGGATTTTCTTTATGGGTTAATGTCTTCTTTACCTTGGCTACCTTGATAATTATTTCTTTGTCAACAACTTAAAAGAATTTTTTTCAACAGTTGATGTACAATATTATATTAGTTCAGTATACAACATAGTGATGAGATATTTATATAATTTATGAAGTATCTATCTGACACTGTACATAGTTATTATAATATTATTAATTATATTCCCTATGCTGTAATTTACATCCCCATGACTGTGTTGACATATGGCAATTTGTACATCTTCATCATTAACTTATTTTTACAATAAACATTAACTTTTTTATTTTTTTATTTTTCTCTGGCTTGATTGAAATAAATGGACAATTAGTTGTTCATATTTACATTGTACAATTCAATTAGTTTTTTAATTATAGTTGGTATATAATAATATATTAGTTTAAGTTGTACAGCATAGTTATTAGAGATCTATATAACTTACAAAGTGATCACCCCACTGAATCTAGTACCCCTCTTCCTCCTTACGTATTTATTATAACATTGTTAACTATTTTCCTTATGCTATACTTCATATCTCCATGTCTATTTTTTAAGTGTCCATTTATACTTCTGAATCCCTTTGCCCTTTTTCACTGTCCCCCACAAACCCTCTCCTCTCTAGATGCCCTCAATACATTCTCTGAATCTATGAGTTTGTTTCCATTTTTGTTGTTGTTGTTGTTTATTTTGTTCTTTAGATTCCACGTGTACATGAAATCATGTGACATTTGTCTTTCTCTATCTGACTTACTTCATTCATCAAGGCTATATCTTTTTCCATCTCCTTCTTTTTAGTCTATGTGTATCTTTTAATCTGAAGTAAGTCTCTTGTAGGCAGCATATGTAGGGGTCTTCTAATCCATTCAGCCATGCTATCTTTTCATTGAAGCACTTAATTCTATTCCATCTGAGGTACTTGTTGATAGATATGTAGTTATTACCATCCTTTATTCATGTTTTTGATACACGTTTTTTTTCTTAAAGAAGTCCCTCCAATACTTCTTGTAGTATTAGCTTGATACTGATAAATTCCTTTAGCTTATTTTTATCTGAGAAGCTCTTTATCTGTCCTTTGACTTTAAATGATAGCTTTGCTGGATAAAGTATTCTTGGTTGTAGATCCTGGGTTTTCTTCACGTTGACTATTTTGTGCTAAGTCCTTCTGTCCTGCATAGTTTCTTTTGAGAAATCAGTTTCCAGTCTTATGGGTGCTCCCTTGTAGGTAAGTATCTCCTTTTCTCTTGCTGCTTTTAAGATTCTCTCTTTGTATTTAACCTTTGTCATTTTAATTATAATGTGTCTTGGTGTGGGCCTCTTTGGGTTCATCTTTTTTGGGACTCTCTGAGCTTCCTGTGGTTGTATGTCTATTTCTTTCACCATGTAGGGAAGTTTTCTATCATTATTTCTTCAAATAGCTCTTCAACTTCTTGTTCTCCTTTAGGTACCCCTAGGACATGGATATTTTTACATGTAATTTTGTTCCATCAGCTCCTTAAATTATTATTATAGTCTCGGATTCTTTTTTCTTGCCATTCTGATTTAGTGTCCTTGGCTTCCCCATCCTTTCTATTGGTGGTTTGGTCCTCTTCTTTATCCATTCTGTTGCTTCCCTCTAATGTACTCTTCATCTCAGGTAATGTGTTCTTCATTTCAGATTGGCTCCCTTTTATAATTTCCATTTCCATTTTTATGCTCTTTATCTCCTTGTTAAAGTTCTCACTGAGTCCATCTACACTTCCCCTAAGTTCATTGAGTATTTTTTTAACCAATGTTTTGAACTTTGCATCCATTAGATTGATTGACTCCATTATTCCTGGACCTCTGTTCTGTTCTCTCATATAGTTTCTGCTTCTTTGTCTTCCCATTTTGGCTGCCTTTCTGTGTCTGTTTCTATGTACTAAGCAAAGCTCCTAAGTCTCCCAGTCTTATTAGCATGGCTTTGTGTAGTAGATGTCCAGTGGCACAGTCCTGAGAGGGGTTCAGCTGCAAGCTAATTTTAGCCCCCTCCTATACCTTTCCAGGGCCACCTGTTAAGATTTAGCAAGCAATCCACTGGATGCTGTGCTTATAGTTGCCTCAAGAGGCCATGCCAGAAACCAAGGCCAGCTGCCACCAGTGTTAGTCTTAAAGTTGGCTCAGCAAGGACTGCTGCCCTCGTCCAGGACACAACTGGATGTGGCTTGGGTGGAGCTGTGAATTGGGGGAGGCAGAATTTCAGGAAATCCTCTGGGCAGAGCAATCTCTGTTTTCCAGTTTGATGACATCTTAGCTATATCTGCACCTGTGTCTGCACACTGGGATGGGAGAGGACTCAATAGAGGAAAAATGGATAGTGCCAGTACTTCTGCCTAAGAGGAAACCTCGCCTTCAGCCCTCTCTCCAACAAATCAGTGTCCCCCTATAAGTCCCTGGTGCCCCCTGAGCACCTGACCTGGTGCTGGTGCAAGAGAGAGCAGGTCCATCACAGTGAAAGTCCGCTCGTAGACAGGACCCCTGTAAGCAGAGTCTGCAGCTGCCAACTACTGCAGCCTGTGTCCCACTCAGCCGCTGGGGATCAAACAGCCTCATGCCTTTGCCCCCTCCTACCTTCTACCAATGCAGGGTGATTTCTTATTTCTCTTCCTAGTTGTAGTGCTTCTGTTCATCTAAATCCCAGGTGACTCTGCTTGCTGTTTACTCTGTGTTTCCGTCACAACTTTGATGTGGTCACAAGAGGGATGAACAGAGCTTCTATCATATACACCATTTTTTTCTGGCCCTATATCAAGCATTAACACTTTTTTTCCACCTACAGCATCCGGTATTCCTAGGTGGTCTCCCATCCAAGTACTAACCAGGCCCGACCCTGCTTAGCTTCTGAGATCAGACAAGATCGGGCGTGTTCAGGGTGGCATGGCTGTAGACAACATTTTTATTTATTTAACAAATATTTCTTTCCTATATAACATATACTAAACCCTATTTTATTGATGCATGTTTTGGGTAGAATGGTTAACAAAACAAATACAGATTCCTGCCCTCCAGATCTTCACAATATGGTAAGGAGACACATAAACTAATAAATGAATATAACATAAAAGCAGAATGGAAGGCAATAAATGCTTTTAAAAAATAAAAGCAATAAAGATGCAAATTTTTATAATTTGCATAGTCCTTTTTTATATATTGTACTGTGATCCTTCTACATACCTTGAGGTAAGCTGGGAATATATTGTTTCTATTTTATAGATGAAAAAATTGGAGCAAAAAACCAATATGGTGTGAGGCCCTGCCTGTTCCTTAGTTCTTCTTTTTACCTGGAAGTATTTGAAACACCATTAGCTTAAATTTAACCCAAAACCTAGGGCCAATTCTAGAAATAGAGATTCAAATATTAGCTCCAAGTTGAATTGATGGGTCATACAATAGTTCTATTTTTAATTTTTTGAAGAATAGCCATATTGTTTTCCATTGTGGCTACACTAATTTACAATTTCAACACTGCACAAGCATTCCCTTTTCTTCACTTCCTCATCAATACTTGTTATTTGTTGCTAAATGTTTTTTCTGCATCTATTGATATAATCAGATGATTTTTATTTTTTATTTTGTTTATGTGATGTATCACATTGATTGGTTTGCTTCCAGAACCAGATGGCTTTACTAGTGAATTCTACCAAACATTCAAAGATGATTTAATACCCGTCATTCTCAAACTCTTCCAAAAAAATTAAAGAAGTGGCAATACTTCTTAATTCATTTTATAAGGCCATTACGATGATACCAAAACGTTGTAAGGGTAACATAAGAAAAACTACAGACCAATATCTGATAAATAGAGATGCAAAACTTTTAAACAAAATACTAATAAATAGAATACAACAATATATTAAAAAGATTATACATTACAATCAAATGGGGTTTATTGCAAGGGCACAAGGATAGTTCAACATATTATATATTTTTTGTTCATTTGTTTTTTATGGGATAACACATTTGGTGTCTCTGACCCTCCTACCATTGTCAACATGACTTCTCCTTTATATCCTTGGTTATAGGAGTTATGTTCAGCTATTCTTCAGATGGTCTTCTAGATTGATTGTTCTATAACTTATTTGTAATTTTTATGTGGTCATGGCAGGAGACAAGCACAACGTTTACCTCCCATCATCTTGACTAGAACTCTAGAAGTGTATAATTTTATATTCAAGTTTTGTAGCTATTTTTTCTTATTGATTTCCAATTTAATTCTACTATGGTTTGAGCATACTTTGCGTAGTTTCTGTTCTTTCAGATTATTTTGTGTTAAATACATTCTCATTGTTTGTTCAACAGATATCCAGAACATTTTAATCTTGCATGCCCATTACCAACTACTTGCCACAGACCATGGCAAGCACCATTCTTTCTTTTTTTATGAATACGACTGTCTTAGACACCTCATATAAGTGGAATTATATACTATTTGTGTTTTTGTGTCTAGCTTATTTCATTTAGCATAATGTTCTAAAGTTTTATCCATGTTTCAACATTTGACAGGACTTCTTTCCTTTTTAAGGCTATATTTATAGTCATTACTTTATTGATGGACATTTGAATTGCTTCCATTTCTTGACTATTATGAATAATGACACAATTAGCATGAGTGTGTAAATATCTCCCAGAAATTCTGCTTTCAATACTTTAAGATATATTCCCTAAAGGAGGATTGTTAGGTCATATGACAATTCCATTTTCAATTTTGAGAAACAACCATACTGTTTTCTACAATGTTTGTCCCATTTTACAGTCTCACTAACAGTACAGAAAGGTTTCAGTTTTCTACATTTTCACCAACACTTGATATAGTGTTTTTTAAAAAAATAGAAGCCACACTAATGAGTGTGAGATAATATCTCATTTTGGTTTTGATTCTCATTTCTCCAGTGGTTAGTGATGTTGAAAATATTTTCATATACTTGTTGGCCATTTTAATTCATCTTTAGAGAAATATCTATTCAAGTACTTTACCATTCTTAAATTTGTTTATTAATTTTTATTGAGTAGTAGGGGTTACTTATACATTCTAGATATTAATCCCTTATCTGATTTGGTTTGAAAATATTATCTTCCATTACATAAGTTGCCTTTTCACTCTTTTGATTATGTACTTTGATGCAAAGATGTTTTTAAGTTTGATTTAGTTCCACTTGTCTATTTTGCTTTTGTTGCCTGTGCTTTTGATGTCTTATCCCTGGAATCCTTGTCAAATCTATCCTTTATGTTTTCTTCTAGAATTTTTAGTTTTGAGTTTTATATTTAGGTTCTTAGTTAACTGAGTTAATTTTTTTATGTTATGAAATAAGAGACCAGTTTTATTCTTTTGCCTATTGACAGTTTTTTCAGCACTATATGTTGAAGAAATTGTCCTTTTCTAATTTAGTTGATTTGGCACTTTTGTCAAAGATCATTTAATCAAATATATGAGGATTAACTCTGGGTTCTTTATTTGATTCCATTGGTCTATATATGTTTTTATTCCAGTACAAATCTGTTTTGATTCTTGTAGCTTTGTAATATGTTTTGGATTCAGGAAGCATAGACCCTCCAACTTTGCTCTTCTTTTTCAAGATTTTTTGGCTATCTAGGTCCTTTGATTTTCATATAAAGTTTTGGGTGAATTTTTATATATCTGAAAATCATGACAATAGGATTTAAATAGGGATTGGGATGAATCTGTAGATTGCTTTCAATAGTGTGACTATCTTAACAATATTGTCTTCTAATCCATGAAAATAGAAGATTTTTGTCTATCTTTTCTTTTGTCTATCCTTTTGTTTGTTTGTTTGTTTGTCTATCCTTTAATTTCTTTCAGCAATATTTTGTTTTTTAGTGTACAAGTCTTTCATATCTTTGGTTAGGCTCATTTCTAAGTATTTTTTAATTAATACTATAAATGGAATTGTTTTAATTTCCTTTCCATATTGTTCATTGTTAGTGTATAGAAATGCAACTGATTATTATGTGTTAATTTTGTATCCTGTAACTTTATTGAATTAATTTATTAGTTTTAGTAGTTTTTTGTGGAATTTTTAATGCTTTCTACATATGACCATGTTATGCCACATTAACAAAATAGATAAAAATTACACATGCTCTTCTCAATAGATGCAAAAAATCACATTTGACAAAATTCAACATTCATTCATGATAAAAACTCTCAATACAGTTGAGAGAGGAGAGGTGGCACCTGAAATGGTGTAGGGGAAAGGGCTTTCAGAAATGACCAACTCAGCCAGTTAAAGCCCATTTCTAACTGCCCTCCAGGACTCTCCAGCTAACATGTTTTCCTATAGCTACCTCCCCCACCTCAAGAACTCTCCAGCTAATATCCGTTGATTCATGGCTTGCCAACCAACTAATGTCCTTTCTTATCTTTGTAGCTGCATAGGAATAACAAGACTGTATAAAACTGTTTGTTATGTTACAATCGGGGCTCAACCTTTGGATAGGAATCCACTGAGCAGGTGCTGGCATTGGTAAGTGTTGCTTCCTGCTTATAGCTTCAACGTCCCATCTCTCTGTTCAAGAATCCTATAATAGTGCTGATAACGCCAAGGTCGCAAGACAAACAACCTATAAGACAGAGGTCTAGAAATTTCTCCCCCCTTACATCCCCCCCACCCGAAGCTCCCCCTTCCATCCTAAGTCATGAGGCACACATGAAACCTCAGACAAAGAAATCACACACCCCTTGCATAGACTACAGAGGTATATAAGCTGTAATAAATCTAACCAAGGGGAGATCGTGCTTTGGGTCTGTTGAAAGCCTCCACACTCTCCACCAGCGTTAAATTCTCCTTCCTCTAACAAAGTTGTCTGAGCATCCAATTTCCTCCATTGAGTGTCTCTTCCTGCAACAGTAGCTATATAGGTAATGTACCTTGACATAATAAAAGCCATATATGACAAGTTCACAGCTAACATCATACTAAATTATGAAGACCTGAAAGCTTTTTCTCTAAGATCAGGAACAAGACAAGGATGCCCACTCTCACCACTTTTATTCAACAGAGTGTTGGAAGTCCTAGCCACAACAATCAGAAGAGAAAAAGAGATAAAAGGCATCCAAGTAGGAAATGAAGTAAAACTCTGATTTTTTTGAATTTGTCACTAAAAGCACAAATAAACAATTGGAATTAGATCAAACTAAAGAACTTCTGCACAATAACAAAAAAACTTTCAACAAAATGAAAAGACAACCTATGGAATGGAAGAAAAGATAAATTTAATAAAGAAAGAAAAAATTTTATATATGCACAAATTTGATTATAAAAAATGAAACTTTTTATTTGTGACAACAAGGATGGTGCTTGAGGCTATTATATTAAGTGAAATAAGCCAGACCAGAGGAAAAAATAATATATAATCTCACTTGCAGATGGATTCTAAAAACAAACAAAACTCTGAACTCATAGATGTAGAAAACAGATTAGTTGCTATCAATCTGGGTTAAGGGTGGACAAAAGGGGTAAAGATCATCAAAAGGTACAAACTTTCGATTATAAAGACTGGGAATGCAATGTACAGCAAGGTGATTATAGTTAATAATATTGTTTTGTATATTGGAATGTTGCCAAGAGAGTAGATCTTAAAAGATCTCTTAACAAGAAAAAATTTTAATTATGTGTAGTGATAGATATTAACTAGACTTATTGTGGTGATCATTTCACAATATAAACAAATGTCAAATTATTATGTTGAACACCAGAAACTAATACATACAATGTCATATCTCAATTAAATATATGTATTCATATGTATATATGAAAAAAGACCATGTCATCTGTGAACATAAAGTTTTACTTATTCTTTTCTAATTTGGGTAATTTTTTTTTTTTTTTTTTTGCTTAATTGCTCTGGCTAAGACTTCCAGTACTATGTTAGATGTTGAATAGAAAGTATGAGAGTGGGTATATTTGCCTTGTTCTTGATATTAGATGAAAGATTCAGCTTTTCACTATTGCATATGATGTTAGTTGTGAATTTTTTATAAATGAACTTTGTTGTGTTGAAGTAGTTTCCTTCAATTCCTAGTTGAGTGTTTTTATTATGAGAGTGTTGAATGTTGTCAAAAGCTATATGCCTCAAGTGAGATGCATTATGTGCGTCTATCCCTCATTCTTTCAATGTGGCATATTATATTAATTGATTTTCATGTAATGAAACCATTCTTGCATTCTGGGCACAAAACTACTTGGTCATTGTGTATAATCCTGTAATATGCTGTTGAATTTTATTTTCTTGTATTTTGTTTATATTTTCTGCATCATATTTATCAGGGATTTTGATCTATAGCTTTCCTTCCTTTGTGATTTTGTCTGGCTTTGACATTAAGTAACACTTGCTTCACAGAATTGGTTTGGGAGTGTTTCTTTGCCGCGTCCTCTTTCTACTCTACTGCATGACAAGGTCCAGAGATGGGGACAGAGGCCTCAAGGAATGCATCATCAAGAACGGGGACGTGGCATGTGTTTAGGGATAATTGGTTTCTTAGGAACGATCTTATTAATAGGGGGAATTTGGGCAGCACAAATTCTAGTAAGTGTAAACGCTGTACAAATGGATTTCCTCAAAACTGGCTCTGAGGAAAACATAGTAAATTCCCTGCGTATGGAATCAGCTCTAGTCACCCTGACGTGTCCAGAATGCGTAAACCCTTTATTTGAACTATTATTAAGAGAAATTCCTTTTGACGCACCTCTTAAAGATGTTATGAATAAATTATAACAAGCTGAATTACTAGAACTGGTTTATACTCCTATTCCCACGCAGTTAGTAGAAAAATTAGTAAAGGATAAGAAATTTACTCATAAGCCTGTGCCTACTATGAAAGAGCCTCCTTTTGTAGCCTACTGGATAAATGGAAAACTCACTTAGGGGGCTAATAATATGAAAAGATTACCTGATCTTCCTTTGCCTTATTCAGGAGCTTATAATAAAGATAGTATATGTATAGTGAAAAAAGATGGAATTCATGTGCCTTATAGTAGTTTAAGTTTCATAGAAAGGCTGGCTAGGTCAGGACCTCCTTGGTGCTTAAAAAACAAAGGAACAGAAACTTAGCTTATGAAAGCAGCTTTGTAAAACTGATTTTTATAAATATTTCCCTCAATACTGCACCAAGGAAACTTTTTAACAGCTATGAGAAAGGTTCAGCTTGAACTTTAGATATAGCAAAAATCAAATAGTATTTAAAAGATTTCTTCAGGCAGAAAGAAGAACAATGTCCGCCCACGAGCCAATGCTTGCTGTTATGAATACATCTATCTATCACCTTTACTTAAATCAAACTGTATCTTACGTAATAGATATAAGAATTAAAAGTTTAGATTGTTCCATCAGGTAGTTCTGTTCTAATGATTGAGAGAAAAATGTACTAGTTAATCATGAATATTAATAATAATATACTCTATAAGATTTTCTGCTTCGCCTAACCACAGAAATTTAACTTCCTGCTACCTTAACCACAAAGTTTAATCAAATGCCAAAATAAAAAGTATAAAAGTTGTACTCAATCACAATAAAACGGAACAGTGTCACACCGCCTCTGAGTTGTGTAGTCGACTGTCTCCCGCGCCAACGCCTTGCCCACCTTCGGGGCCCCCTGGATCCTGTCGTGGCTGGACCGCGGCATTTCTTACTTTTCATTATATTTGTAAAAAATTTCAGGAGGATTATAGACATTGGTGTTAATTATTCTGTAAATGTTTTTTGGAGGTTGCCAGCAAATATGTTTTATTATAAAAGCTTTCAAACATACACAAAATATAGTAGAAAAATGAACTCCTTTATGCCCGTGACCCAAAATGAAAATAAGATTTTGCCACACTTATTTCACATATCTCTACATATTACAGAATGCAGCTATAAAATATATGGATATTATCTTATACATACAATGCTGTTGTATTATTGAATAATCTTCAGTAAATGTTTGATAAAATTCCCCAGTGAAGCCATTTGGTCCTGGGCTTTTCTTTTCAGATAGGTTTTAATAACTGATTTAATCTCCTTCCTCATCCTAGGTCTGTTCACTGTTTCTATTTCTTCATGATCTCATCTTGATAGATTGAGTATTTCTAGGAATTTATTCATTTATTGTAGATCATCCACTTTACTGATGACATTTTTCTTGGGTTTGTATAGTAATCCAAGTAATTTCTGTGACAGCAATTGTAATGTCTCTCTTATAATTCAGATTTTATCTGAGTCTTCATTCTTTTTTTCTTAATCTAGCTAAGGGCCAGTCAATTTTGTTGATCTTTTAAAAAAACAACTATTATTTTTGTTGATTTTTTTCTATTGTTTTTCTGATCAGTATTTTACATATCTCTGCTCTAATGTTTATTATATTTTTCCTTCTTCTAGCTTTGAGTTTTGTTTGTTTTTTCTAGTTCCTTGTGGTATAAATTAGGTTGTTAATAAGGTATTTCTTTTTTTAATGTTTTTACTGTTATAAAATTTCCTATTAGTAGTGCTTTGAATGTATAGCATTAGTTTTAGTATGTATTTCCCTGAAAATTTGTCTGAAGACATTTTCTAATTTCTTTTGTGATTTCTTCTCTCATCTATTAGTTATGTGAGTGTGTTATTTAATTTCCACATATACGTGGATTTTTACATTTTTCCTTCTGCTATTGATTTTGAGTTGATTTCAGTTTATTCAGCTTTTTTCTTGCTGTTTGAACAGGGAAGAAAACTTCAAAGTTTTTTACACATCCAAAAGGTCTTCTCCACTATTTTTTCAGAGCACTCTTAGACTTCATTCTCCATCTTTTATTGCAAATTAAGTCAACTCTTTTGGGAGGAGATTAGATGTTCTCTGTTTTATGTTTTGTTTCTCCTTCCAAGAAAAATCTCTGAGGTATGACTCCGAAGTTGGAGGTGGGGACATTGGCAAGTTTTCCCCTGAGTGTCAGCCCACTCTAATAACTGAGTGCTCAGTGAGGAGAGACATCAGCCTGAGGTTCCTTTTCTTGACCCACCAGACATGGAACTACTGCCTCACAAGCTAGAGCAAGAATGATCAAGGACCCCGTCTTCATGTACTGTACCCAAGGTAGAGCCTCTATTTCACAAATGGGGCTTGAGCGGCAGAAGGGAGCCTTGTCTCCCAAATACATCTGCCAACAACTTAGTCTCATGGATATGTAGGTGGGGACTGAATGAGAAATGCTGTACCGTCTTTCTTTTGTTTTGGTATCAGGAAAATACTGAATGATTAAGTTCTTTATTTTTGTAAATTTCTTTATGTTAATAAATATCTAAGATATCAGATTATATTTTGAAAGATAACATTTTTAGTTGATAGACTTAGCTTTCCCACTTATTTTAATATATCGAAAACTAAGATTTCTGAATTAAAAAGCCAAGTAATATAAAATTTTATTTATTTTTCTGTATTATATTTTCTTTAGAACTTGTCTGAAATATTTTGGCCTCTCTTATGTAATTATACCCACAAGGAATTCATGGGAGTAATTTTTCATTAAAACCAATTAATATCCTATTGTTAATTATTAAATTTTAACATAATTTTAGACATTGTCTGTATATCAACTTTCTATTCAGATAATCTATATAACTTCTGACAGATCATTACAATCTTACATATTCTGCCTCTTCATTCTGTTCAAAACTTTGTCTTTACCTATAATTACCCTTCCTACTTTGCTTATCTTCTTCCCAAAATCTCTCTTGTTTGACCTCATTTTTCAGACTTCCTCTATCACCATCCAGAATTACCCTTTAATTGTATTTAGAATATATATGAATATATATATATAGCACTATTAATATACTTTATATTACATATACATTAACTAATTATTATAGTTATTTTAATACTTTGTCTCTTAACTTTATGCTGAAGTTAAAAAGTGATTTGTATATTATTTTATTGACATTATCTTTGTGTTTCAGGGTAAAGATAATGTGAGAAAAATGATATGTCTCCTAAAAATATTTTTACTTTGTATTTCCCACAGCATTATGTCTTGGTTTTAGACTCTACTCAGGAAATAGTTTCCAATTGTGTACATGAACTGACACCAATGCTCACAGAAATCTATTTACACATGTTTACTGCTAAGTCATAAAATCTGAGGCAGGATAGGTCCCTGTTTGAATAAACTTATTATGTTATGCTTGTCTCTGTTATTGCCATAACAGAAATCAGAGTAACACAGTATGTCATGTTGGTATAAGGGAACATGATTAAATTGTTCTTCCTTTCTAGGGACACTTACCTTTTCCGATAGTGGGGAGTATGGATAAGGTGAAAGTTAGGGAAAAGATGGTCAGAGGTTGTCAGTACCCTTAGAGAGTTTTACAAGGCATGATAGTGAGCAGCCTTGCTCTAGACTGATTATGTTAACATATATATAATGATATATACTGTATATTTAAGCTATATATATAGTACATGTATATTATCATTGTCTCAAAATACCATTTCAATTTGAGACAATATTGGTAACTGTTGCTAAACAGTAAATTAACAGTTACAAATAAGGAGAAGAGATTCTGTTTTATTTAAGCTAATGCTTACTTTATAATTTATTTTCATAGGAGTTTGCTGGATGATATTTTAGGCAAAAATCCACAGAGGCTGGACAGAACCTCCTCATGTATCCCAATCTGCCATATGCATATTATCTTTCTATGCATGAAACATAACTTTCAGAATATTGGGAAGCACTTTGAACAAAAGAACTTTGAATAAATACTAGTGTTTAAAATGTTACATAAGTTAATCACTACCTAATTTATAAAACATTTTAAAGTAGTTACTAAAAAAAATATGGTAAACTATTTTTAAAATAAAGAAATATAAATCACCTTTGGATAAATTATATCTAGACTTTTATGTTAGTTATATAGAATGATAATGAGTTGGAATATTCTAATAATCAGTCATTTATGATCTAGTTCATGTGCTTGTGA
>NW_006438900.1:350113-366319 GCF_000325575.1 Pteropus alecto
GTTTCCAAATTGTGCTTTTAATTGACATATTAGAGAAATTTTAATTTATGAAACATACTTTAAAACATGATTTCATGACTATTAAATTTAGTTACAATATCATAAACAATTCATAATATATTGTGCTGTCTTTTGGATACAACAAACACAGAAGAGAGCCATGTGAATTTACTGATTTGTTTTGAATATCGACTAATTCAGTCTCATAAATACTGTATATAAATAGAATTTGATGTATATTGCATGTGTGTTCACCACCCAAAGTTAAATTTTCTTCTGTCGCCTTATATTTAGCAATAAACATATGACACATTATTGAACCATACACTTGAAACCTATATAATTTTCTTAACTAATTCACCCCAATAAATTTAATATAAATAAATAAATAAATAGAATTTGATAGTGAGCATGTACAATTATTAAGATCTTTATGTTAGCAGGATTTGATTTGATAAAATTATTTACATTAATAGAAGTACATTATATTCTTTGTTAGCACTCTGTAAAATACCTTGAGGGTAGTTGGTACAATATGAACATAATTATTAATGAAAACTTATGCTATATACTAATATAACATGTTACTTCACTGTTTTATATTTATTCTTTGGCTAATAAATTTAAAGCAAATTTTCTGGTCTATAAATAAACTCTGTCTATAACTAGTATAAACCACATAAACATAGTTACAAGGTTAAAACAATTGTAGCTATTAATCAGAATGATCTCTTAACTGTTGTGTTAAAAGTTTTTCATGCATGCATTTATTCAGTAAAACTTATTGAGTGCCAGAGATTGATAATGTGTTGTGGCTTTATTATTTCTCTGCCTAGTGGAAAATGAAAATCACTGTGACTTTGTTAAGCTCCAGGATATGCTTCTTTGTACAAATATGGAAAACCTGAAGGAACAAACCCACACTCAGCACTATGAACGTTATAGGTGCTGCAAACTGCTTAAAATCAGCTTTACTGATGTGGACCTAGACAACCAGCCTGTTAGGTGAGTAGAAATTTTTCTAGAACAAGCTAATGGATGATTTACAAAGTGCCTACAATTATGAGATACAATCACTGAGAATAAGAATAACTGTACTTCTCACTTCCTGGGTTATTCTGAATTTTATGTTTTTGTTTTTTTTAACTGATTAAAATATTTTAATATAATGATGATAGAAAATGAATAATGCTTTATAAACAAAATGGTATTTTCAAATTATTATGATATTTTATATTAGCATTCTAGTTTTGACTTTCAATCCTTAATTTTTATTATATTCTTTACATTTGTAGCAGTAAAACCAACTGAATAAATTAGAGATTTTCTCCAACCCAAAGGCAACATGTCATGTTTTAACATCGGCATGGAATCCATTCAGAAGAAAATTATAGCATTATTTGTAAGAATCTGTTATAGCATTCCTAAGGAACCAGATTAGTTCTTGTCATTTAAAAACTTTGGCTATAACTTCTAGATACACTCTGGATTGAAATGAAAATATTTTTGACCCAGGGTAAAGTCTGAGTCATAATGGCATTAAAGAAACAATTTTATTTTCATAAAATTGAATATAGTTTCATAAATTTTCAAAAATGCCATTAACTTGCATTTTTTTAATCATCATCAGACTTAGATGGAGAGCATTATTAAGAGTAACATAATGCAGGAGATCATTTAGATACTAAAATGTGTGTATCCAACATGTATGTGCTAATGCATATATCCAAAAGGGAAGTTTAGGAATGAAATTGACAAATATTAACAAAGACTGGCAAAGGATATTGAGAAGGATGCAAAGAGTATTGAAGGTTGGATGGAGGAAAGAGTAAACGCAGCAGTGTGGTGTCATGGAGGTCAAGTGAAAATAGTTGGAGAGCAGGTGTATTTAGCTATATTGAAGATGAAGTGGATTTGTCCTGTGCAAGTATGACAGTGTGGTATAATCTAGTTCTATTAGTTATGGTATTTTGAAGACAACCAGAATTGAACTGGCTATCTTGAATGAGTCATAGTTTGAAAGATATGTGGCTTTATTTTAATTATTTTGAGAACCTCATAAATTAGAAGTTTTCCCAAATTTTATTGTGAAAAGATGTGAAGAAGTATGATATAATAAAAAGTGGTGGGAACAAGAAATCACTGATACAACTGTTTTAAAAATTCTACTACTTTATACATACACTCTTTATATACTTTTATATTCAATATTGCACCTACCTCATTTTCTACATCTCCTGATATAGAAATTTCCACTTCTATACATGAAAGAATATTGGTAAATGTCCTTACATGAGACTTAATATCCGATATATATTTTATGTTTATTTATATTAACATTTTAATATAAAAGTAATAAAAAGTCCTTTTTAGTTTTCAAGAGATCTGTGAAGCCAAAAGACAGGAGTTTTATGATCAATACCAGAGGCAAGAAGAATTGAAACAGAAATTTATGCAATGAGTAAAGGAGAAAGAAATGGCATTTAAAGAAGCAGAAAAAGAAGCAAGTACTTCTAGTTTGATAAAATTCATTTTTAGGTGTCCTATTAATTTGGGGTATTTAATCTTAAGAATTTAGTTGATGTTTTTGGAGACTACTTGCTATTTTTAAAAAAGTAGCTATTTACCACATAGATTTTGAATATAGCCTTTAAAAAATTATAGTCTATAATTTTTTCTGGCACATTTGGAAAATTTGCTTTTTAAATAACCCTCAAAATAAATTTTAAAAATCTATCTTTATTTATAATTTTCATGGATAAAATTTACTTTTTTTTTTTTTAGGTGAGGCAACCCTTGGTTGACCTCAGAGATTGCAAGAACCTTGTCAGCTTACGATCCCTTATTTTTTTTTTTAATTTTTATTTTTTACATCTATAGTTCCTGGTCTTCCTAGGTGGTCTCTCATCCAAGTACTAACCAGGCCCAACCCTGCTTAGCTACCAAGATCAGATGGGATCAGGCTTGTTCAGGGTGGCATGGCCACAGACAGATAAAGCTTAATTTATAACAAGTTCAAGCTATTTACTTCTGGGAAGAATCATGTACCTTCTAACATTACTACTGCATTAGAACATTTTCCATACTTTTATAAATAAGCAGGTAAATGTTGACTAATGAAAGTCTCGATTAATTAAAGACATTTTAGTTGGTGAATTCTATGGATCCCTGTTTCATTTTATTTCATTCTGTTTCCAAGGAAATGGAAGAAGAAACTATTAATATAGTCTTGATTATTTGCCACTGATAGTTTTTGACAAAGGAATATATTAGGAATCGTAAATATTTTTATCTCATGTAAATGTGGTTTCAACTTAAGAATATTTAATTTTAGTAGGTAAATTAGAATATGAACTTCTTTTTCCATAGAAACAACATAGTCACTAGGTGCTGTATACCAAATGTGTCAGTCAAGGACAATTAAAGTATAATTAATATAAATTGCATTAGCTTACATATAAGGGAAATGTTTTGGAAGTCTTCAAAGATATCTTATTAAATCCATGAATGGGAAGCATACTGGATCTCATGAGGACTTAAAAAGTAAGAAGTGACCAGAAACCAAATCAACCATTTAAGTTTTATATTTCTTCCCTACCTCATTCCCCTTAGTTATGGTACTTATCTCTGTATATCTGCTTTATACTGCATAAGAACATTTTTGCTCTCTGGAGATCAGTTTTTCTTTCATTCCTCTTAGGAAGAACAAACCAGAGCCTAAAATTAGTTGTGCAAAGTGATGAGTAGCAGATGTTCTTAACAGGGAAGAAGTAAATGAATTTCTTTCTGGTAGAAATAAAGTAACTAGGATTCTAAAGTTATCCATAGAAAATAAGATGACAGGAAAACAGTCCCACCTGGCTTGCTGAGAAAAGAAACAATTATTTAAAACATGATAAACAAACAGCAACTCTGATTAACTGACAAGGAAAGTGAGGGCTCACAGAGGTAAATTGAACTATCTAAGCATAGCAAGGAGATGGATTAGTCAGGATGCAATCTTACATCTTAAAAATTTTCAAATACATATTTGCACATATCCAAATTCTGGAAAATTTGGTTATCTTTTAATATTTTATTTTATTGCTTATTTTTTTAGAGAATTGCCTGTTTATCATGTTCCTTTTAGTTTGTCTTTTCTTAGTGATTTATAATTTTTTATATATTATAGATTGCTCAAAATATTTTACAAATATATTAATATTTCTCCTAACTTGTTTCCTGTCTTTTAGCTTTATTTATACTGTCTTTGTTCAATGAAAAATTTATACCTTTTTGTGGTCAAATGAACTACCCTTGTCCTTTATAAACTTTGCATTTTTTTCTATTGCCTAAGAAGGACTTACGGAATTACCTGAAGGGTATAAATGTATATTCCTATGTTTTCCTCTAATATTTTAATAAATTTGTATCTTATATTTGGATAATAATCATACAAATATCAGTTTCAAGTGTACAACATAGTGGTTAGACATTTACATAATTTATAAAGTGATCCCCCTGATAAGTCTCCTACCCACCTGGCACCATACATAGTTATTACAATATTATCGACTATATTCCCTGTGCTGTACTTCACATCCCCGTGACTATTCTGTAACCACCAACTTGTACTTTTTTATCCTTTCACCTTTTTCACCCAGTCCCCCAAACCCCTCCCATCAGTTTGTTTTCTGTATCTATGAGTCCGTTTGTTTTGTTTGTTCATTTTTATTTTCTTTTAGATTCAACATATAAGTAAAATCATAATATTTGTCTTTCTCTGTCTGGTTTATTTCACTTATCAAAATACCCCCTAGGTCCATCTATGTTGTCACAAACGGTAAGATTTTATTCTTGTTTATGGCCAAGCAATATTCCATTGTATATATGTACCACCTCTTCTTTATCCTATCATGTATTGGATAAAGGTTGCTGCCATACCTGGGCTATTGTAAATAATGCTGGAATGAACATAAGGATGCACATATTTTTTCGAATTAGTATTTTGGATTTTTTTTTATAGTGACATTGATTATTGAAATCCAGTAAGTTTCAAGTGTACAATTTAACAGTAAGGCATATGTATATTGCATTGTGTGTTCACCTCCCATAATTAGATTTCTTTCTATCACCATATAGTTGACCCCTTTAGTATTTTGGATTTCTTCAGATAACTACCCAGAAGTGCAATTGCTGGGTCATAAGGTAGTTCTATTTCTAATTTTTTGAGGAAACTCCAAACTGTTTTCCATAGTGGCTGCACCAATTTGCAATCCCACAAACACTGCACAAGGGTTCCCTCTTCCCCGACACCCTCACCAGCACTGGTTGTTTGTTTACTTCTTGATGATGGCCATTCTGACAGGTGTGAGATGACATCTCATTGTGGTTTTAATTTTTATTTCTCTGATGATTAGCAACCTTGAGCATCTTTTCATATGTCTATTGGCCATCTGTGTGTCCTCATTGGATACATGTCTATTCAGGTCCTCTACGCATTTTTTTATCAGATTCTTAGGTTTTTTTGTGTTACGTTGCATAAGTTCTTTATAAATTTTGGATATTAACCCCTTATCGGATGTATCATTGGCAAATATCTTCTCCCCTTCAGTCATGCACTTTATGTTGAGCATAGACTCATAAGATGTTGGGGCCAAATGGATCCTCGGATACTCTTTAGCCCAGTGTCTCATACAGATTTTCGAACTGTAGCCTCTCCACCATGGGCTATAGTAACAGGAGGGAGTGGAACAGAGTAGTGAAAATTAGCTGGTCTGAAGATTTGATATTGGGAAGTACCAATCTGATATAACCTTGACACTTAACAGGCATGTTAAGGATCTTGTTAGCAAGCAAGTGACCCCAATTATAACCAACTTAAAAAAAGGAACTTGTGGGAGACAATTAGGAAAGGGACACACAGGACCAACTGATGGCTAGGGCCCATCTTGGGGGAATGGGCAGGAACAAAGGGGCACAAGGATGCAAGAAGCATGGCAGCACCTCATAGCCAAAGCATCCCTCTGTAGTGTCTGGGATGCAACCACGACCAGCCATCCCTTTGTCCCTTCCTCAGATTGAGAGGGTCTGATATGCTGAGTACAGGTACTGGGCCTACTCCTGGTTGACCTAATATCTGGTTCCTTCAGCGTCCTGCCCTCTGGTTCTCTGGATATGGGAATAATTCTCCCACCAAAATTATTCTTCCCCTCTTATATAGAGGAAAGACAATTAAAACAACAACAACAACAACAACAACAACAAAGCTAGGGTCTGCTTCAGGATGAAAATGACTTCTAGGTAGCCAAACATTACCAGATGATTTCAGTAGTCGGCAGCCAGATTTGGTAATTGGAACAAAGTGTGATGGGAAATGCAGTGCTTGAGAACTGTGGGAGGACAGAGCACAGGAACCTCATCTATTCTGGTCAAGGAAGGCCTGTACATGTCTGGGAGGCTGGGTGGTTGGAACAAGGGATAGTTGTAGAGAGAGGGCTGGGGCGGAGTGTTCTAGACATGTGTGAAGGTGTGTGTAAGGTGATTCATGGCCTTCAGAGATGAGAAAGGGAGAGATTCACCAGAGTCTCACAGAGAGGTGAGGCAGGACTGGGCTAGAGCTGAAGCTCTGTTGCTGGCAGCATGGCGCCATACTTCCTCTGTTGCTGCTAAAAGGTTACGTAAATGGAGGAGCATTGCTGAACAAAAGAGAAGTTTTTGATTTAAACTGAGAAGGTAATGATTTAAAAAGAGAAATTACAAACCAAGTGGCACCACTTACAGTTTTAACCATCTTCTACATACTTGTTCAGGTTTCTCTCTTTATAGATTTTTCTCTATGTTTCAAATTTCTAAATTGTAGACTGTAACTACGAGAACAATAAACTTTAAGTAATAATAAAATATTTAAAAAGAGATACTATGGCATAGGGCATCTGTGAGAAACACGTATAGTGTCAATAGTGAAGAAGGATGTGGCCCCTGATGTAGGAAGCTTGTGTGGTAGGAGAGCATGAGACTCAAGAGAATGTAAGCAACTGAGCAGATGGCTGGTTTCTCTAGTAAGTGAGGATAGCAGTAGAAACTGGCTTTTTATTTTCTTAAATGAAAATACAGTGAAAACATCATGTTTCTGAAAAACGAGTCTGGGCAACAAACCAGAGAACTTGGGGAAAGGAGAAAGAACAGGGTGGCTATTAACTCATTTTCCTGAAGATATCTGGAAGTCCGCTGTACTAGATCTACCCACAGAGTACATTTTTCTGAATGACACCAAAAAGAGGCCTGAACTATCACTTTGGTGGGAGGTGGGACTTGCATTGTGTCATTATGGGTGGACATGGGTGGTTCCTGGCCATGAAGAACCCAGTAAGAGGTGGTTCTTGAATGCCTGATTACCATGTGCCTAAGTTTCTCAGAGTTGGGTGTTTCGCACATAGAAAATGTTTTTGGCATGTGGTGGCATAGGTTTATACAGAATGGCCAGGCCCACATGCCACAAAAAGATGTTTTGCATGGTATGGAAAAGGAAAAAAACACAAAAGCACTTTGCACTGGGGACAGCAGAGTACCTTTCATGGAAAAAAAAAAGTGCCATTTGAGTTGGCTTTTGTAACTAGTGGCCAGAAATAGGAATGAGAATGAGGAAGGACATTACAGAAAAGAAGGACACCTCAGCAAGGGCACAGAGGCAGGAAATGTGATTGTGTCTCACTCTTTTGATCACAATTTTTCAGCAGGTGTAGCCAAATTTCATTGTTGTACTACCATCAAAATTTTTGTCTGCCTCCTTTACATGGTCTTCATAGCCATGCCTTCCACTGTCACCAATGTGATCTTCTATTCTTTAAACTCTAATAATCTTTATGTATATAGGAGGTTAGAAATACTTTTCTTTGTAGAAATTCAAGCACAGATAAAGTTTAAGTGCCTTGTGATGACCCCCTCATCTTAGTCACCTTCCTAGTGATGGCCTTTAGTCATCAGCTTGGTGGGTAAACTTCCAGGCCTTTTCCTGCAGTACCATTTTGTTGGTTTAATTTTTAACATAAATGGTATCATACTGTCTGTTTTTCCCCCCTGAAAGTGATTTTCTAATGTGCAAATCTTATAAAATTATTTTAATAAGTGAAAACAGTAATTCATACTCTCATTTTAAAAAAGTATCGTAGTACACAAGGGTAATTCTGAGACAGAAGCTGACTCTGTCCTTCTTCTGCTTTCAACTCTGAAAGGTTCCCCATTGCTCACATGAAAAATGTCACACACATCCCTGGACTGCATCTGGCTTCTACTTCTCACTGCAGCCTCATTGGCCCTCCTGGCCGTCCTTTCCTCCCTAGCCAGTCAGCTGTGCATTCACTCTAGCCCCTGCAATACTAGGTTGGGCAACCTCTCCCAGAGCTGTGTACATTTCCCCTCCTATGATGGACTGATGACTTGAGTTAGTTGTAGCTGGCATCCTTGTGGTCTCTGGGCTCTGAGCCTCTTGTCAGGAGCAGCACTGGAGGTGAGATAGCACACAGGTCAGAGCTGATGTAGCCATGCCGTCAAGGCTCACTGTTGCTCATGTGCCTAGCGGAGTGGTGCTGGAGGAACCAGCCCCTGTTCTGCATCTAGAAGAAGGATGTTAGCATCAGTCTCAGAGGGCTGTTGACAGGGTTGATGAATCACTGTGTGAAAAGCCCTGGGAACAGGGCTTCTGTGGCGAGTGCTCAGTGTAAGCTGCTGTTCATACCCTGGCTGTTGTTCTTCACTGTTGCACCCCTGGGGCCCAGCATGCAGGGCCTGGAATGTAAGTGTCCAATAAATGTTTGGATGTAAATAATGGAAGGAAGGAAAAGAGATGTACCTGACATGTATGTGAGGATATGCACTTTAGTTATTTCCATGTCTAAGCCACTGTGAATAATGCTGCAATAAACATAGAGGTGTATATACATATAATGTCATTTATGTCATTATGTCATAATGTCATAATGTCATTTGTATATATATCTTTATAGATAAACGTTTTCAAATTTTGGGGGTAGATACCCAGAAGAGGGATGCTGGGTCATATGGTAATTCTATTCTTAATTTTTTGAGGAACCTCCATACTGTTTTCCATTGTGGCTATATCAATTTACATTCCCACCAGCAGTGCACAAGGGTTCCCTCTTCTCCACGACCTCTCCAACACTTGTTATTACTTGTTGTGTTGATAATAGCCATTCTAACAGGTGTGAGGTGGTATCTCATTGTAGTTTTGATTTGCATTTCCCTAATAGCTAGTGAAGTTGAGCATCTTTTCATATATCTGTTAGTTGTTTATATATCTCCTTAGGAAAAGTGTCTGTTCAGGTCCACTGCTCATGTTTAAATTGGTTTGTGCGCTTTTGGTTTTGAGTTGTATGAGTTCTTTATATATTTTAGATAATAGTCCCTTATTGAAGGTGTTGTTTGCAAACATCTTCTTCCAATTGGTTGGTTACCTCTTTGTTTTGTTGATGGTTTCTTTTGCTGTACAGAAGCTTTTTCATTTAATATAATCCCATGCATTTATTTTTGCTTTTATTTCCGTTGCCTTTGAGCTCAAATTAATAAGATCTTTTCTCGGACCAAGGCCCATAAGTTTAGTACCTATATTATCTTTTATGCATTTTATTGTTTCAGGTCTTATATTTAGGTCTTTGATCCGTTTCAGTTAATTTTGGTGTATAGTGACAAATTGAAGTCTAGTTTCTCTTTTTTTTTCAATGTGGCTTTTCGATTTTCCCAGCACCATTTATTCAAGAGGCTTTGTTTTTTCCATGTGTGTTGTTTGGCTCCTTATTTGCCCCTATATATTTGTGGGTTTATTTTTGAGCTCAATTCTGCTCTATTGGTCTGTGTGTGTTTTTCTTCCAATACCATGCTGTTTGATTATTGTCGTTTTGTAGTATAATTTGGAGTCAGGCAGTGTGATACCTCTGGCGTTCTTCTGTATTCTCAGATTGCCTTGGTTATTTGGGGTCATTTGTGGATCCGTGTAAATCTGATGGTTTTTCGGTTCTATTTTTTTTTAATGTCATTTGGGTACAAAGGAAAGATAGCAGACTAGGTAAAAGCAGGGTTCGCCTCCTCCCAGGTCCACATTGAAATTACAATCAAATTATAAAATTATCAACATGGAGAATCACCTGAAGTCCAGCTGATCATAACACCTCTGTCTGATAATATAAAGGAGCCACATCGAAGCCAGTAGGAGGGGCAAAGCCTCTAATTGGGCTAGACCCACACCTGCAGGTGGTATTGGATCACTGGGAGAGAGAGCAAGGCTGCAGAGGCTCTCCTGAAGGAGAGGGGGTTCCTGGTCTCATCTGAAGTCTCCCCAGCCCAGGGAAGAGGAGATTCCAACAACTCTGACTGTAGAAACCAGAGGGAATTCTGGCAGTTTGGGTGAGATGGAAGCAGACTGAATCCTTAGATGTCCCTTTGAAGGACCACGCACAGGCTTTCTGACCTGCGGACATAGACACTCACCAAGGACACCAGCGGTGGGTCAGAGGCTTGAATGGAATTAATTCTGAGAAAGTCTGCATTACCTGGCACCAGAACGAGGGCTGGAAGGGCAACTACCATTGATCCTCAGTTTGGCCTCCCTACAAGGTAATTTACAGACCACGCCAGTTTGACTGTGCAGACCCCTTCCACAGAGCCATTAGGAAGTGCTGGTCAGAGGGGAACAGCCTGCCCAACTGACCTGCATATTGCCTGCATTTGTTGCTGGATGGCTGCCAAGCCCTGCTCCAATTCAGGGCCAAGCATTCCCAGCAGGCAGCCTGAGCTGCGAATCACATTTCCAAGATAGGGTCAGGCAGATCACTGCTGCCAACACGAACTTGGGCAGATATCAGTGTTCTGTGGGCCAGTCCCAGATAGCAGTTGGTCTTGCTGTGATCTGGGACTTATGTGGGAACTCCCGAATAGTTACCAAAGTTGCAGCAAGACTGAGGCTGTATTGAACTGACTGCAATTGTCTCTCTGAGACCCCGCCCCACCTTACCCACAAATTGCCCCAGGCAGGCCCATTGTCAGTGAACTGCCAAAGCCCAGCCCTTCCCCTCCCATGATCTCCCAATCCACACAGGCAACAAACTTTAGCTGACACAGTGTGGGTACTGCACGGAACTCAATGGAAAGCAGAACTTTGCTGCCTGCAAGAATTGCAATATTGTGTCCGAGGAGCGCAGGGGTCTGTGGGACCGCCCCATGACGGCAGCTGGTCTCACTGTGATTTGTGACTACAGCGGGAATGCCCAGGCACAGAAGTTGCAGCAAAACTGAGGCTTGGCTGGTCAGACCTTGGATCCCTGACATTACGCTTCAACCAAGCCACAAAGTGCCTGCAGCCCATTGACAACAGCCTCTTGTGCCCTGCTTGGCTCTGGGGTTGTGCAGTCAGCGCAGGCAACAGACCTTGGCTAGCGTGGTGAGCACATTTCAAGGAAAACAGTTATAGACAGAGCACTGCTGCCTGAACGAGCTGCAATATTTCTTGAGAGGATTGCAGGGGTCTGTACTGGCCTGACAGCCCTTGTCTCCCTAAGCTCCTGCTCCATCCAATACACAAAATGCCTGCTGCACATTGATAGGCAGCTGCCCCTGCCCTGGAGTAGCACATTTAGGCCAAGGGTGGGCAGTGGCTGACCTTGCTACAAGTGGAAACTTGTACACAGAGCCAAACCCCTGAGATTTGTTCAAGAGATATTGCAGCTGATACTGGCACCGCCACCAAAACTTTCTCCCAAGATGCACAGACCTCCCAGGGCAGTGCAAACTGACTGTTGATTGCTGTCTAATGCACTGCCTGAGAAGAGTGCACGGTAGGGGTGGTTGCTAGGCAATGAGCACAACTTGAGCAAACTGTGAGTTGGATACAGCAGAGTCTCATTCATGAGGTTGAACTAGCTGATCTCATTGGGCCAATGCAGATTCAGAATTGGTCGTGTGGGGGGAGGTTTCAACACAGGCAAGTTGGCTCCCGTCTATGGACTGCACCGGAGAAAGACCTGCCAAATAACAATGGCTGCTGTCCGTCCAGCCCTTGCCCCAATGTTATGTAACTCAGTCTTTTCCCATATGTCTCTTGTGCTTCCCAAGCTGCTGACCTTCTGCCAAAACCCAGGGCGAGTGCCTGTAAATGAGTGAGTCTGTGCATGCAGACCCTTTATGGCAGGGTTCCCCAACCTCTGGGCTATAGACCAGTACCAGTCTATGGCCTGATTAGGAACTGGGCCTCACAGCAGGAAGTGAGCAATGGGCGGGTGAGTGAAACTTTATCTGAATATGCAGCTGCTCCCCAGTGCCTCTGCTCCACTTCAGATCATCAGGCATTAGATTCTCATAGGAGCAATGGTCCCTGGTGCCAAAAAGGTTGGGGACAACTACTTTAATGGATTTTCAGTTTCCTTTTGTCTCACCTAGATGGTCGGAATCCTCACTGATTTTACAGTCAGATTTTGTGGGAACTCCTCTTCCCAGCATGAAAACCCTGGGCTGGGGAACCTTTGTGTGTGGCTAGGGCCCTTTGCTCCTTCAGGGGAACCTGTGCAGCCACTATTCTTCCTGGTGCTCAGCTGCCACATGTGAATGTGGGGCCAGCTGGTTTCACAACCCTGCCCTCCTACCAGTCTTGATGTGGCTTTTTTTATATCTTCAGTTGTATGTGATATGTTCCTCTGGTCTTCAGGTGATTCTCCAAGTTAATTGTTTTATAATTTGGTTGTAATTTTGATGTGGTCATTGGAGGAGGTGAACCCTGCATTTACCTAGCTTGCCATCTTGGCCCCCTCTGATTTTGTTTATTTTAGTATTTTTTCTCTTTTCCTTAGTGAGTCTATCCAGAGGTTTGTCAATTTTATTAATCTTTTCAAAGAACAAGCTTCTTGTTGCATTAATTTTTTCTCTTATCTTTTTGTTCTATATTTCACATAATTCTTCTCTGATTTTTATATTTCCTTCCTTCTGCTGACTTTGGCTTCATTTGTTCTTCTTTTTCTAGTTCTTTAAGATGTAATGTTATGTTGTTTGGAATTTTTCTTGTTTCTTGAGATAGGCCTGTAGTGATATAATTTTCTCATTATTGCTTTTGCTGCATCCCAAAAGTTTTGTTATGTTGTAAAATTATTCGCATTGTCTATATATCTTTTGACCTCTCTTTTAATTTCTTCTTTGACCCAGTCATTCTTTAGTAGCATGTTTTTTAATCTCCATATATTTGTGTTTCTTCCCACTTTCTTATCTGCTGTTGATCTCCAGTTTCAAAGCATTGTGGTCAAAGAATATCCTTACTTTGATTTCAGTCTTCTTAAATTTATTGAAACTAATTTTGTGTCCCAACATATGGTCTATCCTTTGGAATGTTCCATGTTCACTAGAGAAGAATATATAATCTGGTGTTTTGGTATGAAAGGCTCTGTAAGTGTTAATTATGTCCATTTGGTCTAATGCGTCATTGAAGGCTGATGTTTTCTTGTTGATTTTTCTATTGGATAATCTATCCATAGCTGTCAATGGGGTATTTAGGTCCCCTATCATAACTGTGCTTTTGTCAGTTTCTCCACTTAGTTCTATTAGTAGTTGCTTTATACATTTTGGTGCTCCCTGATTGGGAGTATATATGTTGATAAGTGTTATGTCTTCTTGATGTATTGTCCTTTTTATCATTATAAAAGGTCCATCTTTTTCTCTTATTACCTTTTTTATCTTGAAATCTATTTTGTTGGATATAAATATGGCTACACCTACTTTTTTCTAGATACCATTTTCTTGGAGTATGATTTTCTACCCTTTCATTTTGATTCTATATTTGATCTTGCAGCTGGGATGTGTCTCCAGAAGGTGGCATATGATTGGGTTTTGCTACTCTGTGACTTTCTATTGGTGAGTTCAGTCCATGTACATTTAGGGTGATTATTGATGTACAAGGATTTCCTATAGCCATGTTATCTTTTGTTTTCTGGTAGCTCGGTGTCTCCTTTGTTTCTTTGCCCTTGTGTTTCTGTCTGTTATTTTAGTTTGGTGGTATTCTATGATTTTTTTCTTCTGTTTCCTCTTTTTTATGCTATATGTCTCAGTTCTGGATTTTTTTTTCTTTTTGGTGTGGTTATCATTAAGTTTATGCAAAAGGAAGTTTCATATTACAGAAGTTCTTTTTCTTCTGATTGCATTTTATTTTTTCATTCCCCTTTGCAAATTCAGGTACCCCCTCCCCTTTTCTATTTTTGTTTTCTTGAATTATACCTGTTTATGCTCTGAGTTAATTTCCAAGTAGAAGTAGCTACTGTCTTCTTCACTTTTTTCAAAATATGTTTTGACTTCTTTTAACCATTAGATAATATTTAAGTGTATTATATCTTACTCTGAATAAAGGTTGCAATTTCCTGCTTCTGTCTGTCAGTCGATATACTCATAGTTTAATGTCTTTTTGTCTTTTTGTTTCAGGTAGAATAACTCCCTTCAGTATTTTCTGTAATGCAGCTCTGTGATAAAAAAATTCTCTCAGTTTCTGTGTGTCTGGAAAGGTCTTTATTTCTCCTTCATATCTAAAGGATAACTTTGCAGATATATTATTCTAGGTTGGTCATTTCTCTCTTTCAGTAGTTCAAATATTTGATTCCATTCCCTCCTGGGTCATAGAGCTTCTGCTGAAAAATCCAATGATAATCTAATGGGATTTTCTTCATAGGTTACCCTCTTCTTTTTACTGGCTGTCTTGAGAATTCTTTCTTTGTCATTAATTTTCGACACTTTACTAAAAGGTTCCTTGGAGAAGGTCTTTTTGGATTGAAATAATTAGGTGTTCTATTTGCTTCTTGAATTCAAGGATCCAGTTCTTTCTATAGGGTTGGGAAGTTCTCATTGATTGTTTGAATAAGCTCTCTGTCCCCTTCTCCCTCTCTTCTCCTGGTATACATACTCATTATTCTTATATTGCTCTTTCTGATGGAGTCAGATAGTTCTTATAGAGATCCTTCATTCTTTTTTTACTCTCGAGTCTCTTCTTCTGTGTCATTTCTAGATTTCTGTCTCCAATATCACTAATTCTTTCCTCCAGCTTCATTGCCTAAGCTCCCTAGTTTGTTCTCATCTCTTCTACTGAGTTCTTCAGCTCCAGAATTTCTATTTTTTTTAAGTTTCAGTCTGTTTAGTACTCCTTTTGTTCATTCCTTTCATTTCTGAGTTTATTAAGTTCCTATCTGAGTTTTCTTGCATCTCAGTACTCCTTTTGCTCATTGCTTTCATTTCTGAGTTTATTAAGCTCCTATCTGAGTTTTCTTGCATCTCATTGAGTATTTCCAGAACTGCAATCTTGAATTCTCTGTCATTTAGGTCACATATTTCCATGTTTTTAAGTTTATTTTCTAGATATATTTTACTTTCTTTCTGACATGCCTTGTTACCTTGGTTGTTTGTGGTATTTGATGGAGTATTTCTATGCCTAGGCATTTATGGGAATGAACTCTGCACTCTTTTTTTTTTTTTTTTTTTGAGTGATACCTCTTTACTAGGTTGATAAGAGGTCTTTCTTTTGTTTTTAAGTAGGTGCCACTGGAGCACAAGTGTTTTATTTTCTCTTGTACTGCTCAGGCTTTTTGGATGTATGCGGGCAATGGAAAATGCCTGTATTCCCTAGCGAGGTGGATGTCTCCTCTGTGACTAGATCACCTCAGTTTCAGGTCACCAATCTCATGAGAAAATATGGTGTTCAATGGGCTTCCAAGCCCATGAAATCCTGGCCCTGCCCCTCAGTCAGATGCAGTGCTGCACTGCTCTTGGTGCCGAGGTGCCCCCACTGGGATTAGCTGTGATAGGTGGGGGCAGGATGGACCGGTAGAGGGCATTTGTGTATTTGTGGCTTTGTTCACCTCCCAGTAATGGCCACTGCAAGACTTCAGCTTCCTTGCTTCTATATCTTCACGCCTGTCACTGGGATTAGCCAGAGTATGCATCTGTCGCTCAGGAACTGTCTCTCCAGTTCTTAGGGCTGTAGATTTTCTGCTCTGTCATGCAATACTCACTGCTACAGCTTCTTCTGGGACCCACTGCTAACTCTGGGAGGATTGGAGGAGGTGACCATACTCTGTGGCTTTGTTTTCTGCCTGGTAATGGCAACAGCTAGAAAACAGCTGTCACATCCCTGTATTCTATCTCTGCCCCATCACTGGGTTCAGCCGTAGTATATGGTGATCACTCAGGCAGGAA
>NW_006438900.1:366410-382072 GCF_000325575.1 Pteropus alecto
GAATGCTCATGGCCACAGAGAGCACACACTACAAATTGATTCCTCCCCGCTTCTGGCCTACAGTGAGCTCCAGGCTGCATCTATGCTACACATTTCTGCTCTTCTGTATTCCCCACCCCCCTGGTGGCTCCAATTCACCCACCTTCAGATGTTTCAATGTGCGGATCTCTCAGATGTTTTTAAGTGTTGAGAGGGAATCCTTTATTGAATTATAGCTGTTCAACTTGTTATAACTTCAAGGGGAGGGATTGGTGCAACTCTCATGCTGCTATTCTTCTGAGATCACTACAGCTTAACTGTCTTGCTGATTTTTTTTTAAGGTGAATCTTGCAAGGACTCCAATTTCCACAATGGCCTCAGAGTCTGCAGAGAATAAATTAGATCTGTTTAGAAAGGCTATAAGTACAGTAACTCCCATCATCTGAGCGTCTTATGGGAACATTCCATCATTAGAAATGGAAACTGCAGTCTTAGAGGGTCACCATTTGTTACCTGAGAAAGCCTTTTGCAAGGGGGTGTCACCAAGAAACTGACCCTGAATTCTCAGCCACCTCATGATTGATGGGGAGGTCACCAAGGCTGCCTGGGAAAGAAAGGCTAATCCAGGTTTGAACCCTGATTGTTGAGCAGCGGGCCTCATGAGTGTGATACAGTGGGCTCATGTGTGATGCAAGTTAACAAGTGTTACTGCTGGGTACTTGCAGTGTGGTTTGGGATTGGCAGCAGTCGCATCAGCTGGGAGCTAGCTAGGAAGGCCACATCTCATCCTCACTCAGACTCTTTAATCGAGTCTGTGTTTTAACCAGTGAACCATTTGTATGTTCATATTGGAGAGGCAATGCCTACCATGCTTTGGCGCTATTCACTCAGCCCTCCTTTCATCTGTCTGGACAAACACCAGGCTAAGACAATAATTCTCAGCCCTGGATGCACATTAGAATAATAGGGAAAGTAAAAATAATTCTGACATTTGGCCTCACCCCAGGTATGTCAAATCCAAGTCTCTATAGGATGATTAGTAGCCAAGGTTATGATCCGTGCTCTAAGAAGTCAGACACATCTGTGTGTTCAGGAAGCCTGTCTTTCCCCAGTAGCTACCCTGTTTAGGGCCATTTGCCTGCCAGCCTCTGTAGCTCTGGTGCTTGCTTGCTTTCCAACACACCCTGGCTCTGCTCTCCTATCATTTCTGGCTCCAGTCTGCCCCTCAGGTCATCCTCACTGGCCTGCCTACCTTTGAGTGGGAAGAGTGCCACCTCATTTATTCATTCATTCATTCATTTCTCAGCTTCTCCATCTTCAGGGAGGTGGGAACATAAGAAGTGAGGTGACCCTCCTTGATTTGGGGGCATTAAAATCAGTCATTTGGGATAATGTTACAAGAGTGACTATTGAGTCAAAAGGACTGAACATGTTTGCAGCTTTTGATACATGTTATTAGATTGTTTTCCTGAAGGATCATACCAGTGCACAATTCTACCTATGATATGAGTAGTTTTGTTGCACCCCTGCCAGAGTTGTGTTTACTGATTTAGTAGACAAATGTGGTACCCTGCTCTTTCTTCCAGTTGGAACTGATTATTGACACAGAACTTGGCTTTACATCTTTCACAAAAGTTTTGAACGTGGTGATCAACTTAAAGGCAGGAAGATGAGGAAGAAGGAAGCTGAGCAAGTGCTACAGAAATTTGTACAAAAAAAAATGGCTGATCGAAGTGCTTTGTCCCATGGTTTCCCTAGCTTGGCTCATTTTTTAGAATGAATAATAATTATTCCTCTAAAACCATACTATATCCAACCGATGTTCATTGAACTAGGTCCTCAGGCCCCTATATCTGCTTTGACACCCACAGCAACCCTGTGAGAAATTTTTGGAGCCTCCTGTTCACTCATGAGGTCTGTCCAGGGAGCCACAGCCAAAGTGGCAGAGCTAGAGGTTGCACCTAGGTTTGTGGGCTCCAAGATTTGACCCCTGGTCCACAGACTGCAAATAATTGTAGTACAGTGGTTAACAGGAGACCTTGAGCTACTTGTCTGTAAGAGGGGCATAATAATATCTACCTCAGGGGTATAAAAGACAGAAGTGAGATGATATATGTCAAGTGTCTAGAGCTGGGCTCCCGGAGGTTATTGTCAGCATTATATTATTCAGAGCCAGTGCCCTTGGATTTTTTCACTTAGATGTTGGTCCTTAAGGAGCAAAGAGGACATGTGTACAAACTTTTGGAGAGGAGTTGTGGAAATCTGTAAAGGATCAGACTTCAGGTTCAAGTTTCTAGATATACCATGTCTAGTTATACTGGTTGGAGCAGAACAGATGCTTCTGTTCTTTTCTGCAAAAGGTACCACTGTTTCCAAGACACCCAAGCTGGTACACTTTCCCAGTTTTCCATAGCACCATCCCCTTTGAGTGTGTCTGTGCAGGATGTGCTCAGGTTGGCTCTCAACCTCCCTACTTGGTGATCAGACCCATGGCTGGAGGCTGCTGCTTGTAGCTGACATGATTCTTTACTTCCTTTTCAGGAGAAGTACACTTCTGGTAATCATAGTTATAGTGTTCTGAATTATTGATCTCTAAAGAGATGGGCTGTCTCTGGCAGTATGACTGGAAATGTTCAGTTCCTGAGGTACTTTCCTGAAGGGAGGAAAATGGCTGGAGAAGTCACAGGGGTGGCAAGCTCTCCCTGTGACTAGTGAGTGCCAGGGTCTCTGGGTATGTTGGTGCACATCACGTCCTTGGGTCCTCCTGGCCGCCCTGTGATGATTAAGAGCTCATTAGCTCTGTTTTTTTAGCTGAAAAAACTTCACCTTCATGGTCTGGGAGCTGTCCTACACCCAGTAAGTATCAGATCCATGTTCAAGCCCCAGTTCAGGTGACTATAGCTCCCCATCAATTGCTTAGTTACAATTTTTCTTCCTCTCTGGTATGGAGTTGGCCATATGGAACATTCTTAGGCAGCTCGGGTTATAACTGACCACATTCTATTCTCGGGCCAAAATCTTCAAGGTCAGGAGCTATGATTTTTTCACTATGATTTTTTCACATTGTACCTCTTTGCAACTGTGAGCACTCGGTAAATGCTTGCTGATTGGGTGACTGGGCAGGTGGATACAGTTCCAGAGGAATGGAATTTATTTAAAACTTACAAAAATGATACACGACATACTTGCTCCTTATGGAAAGATTAGAAAATATTGATATAAAGAAACACACTGAAGTTACCTGTTATTTCACCTGCTAGAGCTAACCACTCCACCATCCAGTACACTCTCTGCACCCTACTTTGGACTGCAAGTTATCATGCATATCTAGCACATGCTGGCATTACACTTCATGGTTGCAGAGACCCTAACTTTATTGCTACACTCTCCCTGTGGCCCAGCCCTTTGCTGCCTAAAGAGGTTGAGTGATGGGAGAAAAAACATGCCTCTGGGGTTTGTTGGACTTTAGCTTTGGGTCCAGGCTCCTCTCCTCTCTGCTTCTTCCTTAGTAAAATGGAGACATTGGTGCCATCTTCTTCAGGGGCAGACTTGAGCTCCAATGAGATGGGAGATCAGAGGTTCTATGAGCAGCTAAATAAGCAAGTGCTATAGAAATTAACATGTGCCTACCACAGCCTGGTGCCCTTGCAGTCCTTGTGGGAATTCTCTTGTTGACTGACTCTCTGTGCCTCACATGGATGAAGGAACAAACTCTGTGGGATTGTATGGAGACATCTCCAGGTTCTTCCTCTGGCCTTGTCTCTTGCCACTACCTCTGGCAAGTGGCTTCTCATCTCAGCCTGTGTTTCACATCTGAAGAATATGGATATTGATTGCTGTCAAATGTTTTTTAGTAAGAGTCAAATGTTTTCTGAACTGGCTGGCACAGTAAGGGTTGCCATCAGTTCTATTATTAAAGCTGGTTTGAGTTTGATTTGGTTAAATGGGCATGTCCTTAGAGTTATCAGAATTAAATATAATACTTTTATTCTAACTGGGTTTATCAGTCAAAAAAGTTTATTTTATGTCTGCTGTAAAATTTGTCAGCAAGAAAAATAACTTGGTATGATGAAATTTTCATAAGTAATCTGAACATACTTGTTAACAGCAGGTAAATTAAATAAATGTAAGTAGGATAAAAAGATTTTAAGATGAAACTTTTCAGAAATAAATATTTGTTATGATTTATATATACTTCAAAATAATTTCCCAAAATATTTTGGTAATTTGAAACCTTACGGTTTTGCTAAGTTAAGTCAAAATATAGAAATTATTGAATATCTAGAGCATTTCCAAATAATATAAAAATGGTGAAATATGAATTACTGAACATAGGTTTATCTACTTTTTTGCTTCTTATTGTAGGGGAACTAAAGATGTTTGCGTCTATTAGTAAACATGTTATTAGAAATATTGTTATAATAAATGTTTCTAGAAATTATGAAATGTGTTCATAAATTTGTCAGTCTAAAGGAATACTGGTGTAACAGACAGTTTACAATTGCTTACTTCTTCATTTTCATGGGAAATTAAAGTTTTCAAGGATAGAGTGCATGTTTTTGGCAGTAGAAGGAATAAGGAATAGAGATACACTTTCGTTAAGAGAAATGAAGTAATTTTGTCCTGATTATTTCTGAATTGAGTAAGAGACCAAGAGATAAACTAAAATGGACATAGAAAGTTGTAGAAATTTTATGAAAAAGAAATTTTATGAAAAGGAAATTTTATTTGTGGTCAAGCCTAATAAGATTGAAATAAATATAATCAATCAGAACCAGTGTGGTCATTATGGTCAGAATCAAGGTGAAGTGATAATCAGGGTCAAGATAGTGATCATTGTCAGAGTCAGTCTGAGGTACCATTTCAAGGTCAGGATAAGGATGAGAATTAGAATCAATGTCAGGATTAGCTTCAGGGTCAGAGTCATGGTGATGGTCATATTGAGAGTCAGAATTTAGATCACAATGAAGATATGGAAGAGTGTGAGGGTCAGAGTAAGTGTCAAGTAGAAGTTAGGGTAAGGAGGAAGGTCAGAATCAGAAGCAGGGTCAGTGTCAAATAGATGGCCAATGGAAGAGTCAGTATGAGGGTCACAGTCAGGGTCATGGTCATTGCGAGAGACACCCACATAATTGAGGATGAGCTTCTGAGTTATTCATGTCAGGGTAAGCATCAAGTGTCCAGTCAGGATGATTATCAATGTCAGAGATATGGTCAGTGTCAGAATCAGGTTGAGGGTCTAGGTGAAGGTAAGTATAAGAATTGGGTGAGAGTGAAGGTCAGGTCAAGCTCAAGATCGTGATGAGGGTCAGATCACTGTCAGGGTGAGAGTGAGGATGAAGGTCACGTTTACAGTGTGAATAAAGGGAGGCAAAGGTTCATAGTTAAGATCATGGTCAGAGTAGAGATAAGGGTCCATTTGAATTTCAGTGTCTTGGTAAGGGTAAAGTTCACAATTAGGGTCAGAGTTATGTTCGTGAACAAAGTGATGATGAGGGTCTGTTTTAGTGCTAGAGTGAGGTTTTGGTTAGGTTGACAGATTAGGTTCAAAGGTAAGTATGAGAGTGAGGATCATGTTTGGGGTCAAGTTCAGGACATGGTAAGAGAAAAGTTATTTTTAGAGTAAGAATCACGGTATGAGGTCGGCTTCAGTCAGGAGAAAAGTCAGAATCAGGTAAGTTTAAGGATAAAGATCAGTGTCAGGTTCAGGGTGAGGGCCCATGTGAATTATTGGGTCTTGATGAACATAAGGATCATGCTCAAGGTTAAGTTGAGTCATTGTGAGGGTCAGTATGGGAATCAGTGTCAGGCTTAGGATGAAGAGTCAGGAGTGTGAGGCAACTGTTCAGAGTCATGCTCAGGATGAAGGTCAGGGTAAATTTCAGCATAGGATTATGATCAGGATCAGGGAGGTGCCAACCTGGCAGGGCGAGGGAGGGTTAGGCTGAGAGTATGGTTCAGGTTCAGCTCAAGTTTCAGATTCAAGGCAATTTCAAAGGCATAATGAAGGTATGTGTGAGGATCATTGTAGAATCAGAGTGAGATCAGGGTTAGAGAAAAGGTAATGTTCAAATCAGGGTAAGTGGAATATAAGCACCAGAGTTAGGGTCAGGATCAGGTATGGGTCAAGTTTATGGTCATGATGAGGGTCATGGTGAGGTTGAGATTCAGGGCCAGGGTGAGGGTCCAGTTGAGTGCTGGTGTAGGATTAGCTTCAATTATAAGGCTGGAGTAAGGGTGAAACGAAGGTAAAAGTGGGAGTTAGTCCAGTAATGTTAATTTTATTATTATGAACCATCAGATCCTGATGGTTTGTACTATTATCTCTGAAAAATCAAAATATTCCAAATTTTACTTCTTTGTAGATTTAAGACCAGATGCTTGGGTGATCAGAACATGAGAACATGCAGTAAAGTTTAACAGGTTTCTCTCCTAAAAAAAATGCTTTGTAATTTCTCAATTTCATACAGCTTATGAAATAGTTGGAATGAAATTTAGATGTTGCACTTCCCATTCTTCTACAACATACCTAATAATTGATCATCTTCCTTTATTTGAGCATTTGAGAAATTATCAGCCCACAGTTTCCAAGGCTGAATACTTCCGAATTTATGGAAAGTTTATTTTCATTAATTGAGCCTGAGTGGCCTCTTACCATTCTTTTAAGCTGCATCTTGTATAACAATGGAGTAAATCTAATACTTTCTTTAGATGGTTCCTTGGTCTCTCTGCTCCACCCATGCACAGTTGTCCAAGTCTTTTGCAAAGGGGACGCTATTGACTACTGTCCCACCTAAGCAAGCCCTGGGTCCCCATTAATGGGCTGAGATTTCCTCAGGGATGCAGTGGAAAGGCCCTGACCTCTGCCAAAGCCACCAACCGCACCTCAGAGTTGCTCACTGCCTGGTTCCCTGGGAGGCTACCATTCTCTTGGTGGGTCTTCCACAAGTTTAGAAGGATGGTTGGGGGCACTGAGCTAGTTCCCTTTGGACCTTGAAGCAGACTACAGAGACTCAACTACCAAAAATCAGAGGTGGGAGTGCACATATCCAAAGCGAAAGCTTGCTGGAAGTTGAGAAAACAACCATACTCAGTCCCAAACCTTTCCCACTGAAAAGACAACACGGAAAATGACAGGGAGAGAGTGGAGTCCCCTTCCTGGGCCCGCCTCAGGAACAGCATCTGATTGGTGCTCCCTGCCTTCAAGGCCCACTCCTCCTGCCTCTGAGAGCCCTCCCCCTGTGTCCCTAGGCTTTCCATGGAGATAACACAGCCAGTGGGCCCCTCCCTCCTCATTCTAGCAGCTTCATTTTGTTTTTTTAAAAGCTCATAAGCCTGGCCTGCCTCTGGTTCCACCCCCAGATCCCTAAAATAAGGCAGCTTAGAGTCTGGAGGTCAAAGAGAAAGGGAATGACAGGAAAAGGTTGGAGCTGCAGGGAAGTTGGGGCAGGAATCTAGGCTTCCCAATCCTGAGATCTGGGGTTTAGGAATGATGGAGCCAAAGGTTTTCACATCTGAAAAATAAGGGATGGGCTAAACGGTTCTCAAGATCCCTTCCAATTCTAAATCACAGCAATGCTCCAGGGAAGTATTGTGTGGTGATCTTTAGCGTCAGAAGATCTAGAACTTTGTTCAAGGTAGGGCAGGAGATTGGAAAATAGAAGTGGGTGGACTCTTAATTCCACCTAGCATAGAATGAACAAGACTGGGAGACTTCCAACAACTTATTTGTAGACAAGTGTGTCACAGGACCACAATTTCTGGAAAATTTTTATCTCCCTTTTTTTAATGACTCCTCTCCTCAGAACTTTCTCTTTAGTGCTTGCCTGTATTTCCTAACGGTTACTTAATCAAATCTCCAAGATTATATCTAGGAAGCAGGACTGAAGGAAAAGGAACCAAATGCCTCCATAAATCAGGAACTGACAATCGAAGAAGAGCCAGGAGGACCAGCAAAACCAATGTTGTTCTTTATTGAGGTGCCAAGACAGAGTAACACCCAAAAGGAACAGAGCCTGAGAACTTAAAGAATACAGAGGCAGAATTTAAGGATTTCTTACAGATGCAGGCCTAGGTCTCCGAGTGAGGAGAAAAGCAGTGGGTGATTTGGATGCTCATAAGGACTTTAGGAAGGCCCTATATTTGGCCAGAAAATGGGTAGACAAAGTATTCAGCTCTTGCCGAAGTTCCTGCAGAGCCCTGTCCTGCTCTTGCTGTTCTCCCGTCACCTGTTGCCTGTAATAGCTGATGTAGAAGTTCACCCAGTCATCTACCACAGTCACCATGGCTTCTTCAGAGATAGGAGGATCAGTGAAAACCTGGGCGGGAAGGACAGGGAGGTAGGTAAAGGAGAATGTGGTCAGCAATATGATTCCAGAATAACCCACAAACTCTGACGTCCTCTTTTCTCTGATTTATATTCCCTGTCTCTAATTGTTTCTATCAATTCTACCATTACTCTCCCAGCTCCCAATTTTCCTCCCTTCTCTGACCTCACCCACCCCTCAACAAAGCAGGCCTGTCATTTGAAACAGAGTGCCTGGGCTTACCTGCTGATTCAGCAGAACATTAAATTCCTTCATTCCTGTGGAAATGAGATCTTTATTAGCCTGAAGAAGGGCCATCTGCCTGTTTAGAGAAAAAGAATTTAAGTATCCTTTTCCCTTATCCCTGTGTATTTCCCCCAATTCCCTCACTCCCCTTAAAGATTCCTGGTACCCTCCAGGGCTACCTCCCCTCCAATACTTTTCAATTCCTGCCCTCCTCTGAAATTACGTTTCTCCCAGGTTGGCTCACCTTCAGGTCCAACAGTACTGTGTATATCTCACCCACACTCTCCAAGGTAAGTATGTCCTTCTGTGCTAAGCTAGATGTAGGCAAGGCGTCAAGTGTCAGCCTGAGAGGGAAACGCCCTGCATCAGGGCCTGAAGGAGGGTGATAAGCCAACCAGAGGAGGGGAAGAAAGGAGAGGCTTCCCTGGCATTAAAAAGATAGCAAGTCCACGAAAAACAGATAAGTGGGGAGACACAGGAAACCAAACCAGGGACAGATCTTTGCCCTCTGCCTCACATTCTAGTATCCAGGCTCCAAATGCTAACTAACATTAACTGATCCCCTGTTACATGACAGGCACTTTTAAACCATCATAACAATGTGATGGTAATTATCCTCCCAATTCATAGATGATATATTGATAGCAGCTTACATTGTATTTACCATTTATGCCAGGTACTGCTTCTAGCATCTATTAAGGTATTTATTCTCATAAAAAAATCTTATTGTTCAAGTACTAGTAATAATCACATTTTGCAGATGAGTCATCTGTAAGATGTGGGGACTAAATTCTACCAGGCTGTGCTCTGCAAGAATAGAGACTTACTTTTCTTGTTCTCTAACAAATCATCAGGTACTCAACAAAACAAATACTTTTTTCTTCTTTTTAAATATTTTCCTAATGTTTTCCGTTTTAGTAGATGTTTTTCAAATTTCGAAATCACCACATGCTAATTGAGATAAGTGAAACAATACAAAAAGTGTACATTGAAAAAGGTGATCATTTTTGCTCCCTCTCCCTACAAAGTAACCAGCATTAAAGATGTGTGTATTTCCTGTCACATCTTCCTGCATTCAAAAACCAATATTCATAGGTACCTATATACTCTTAAATATTTATTGATTTGCTTTTTCGTTTACAGCATTTTCTTAATTAATGTACAGCAAAAATAGCCTCCCTATGGTGTACAATTTATGAATTTTAATATTATTTACAAGTTAGATTCATGTAACTACTACCATAATCAAGATGCAGAACATTTCCATTACCTCAAAAAAAACTCCTTCAGGCTATCCCTTTGTAGTCACCCCCAGGTCCATTCTCAAACCCTGCCAAGCACTGATCTGTTCTCTCTCACTAAGTGTTTTTGAGGCTATACTTTAAAGAAATCATATAGTATGTAACCTTTAAGACTGGCTTCTTTCACTCAGAATAATGCCATTAAGTCTCATCTAAGTTGTTGCAAATAGCATTAAGTTGTTCCTTTTCATTGTTGAGTGGGTATTGCATGGATACACAACAGTTTGTTTGTTCATTCGCCCACTGTAGGGCATCTGGATTGTTTGCAGTTTGGGACAAGCATGAATAGAGCTGCTATAAATATTTGTTTTGAGATATGTATGTGAATATGTTTTCATTTGTCTAGAGTAGAAAATATTTGTTGCCACTAGGAGAAATAATTGCAATATGGCCTGACAAAGAACATGTATACAGAATTTATAACAAACTCATAGTTCAACATTAAGGCAACCTAGGTTTTTAAATAGCCAAAAGATTGGAACAGGTACTTCACAAATAAGAGATACAAAAGCCATAAGCACATGAAAAGACATTCAACATTATTACTTACCAAGGAAATGCAAATTAAATTTACACTGTGAAGCACTACATGCCCACTACAATGAGTAAAATTTTAAAAGACTAATTAAGTGTTGGTGAGGATATGGGACAACTAGAATTCTCATACATTTCTAGTGGTAGTGTAAAATGATACAAGCACTTTGGAAAATGATTTGGCAATTTTTTATAAAGATCAACATACACTTACCCCATGACCCAGAAATTCCACTTCAAGGTGGAATTCATGAAAAGTTAACAAACATGTCTACAAAAATATTTACATGCAAATGTTTATAGCAACTTAATTCATAATAACTAAAAACTGGAAACAACCTAAATGTCCAATAATCAGAGAACAGATATACAAATTGTGGTATAATCATACAATAGAATTATACAATGTAATACTACTCATAGCAATAAAAAAGTATACACTAATAGTGCTCATGACAACAGGAGTTAATCTCAAAATCATCATACTGAGCCAAAGAAGCCAGACATAAAAGACTATATACAGTATCATTCTATTTTTATAAAATTCTAGAATAGGCAAAAATAATCTATTGTGACAGGAAGCAGATCAGTGGTTACCTGGGATCAGAATACAAGAGTGGAGATGAAAATACAAAGGTGCCCAGAAAAACTTTTTTAGATAATGAAAATATATATATCTTGATTATAACAAGCATTTTCATATACTTGTTAGTAGGAATGTAAATTGGTAAAGCTTTTTAGAGGAATTATTTGACAATACTTGTCCAAATTAAAATAAACATACCCTTCAACCCAATGATTCTGCTTTGGTCTTTATTTTAAAGAAATAGTCATAGTCACATTCAATACACAAAATTCCTGTACAAGGAATTTATCACACCAGTTTGTAATAATTAAAAGGCAGAATCAACCTAAAGGTCCATCAATGTGGGAGCTCTTTAAAGAAACTATGATACATTCGAACTATGGCATGACATGAAGCTATTAAAATAAATGAGGTAAATACATATGTGCTAATACAAAAAGATCTCAAAGAAATGTTATATGAACTATAGCTAGAGCAGGCTTCCCCAGGCTACAAGTAAGGGAGTGAGGGAGTGAGGATTAAAATAAACTAACTCTCTCTCTCTCTCTCTCTCTCTCTCTCTCTCTCTCTCTCTCCTCTCTATATATGTGTGCTCTTCTCTTTCTCTCTCTCTCTCTCCTCTCTTTCTCTCTCTCTCTCTATATATGTGTGTGTGTACGTGTGTGTGTGTGTGTGTGCGCGCGCGCGCGTGTGTGTGTGTGTTAAACAATATTTACTTCTAGGGATTAACTGGTGTTTGGTGGGAAATGTAAAGTGGGATAAATGTCAAGGGAGAATTTAACCTTATCTAGCTATATTAATGTTTGAATTATTTACAGCAAGAATGTATCCTATTATTTAGTAATTCTTAAAAAGAATATGAAATAAAAGAGAGAAAAAATAGTGTAGTTCTAAAATCATTAGCCTCAGATTTAAAACCTACCCCGATGCCTACAAGAGTAACAGCTGCTCACTAAACATTTGTTGAATGAATAAATGAATGCTTTTGCCATTTTCAATTCTGTAACCTTGAAGTTACTTCACATATAAAAGCTTCAGTTTGTCCGTAAAGGAAGAATACCTTACAGAGTATATTTAGAAAATAAATTTATTCGTTCCACGAATAGGTATTTGGACCTACCTTGGGCCAGGCACTGCTATAAGGCACTGGGAATGTATCAGTGCCACAGACAACATTTCTGTCTTCTGGAGCTTATGTTCTAGTGGGGGGTGTGAGAGGATGAATGGTAAGCAGCAAAGTCTGAGAGATGGGCAGGGCCCATCTACAGAGCTTTGTGGGCCATGACAAGAATTTTGTATTTTATTTTCTAGTCTGAAAAAACCAATAAGACAATAAATAGCAAGTGTTAGAGAGAACGTGGAGAAAAAAGAACACTCATACATTGCTAGTAAGAATGTAAATTGGTACAACTTCTATGAAAAACAGTATAGAGGTTCCTCAGAAAATTAAGAATAGAGCAACCACATGACCCAGCAATCCCTCTTCTGGTTATTTTCTCCCAAAATTTGAAAACCTGTGTTCGTAAAGATGTATATACCCCTATATCCATGGCCAAGACATGGAAACAACCTAAGTGTCCTTCGAGGGATGATTAGATATAGATGATGTGGTACATATACACAATGGAATACTACTCAGCCATAAGAAAGGATGAAATACTGCCATTTGCAACAACATCGATAAATCTTGAGAGTATCATGCTAAGCAAAACAAGTTAGATGGAAAATGATAAGAACCATATGGTTTCACTCAAACGTGGTATATAAAACAAAGTAACAAATGAACAAAAAAATAAAAAACTTGTAGGTACAGATAACAGTATGGTGGTTACCAGGGGGAAAGAAGAATGGGGGGAGAATGAAGAGGGTAAAGGAGGTCAAATATGGTGGCAGACGGAGACTAGACTTTGGTGGTGAGCACACAAAGCAATATACAGATGATGTATTATAGAATTGTATACTTGAAACTCATATAATGTTATTAATCACTGTTGCCCTAACAGATTTAATTTTATTTATTTTTTTTTAACAATTTATTTTTTTATTTTTCCCCTCTCCCCACCCCTCCCTTCTGGTAACCACTAGTCCATTGTGCATGTCCATGAGTCTCCGTTTGCTTGTCCTGTTCATTTGTTGCTTTTAGGTTTATATCCCACATATGTGATATCATGTGATTTTCAACCTTTACTGTCTGGCTTATTTTCCTTATGATTATTTCAAGGTCCATTCATATTGTTGCAAATGGCAGTATTTCATCTCTTCTTACGGCTGAGTAATATTCCATTGTATATATATATATACCACAGCTTATTTAGCCAATCATCTATTGTAGGATACTTTGCTTGCTTCAATATCCTGGCCACTGTAAATAATGCTGCTATGAACATCAGTGTGCAAATATCTTTTCGAATATGAGTTTTCAAGTCTTTAGGGTAAATACCCAGTAGAGGGATTTCTGGATCATATAATAGGTCAATTCTTAGTTTTTTGAGGAACCTCCATACTGTTTTCCAGAGTGGCCGTACCAATTTGCAGTCCCGCCAGCGGTGTATGAGGTTCCTGTTGCTCCACGTCATCTCCAACATTTGTTATTACTTGTCCTGTTGATTATAGCCATTCTAACAGGTGTGAGATGGTATCAAATTGTGGTTTTGATTGCATTTCCCTAATAGCTTGCGATGTTGAGCATCTTTTCATATATCTGTTGGCCATTTGTATGTCCTCTAGAGAAAAGTGTCTGTTCAGGTCCTCTGCCTATTTTTTGATTGGATCGCTTGTTTTTTGTTGTTATTGAGTCATATGAGTTCTTTGTATATTTTGGATATTAGGCCCTTATCAGAGGTGTTGTTTGCAAAAATATTTTCCCATTCGATGGTTGTCTCTTTACCTTGTTGACAGTTTCTTTTGCTGAGCAGAAGCTTTTTAGTTTGATAATCCCATTTACTTATTTTTGCTCTTACTTCTCTTGCCTTTGAGGTCAATTCATAAAATCCTCTTTAAGCTCAAGGTCCTTGACTTTAGTTCCTATGTTTTCGTCTATGTATTTTATTGTTTCAGGTCTTATATTCAGATCCTTAATCCATTTTGAGTTAATTTTGGTGTGTGGTGATAGACAACAGTCCAGCTTCATTCTTTTGCAAGTGGCTTTCCAGTTTTCCCAGCACCACTTATTGAAGAGGCTTTTCTTTCTCCACTCTATATTTTTGGCGTTATTGTCAAAAATGATTTGCTCATATAAATATGGGTTTACTTGTGGACTGTCGATTCTGTTCCACTTGTCCGTGTGTTTATTTTTCTGCAAATACCATGCTGTTTTGATTACTGTCGCTTTGTATTATAATTTGAAGTCGGGCAGAGTGATGCCTCCAGCCTCGTTCTTTTTTCTCAGAATGGCTTTGGCAATTGGGAGTCTTTCGTGCTTCCATATAGATCTGATGATTTTTTCGTTCTATTTCTTTAAAAAATGCCGATGGGATTTTGATGGGGATTGCATTAAATCTGTATAATGCTTTAGGTAATATGGTCATTTTAACTATGTTGACTCTTCCAATCCAAGAACATAGAATATCTTTCCATTCCTTTGTATGTTCTTCGTAATTGAGAAAGGAATTATTTTTTCCACTTCCTTTTCTGACACTTCATTATTAGAGTATAGGAATACTATGGATTTTTGAACATTGATTTTGTATCCAGAGACTTTACTGTATTTCCTTATTGTTTCTAGTAGTGTTCTTTTGGAGTCTTTAGGGTTTTCTGTATAGAAAATCGTGTCATCCGCAAATAGTCACAGTTTGACTTCTTCATTTTCTATTTGGATTGCCTTTTATATCTTTCTCTTGCCTGATTGCACTTGCTAGGACCTCCAATGTTATATTGAATAGCAGTGGTGATAGTGGACAGCCTTGCCTTGTTCCTGATCTTGGAAGGTTTTAGTTTTTCACCATTAAGTTGTTGGCTGAGGGATTGTCATATTTGGCCTTTATTATGTTAAAGTACTTTCCTTCTATACTGATTTTGTTAAGTGTTTTGATCATAAATGGATGCTGTATCTTGTTGAAGGCTTTTTCTGCATCTATTGATATGATCATATGATTCTTATTTTTTAATTTGTTTACGTGGTATATCACATTAATTGATTTGTGTATCTTGAACCATCCCTGTGCCCCTGGGATGAAGCCCACTTGATCGTGATGTATAATCTTTTTAATATGTTGATTTTAACATATTAAAAAGTTTGCTAGTATCTTATTTAGGATGTTTGCATCTGTGTTCGTGAGAGATATTGGAGTGTAGTTTTCTTTTTTTGTGTTATCTTTACCAGGTTTTGGTATCAGAGTAATATTGGCCTCATAAAATGAGTTGGAAAGTATTGCCTCCTCTTCAATTTTTTGGAAGAGTTTGAGGAGAATACATATTAAATCTTCTTTGAATGTTTGGTAGAATTCTCTGGTAAAGCCATGTGGTCCTGGACTTTTACTTTTTTTGGTAGGATGTTGATGATTGTTTCAATTTCCATACTGCTGATGGGTCTATTTAGATATTCCAGTTCTTCTTGATTCAGTCTAGAAAGGTTGTTGTATTTTTCTAAGTACTGGTCCATTTCTTCTATGTTGTTAAATTTGGTGTTATATACTTTTTCATAGTATTCTTATATGATCCTTTGTATTTCTGCAGTGTCTGTCGTAATTTCCCCCCTCCCATCCCTGCATT
>NW_006438900.1:382251-417369 GCF_000325575.1 Pteropus alecto
TGTCCCAAAAGTTTTGATATGTTGTACTATCATTATCATTTGTTTCTATGTATCTCTTGATCTCCCTTTTTATTTCTTCTGTGACCCAGTCATTCTTCAGTAACATGTTGTTTAATCTCCATGTTTTTGTGGTTCTTCCTGCTTTCTTTTTGCAGTTGATTTCTAGTTTCAAAGCATTATGATTAGAGAATATGGTTGGTATGATTTCAACCCTCTTATATTTGTTGAGGCTATGTCTGTGTCCCAGTATGTGGTCAATTCTTGAGAATGTTCCGTGTGCACTAGAGAAGAATGTATAAGCAGCTGTTTGGGGATAGAAGACTCTGTATATGTCAATTATATCCAGTCAGTCTAATGTGTCATTTAAGGATGTTTTTCTCTATTGATTTTCCGTTTGGATGATCTGTCCATATCTGCCAGTGGGGTATTTAGGTCCCCTACTGTAATAGTGTTTTGGTCTGTTTCTTCCTTTAGTTCTGTTAGTAATCGCTTTACATGTTTCGGGGCTCCCGGATTGGGAGCATAGATACTAATAAATGTTATTTCTTCTTGGTGCATGATTCCCTTTATTATTATGAAGTGTCCCTCAGTATCTTTCTTCACCTTTTTTATTTTGAAGTCTATTTCATCTGATATTAGTACCACTACTCTCACTTTTCTCTGAATGCCATTTGCTTGAAATATCATTTTCCACCCTTTCACTTTGAGTCTATATTTGTCTTTGGAACTGAGATGTGTCTCTCGGAGGCAGCATATGGTTGGGTTTTGTGCTTTGATCCAATCTGCAACTCTCTGCCTTTTATTGGTAGGTTCAGTCCATTTACATTTAGGGCGGTTATTGAAATATGAGGACTTCTTATAGTCATTTTTTTTGCTTTCTGGTAGCTCAGTGTTTCTATTGCTTCCTTGTCCTTTTGTTTCTGTTTTCTTTATTTTGATTGGCTTTTGTGTGTTTTCCCTCTGCTCTTTCTTGTTTTATATTATATACTTCGGTTCTGAATCTTTGGAGTGTGGATACCTTTACAAATATAAAAAGGATAGTTGTATATATATAGTCGTCCTTTTTCTTCTGTGCGTGCCTTATCTCTATTCCCCTTTGCGAATTTGGATCTTTGAATCCTCCCTTTTTCAGTCATTGTTGTCTCATTTTGTCTCTATGTATGCTGAACGTTCATTACTATCTTGCTATAGCAAATCTCTTATTTTAACTTATAATACCCTGCTCTTAGTACGAGTTGCACTCCTCTGCTTTTATCAGCCTGCTAGTCCACCTTACTCCTAATTATGCTTTTTTTTTTTTTTTGTCATTTTATTTTAGGTGAGCTGACTTCTTTCAGTCTCTCCTGTAGTACAGGTCTCGTAGTGGAGAATTCTCTCAATTTTTGTATGTCTGGAAAGGTCTTAATTTCTCCTTCATATCTAAAGGAGAGCTTAGCTGGATTCATTATTCTTGGCTGTGGTTCCTTTCATTTAATAGTTTAAATATTTAATTCCACTCCTTTCTGGTTTGTAAGGTTTGCGCTGAGAAGTCCAATGATAATCTAATGGGTTTTCCTTTATAGGTTCCCATTTTCTTTTCCCTGGCTGTCCTGAGACTATTGTCTTTGTCTTTGATTTTTGATAATTTTAATACGATGTCTTTTGGCGAAGGCCTTTTTGGGTTGAGATAATTGGGTGTTCTGTTGACTTCTTGAATTCCAAGTTCTTGCTCATTCCTTAGATTTGAGAAATTCTCAACTATTTGTCTGAAAATGCTTTCTAGTCCCTGCTCCTTTTCCTCCCCCTTGAGAATTTCCATTATTCTTATGTTTCCTCTCCTGACGGTATCTGCTAGTTCTTGTATTTCTCTTTCATTATTTTCATTATTTTTCATTCTTCGGTTTCTCTCTTCTTCCTTCTGATTTATTTCTAGATTTCTGTCTTTGATATCACTGATCCTTTCCTCCATTTGGTCAACTCTACTTCTCAATCTTGCTATGTCATTTTTCAACTCGTGCCGTATGTTCTTTATCTTCAGAATGTCTATTCGGTTCTTTTTGAGAGTTTCAATCTCTTTGCTAAAGAACTCATTCTGCTCATCTAGTTGTTTTTTTCAATTCCTGAAATTGTTGATATGATTCGTTTCAGATCTCACTGAGTTTTTTTCAGAAGTACCATCCTGAATTCTCTGTTTTAAGTCTCATATTTCTATGTCTGTAAACTTATTTTCTGGAGATTTTTCTCTTCCTTTCTGAGATGCCTTGTCACCTTGGTTGGTCATGGTGTTTAATGAAACTATTTCTCCACCTCGGCATTAATGGAAGTGTGTTCTGCTTTTTTTTTTCCAGAAAGATTTATTATATAATGGTCCCTAGCCTGTTGCAAAGAAGGTGTTTTTCTTTTGGTTTCCAGTAGGTGGCATTTAAGCCTCTTGGATCTCTGCTTTATATGAAGTGTTAATAATGTCTTCTTTTTCCTTATAGATGTTTAATTATGCTCGCTACCCTCAGTCTGTTCCTGTCAGTGTTCGTGACAGTTTCGGCAGCGTTTGCTCAGATTCCCCTGGGGCTCTGCAGCGTTCGGTCTTGGAGGGTATTGGGGGAGGGGCCTTCTGTGTTGGGGATTGGAGGCTACGGCTCAGCATCAGTGTTTCAGCTGCAGCTGGTAAAAATCAACTGTTGTTTCTCTGCCATTCTTGTTTCTCTGCCTTCTGTCCTGATGATCGGGCACAGCTGCCAACCACGTAGAGCTCATAGCTTTCTCAGGCAGGGCTGTTCAGGGAACTCGCCATTCCTTCTCCCCTCCCGCTCCTTCTACAGGGATCTCCAACTTCAAGAGGCAGCTTCTGTGTTTCTCCCAGTCCACCGCTCGACATCCGGGATTCTAACCTGTGGTAGCTCTTATGCGCAGATCCCATGCTCAGACATGCTGGTGTGCAGTTTGGGTGTTTTTTGTCGAGTTTTAGGTGTTCGGCTTATTGCTGTTTCAAGGGGAGAGATCTGGGAACGTCTCTCACGCCGCCATGTTTAATCCAATTAGCTTCACATTTAATTTAATAAAAAGAAAAGCATTGAAGGGTTTGGAGGAATATGTTTTAATTTTTTATGTAAAAGTAATAGCCACTAAAAGGTTTTAAGCAGGGGAGTTTTAAGCTGTGTGGAGAGTGGACTGTAGGGGTGCTGACCATGAGGGGGTTTAGAACTAGTCACCCCAAGATATGCCTCCATGGTATGCAGATTGTTTTGAGCTAGAGGCAACCAAAACCCTGTGGGCTCAAGAGAAACTTCTTCCCCACTTAACTGCCTAGAAGAAATTGAATTAGGGGCCATGTCCATAATAAGAGATTATCAGAGATAACATTTTTAACCTATATATAGGGCAGGGAAAACTTCTATTTCTTAAACATCTGCTCTTCTTTCCATCTTGCACTGACCCATTCAAGCCCCCAAGGCACAGTATTACCTCATCTTTAGCTCAGAATGACATAAAAATCACTTTGTGAATGCAAAAAGGGTGCTGTAATAAATTATAAATTCCTAACTATGTAGGTCATGGTGGGTAGTCATACCTCAGGCCTATAACTTCTTTAGTGAAAGTTTAAGCCAGCCCTGCCCATTGTTCTTGTGCACCTTTAAAATGCCAGATCGCCCTGAAAGATTACTTTTTGTCACTGGACTTGTCAGTTTTATTACAGAACCCCTTTTTCATCCACACTATATGCCAAACATAGTTTAGGAGCTTCACACATATAACTCATGTAGATGAAAAAGGGGTTCTACGGAAAGAACCCTCACAGGGTGATCTAATCATAAATTCCTAACTGGGCAGGTCATTGTAGGTAGTCATGCCCCCAGGCCTATAACTTCTTTAGTAAAAGGTTTATCTTTGCCTTAAGCAAGCCATGTCCATTCTTTGTGCATCTAGATTAGTAAATCTTTGAAATGCCTCTTTTAAGACCCCTCAGAAAGGAAATTACATAGTTTAGCACACCTTTGAAATGCCTTTTTTATCCTGTAATCCAAATCCTGCCCTGCTTTCTCCCACATTCATGAAATCTTCCCTGTGTTCCTTCTTAATTCCAAGTGTATAAAAGAAGTTGCGAACTTTCATTCTGAGAAGCATTTTTCTTGGTCTGTTGAGAGCTTGCTTCCAGGTGTATCCTGTTCGGCTCAGATCAATTCTTATAAAAATTCTCTACAAGTTTGGGTTTTCTTATGACTCTGAGAGGAGACCACACTCTGTCTGTAGAGCATTATCCCTTTTCTAATACACTTTCCTTTTGATTCTAACTTTGGCATGTGTCTTGAATTCTTTCTTCACTCTCTGCCAAAGGACCCTCTTCTCCTCTCGGTACAGGGCTTGGTCTCCCCCCACCAACTTGGGGACATTTGCCATGTCCTGCATCAGTATTATTCCCATTTTACAGATGAAGGAAATGAAGGACAGAGAGGTAACAAACTTACCCAGGATCTCATAGATAAGTGACAGAACCTGAATTCAAACTAAGGCCCGCCTCCTGGAATTCATTTACAGAGGTTGGCCTCAGAATTCAATATACTCACAGAAAATAACATTTAAAATATTACACGTTTGTAACCCTTCAATTTTTCACTCCAACGAGAAACTCAAATTTAAAAAAAGAAAAATGAAGTCCACTGAAGTCTCTGTCTCAGCCTCAGAGATTCTGTATAGATCTGAGATAAGGTGAGGTAGGATAGAAGTGAGAGAGGAGAGGAGGCATCTGAAAGTAAAAATAGATGCAAAGGAAAGGGCCTGCAGAAATAACCGACTCAGCTGATTAAAACTGCTCTCTCTTCCCCCATTCTGCCTTATGCTCTTCAGCTAACATGTTTTCCACAGCTGCATCCCCCACCTCAATGATTCTCCAGCCCCTTCCCTACCTCTGTAGCTGTAGAGGAATGTCAAGACTGTGGGACTGTTTGCTGTGTTACAGTGAGAACTCAGCCTTTGTATAAGACATCAATGAATGCTGCTCCCTGCCTGTAAGCCTAGGAGTGCCATCATTTTGTTCAAGAATCCGACAAAGGTGCTGATAACACCAGGGGTCTGGAAATTCCTCCCCTGCAGCCCCCACCCAAAGCTGCCCCTCCCCACTCTGAGTAAGGAGAGACATGTAAAACCTCAGACAAAAGAATCACATACCCCTTGTGTGGACACTGTGAGGGTATATAAGCTGTAAGAAATCTAACCAAGGGGAGATCGTGCTTTGGGTCTGTTGAGTGCCTCACGCTCTCCACCGACATTAAATTCTCCTTCCTCTAGCAAAGTTGTCTGAGCATCTGAATTCCTCCATCAGGTGTCACTTCTTGCAACAGAAGAGCATTCCAGGCGGAGGTCTGAGAGAAAGGTGATAGTTTGGGAGAAACTGAAGTTTCAAGAAGGAAATCAAACTGCGGGGCTAGGTGGTTTTCCAACAATGCCAGGCTAAGAAACCAGGATATTTTATTTTCGGATAGCAAGAGGGCATTTTTGGCAAATTTCTACTTTGAAGTAAGTGTTAGGGTGCCAGTACAGTGGGGTGTGACAGAATTCACAAAGTCAGGAAGTAAAGTAAAAGATTTATTCATTTTCCAAGTGAGGAAAAGGGCCAAACATTACAAGTAATGCTGGCCTTGAAGGGTAAGGGGTTTGAGTTTTTATTGGTTATAGAGGGCAAGGGAGCTGGTCTTTGTAAACAGCTGTGCGAACAGCAAGAAGCTTGAGTTTTCTTTGATGTTATCTGAAGCAAGGTACTCAGGATGTAGTTAATTAACTGCAGGCTTGCTTGTTTTGGTATCTTGTCCCAGGCCTATGAACTGAAGCTCCAGAAAAAGAAAAATTAGAGAGGCCTTTCGGGGTCTGCTTGCATCTGTAGTTTATTTTGGCTGATGACGGGAGCTAACTCTGGTAGGGGCTCCAGGATCTATAGGTTGTATATTTTAGCTGATAGCCAGAGGTGGTTCTGGCAAGGGTCCAAAGCTTGTTAGGAACTGAGCTGTTTGTATTTTTATTCAGTACATTGAACTATATGGAAAAGAAAAAGAGAGAGAGGGAAAAAAAAGGGAAAGAGAAAGAGATGAGTTGGGAGGCGAGAAACACTGTCTTTAGACTCTCTCCCCAATTTCATGGACCCACTCCCCCAATAAACACACAACTTCTTGGCTATTTCTCTTGTTTTTGGACGCTATTAACGGCAATCCTTTGATTTTCTCATTTCTCGGATGTTCTTAGGATCCTTTCAGAAATAATACTTTTCCAGTCTTGGGGAAGGCTGAAAGGCAGATAATTGCTAGTGGAGTGCCAGAGACGCCCAAAAGAAAAAAAACAAACGTAAATGGAAGTTGAACAAGGCCTCCTCAGGGATCATCTGGTCCAACTTCTCATCATGCTTCCATTCATTCATAAATATCTTCTAAGCAATTATGCTTAGGTACCAAGGATAAAATAGGAGTAAAATATAGTCCCTGGCCTCAGGGAGGGAAACTGACTTGCCCAGCTAAAAATTCTGTGGCCACACTGGGTCTCCCACACAAAAGGTTTCCTCCTTCCTTCTCCCCGTAAGGGGAAGGAATGCAGGTACCTTGCAAAATGTTGCAAAGGACAAGGGGCGGAACCAGCGCTGGCGCGCCGGAGGCGGGGCCGGGAGGTCAGAAAGGAATTGACCGGTTCCTGCGCTAGAGAAAGGAAGACGCGGGAGCCGGCTGCCCCTTCACGAAGGAAGATTGCGCCTCTGCAGCCGCCGTAGCCGAGCTGTAAACGTAATCTGGCCACGTTTTTTCGTCAAGTGGAACTAAAGGAGGTGATCCGGCATGGCTGACAGCGCAAGTCTTGAGGCTCAGCTGTGCTCCGAGCGGTTCGGCTCCCGGGCGGCCCGGGGCTGCTACGCCGCTGCCGACGGGAGCCTGCAGTGGGAGGCCTGGGGGTGGCGCTGGTGGGGGTTCTCTGGGGTCTTTAAAGTGAAACCTGAAGGACGAGATGGGGGAGGTGGTCGGGCTCCCGGGACAGCCTCACCGTTTCTCTCTCGTCTCCTGACTGTGTTCCTGCCTCAGGGCTTCCCGGATAGCGTCAGTCCGGACTATCTGCCCTACCAGCTATGGGATTCCGTGCAGGTCAGCGGGGCAGCATTCCCTTACAGCCGGGGGGTAAAGGGAAAAAAAGTAGGCCACCTCTTCCTCACCATTTAGAGACTGGAGAACTGAGGCCCAGAGCAGAGCTGTGACAAGCCCCAGGTTACACCCCAAGAAGAGCTGATAATAGAACTTAGACCTACATGCTCCTGCGCCCACTCCTCACCTCACTTCTTTTCTTCGTCAGGCCTTTGCTTCCAGCCTCTCGGGCTCCCTGGCCACCCACGCAGTCTTGCTGGGCATAGGGGTGGGGAACGCTAATGCCTCTGTTTCAGCAGCCACGGCCACCTGGCTGGTGAAAGGTAAGCTGGGCCCCTGAAGCCTCAACGGTCGCTGCTCTCAGCCCTGCCATCTCTCTGGCCTTTTTTTCTAGCGACTAAGAAGCTCAACCCCTCCTTTACCCCTTTCCCAGTGTTCTAGCCTCTAGCTCTGGGCTGCGATGTGTATATTTATAGACCCGTGCCAGATTAGATCTGGGAGCCAAGTCTCCCCAGTGCCTAGAACAGTGTCTTGTACCCTGTTAATGGAAAACAAACAAACAAACAAACCTAATTCAGCTGAGTAAATTTTAAAGATTTTTATTGGCTTTATTCAATGATTAATTAGCCACTCACTGCTGGAATACTCTCATCCTGTGCACCTGCCCTGCAGCTGCTTACATACTGTTCAGTCTTTAGATCAACTGGAGCCCAGGTCCCCTAAGTTAACCAACCCCTTTACCCCTAGTCTCTTTGTGAACTGCATAAGTGCCAAGTGCTGCTATTGAATGAATCTGCCAGCTGCCTGGGGTGTGGGAAATTGGTTGGTACTAGGAAAAAAATTTTGTAGTTGGTCCTGAGTAAGAGAGAGGAGGTTCTGGGAAGAATGAGAGGCCTTTTAGATTATCCAGGATATGTGATGGATGGTGCTATAAATAAAACTGTAGTAACCATTTGTTGACTACATACAGTTTTTAGAAAAACTAATAATAAACTTAAAAAAAAAAAAAAAAAACACAGTTTGGCACCATGCCACCTAGAGAGTGAAATCGAGAAGAAAAGGGAAACCGTGCTCCTTGTCAAGAGGACCTTGGCTCTCTCCACTGCCCTTTGTACTTCGCTACTGTTCCCAGTGGGGATTTAAATTAGACCCAAAGTAAGGCTTATTCTGCTCCCCATCAGCCTGGCCACATCTCCGATGAGCCTCCCTGTATCTTTTGGAGAATCAGGAGACTCCTGCTTACACCCATACCAGTAAATCTGAGCAAACTGACCAAATGTGAGTTGCCTCCAGAAAGCTCTTTCTCTGATAGAGCATGTCAGTGGAGAAGTATTAGTGATCAACAGCTTGTCTTAGTTTGCACAAACAGTGCTTACTATATTGCCAGTCTTTAAATGTACTGACTCAGTCTTCACAATAGGTCTGAGATGGATATTGTCATTTTCTTCATTTTATAGATGAGGAAACTGAGGCACAGAAAAGTAACTTGCCCAGGGTCACAGCCAGTAAATTGCAGGGCATAGATATGAACCCCGGAGGTGTAGTTCAGAGTATATACCACCAAACTGCTTATTTTGGATCTTTTCCATTACTCTCCTGTTGGCTAAGTGTCTGGAATGCAGTAGGAGCCTGGGTCAGTAGTTGATGTTTTCACGTCATTTCTAAGCACCCTTGTCTTATCACCAGCATGTTGCCTATATATGTCTTCTGGTTATTAAAAAAAAGACCACTTTAAGATATTAAAAAACCTATTTACTTTAGAGCTTGTTGATATTAAAAGTAGCCCTGTTAATTAGAAAGGATTTTATAAACTTGTTTCCATCAAATATGAGAAATTTGTATGCAGAGCTTTATGTAAAACTCCCTTGGAATTTTTTGATATGGTTATTTTTAGTTATAGATCTCTTAATAGAATATGATGTTATTTGTCATACTATTGGTAATACTATTAGCAGCTAATATTTTGATAGCCTACTATATGCTAGACATTTTGCACACTTGTGTGTAACATGTAACAATCTCTGCAGCATCCATATTAGGTTAATGCCATTATTAATACATTTTTCACAGGGGAGGCTGAGGCACAGAGAGGTTTATTAACTTGTCTAAGATAACATAGGACCAGGATTTGGACCTAGATCAACTGACTTCTATATCCCACTCTTAACACCACACTTTGCCAGTTAGGATTTTTTTTTTTTTTTTTTAAACGCCTATAGCACCTGGTCTTCCTAGGTGGTCTCCCATCCAAGTACTAACCAGGCCCGACCCTGCTTGGCTTCTGAGATCAGATGAGATCAGGCGTGTTCAGGGTGGCATGGCTGTAGCCAGTTAGGATTTTAGAGTGGAGCTAAGTGCAGTTTGTGGACAGCTGATCCCTTACTAGGACTCAGAAATTTCTAGATCTTACAGCTCAGCTAATAGTGGAAATTAAGTTTTATCTAGTCTAGTGGACAATGTTGACTTTTAGATAATATGGAGGGTATGTTGCATCCTAGTGCCAGCATCCAGATTCTGACGAGGGCTCTGCAATCTGCCTGCAGTGAAAGATAGAGTAGGCATCTTTCTGTTAAGTAGCTCTTGTAGGCAGGACATACACCCAGGTGGTTATGAGTGTGCAGTCAAAGAGGAGAAAAATAAGTCTGGCCCAGTGAGCTATCCCTCAACCAGTAAAAATCCTGCCATGTTCAAAGTCACTAAGTTGATACAAGAATCTTAAATGGAACAGGAAAATTTTGTGTAGAGTAAAATGTACTCAAAGGAAAGAGTAAGGCGAGTGATAGAGGGAGAAGGCCTCTACAGCCAGCCTGGTGGGTATTACTTGCAGGGACATACAGGAGATAGAAATGGAGAAGCAGAGCAGGCTGGATGGAAAATGTATTGTACACATGCCTCCTCTGAGTGAGGTAGCCACCGCTCGGCTCCAGCCAATTGTAAAGAAAGGCAGGCCCAGTGTTGCCATGTTCAGGTTCTTAGAGAAAAGCTGGGAATCCAGATTTTCTGTAAAATGTCTCATTTTTTGATCACCTATCTTCTGTGAGCTTCCGCTCCTTCATCTGTGAAAGAGAATGATCCCTCTCAAACTCAGGATTATTGTGAAGATTGAAAGGCATATATATTTTAGATGTCCACCACAATGCTTAGCAGTCTCCCTGAATCCAGGATTGGGTAAAAGATGTCTAGTTAGAAGGCCTCAATGCCTAAGGATGGAGGCTATGACAAAAGATGAGTACATCTGTTTCCAGTGGAGAATGGGGAAAGCTAATCTTAATGTCACCACCTTTATATGTCATGAGATGCTCCCAGCCCTCCTTCCCACAACCTGATTTCCCTTCTTGCATCTGTCACCTAAGGGTCCATGCCCTTAAGCTCAAACAAGTTGGAAGTCCTCGGTCCTCTATCAGTCCTTTCCAGTGCCCACTGTCTGAGGCCTTCCCAGTTGTTTGGTCCTAAAGCAGTCCTTTGTGATCCCCTTTCTGAACTTCATGAGTGCTACTCTCAGTATAAGGTACAGCCTAAATCAGGTCCTTCTATAAAGGACCAGATAGTAAATATTTTATACTTTGCAGGCTGTAGAATTTCAGTCACAGTAACGTGATCTTGCCATTGTCACAAAAACATCCGCAGACAGTCTGTTGCTAACCTAAAAATAAAGTCCTTTAAAAGTAAGAGGTAATAAGCATTTATTGAGATCAATAAGAGCAACTATTTGGGAAGCATTGATTCAAGCAGAAGCCACAATAACGTTTCAATTAGGAGACAAATGCAATGGGGGGAAAGGGAATAATTATGTCAATGGAAAGCATTTCTATTAATGCAGATAACAGAATGTAGTGATGTTGATTCTAAACAGTGTTTTTAATTTTCAGTCAGGTAGTCATAACAGCTCCTTTCTTGTTATCTTTGCAAACAGTTATTTGGGACACAAGGTTACTTCAGTCCCTGTCCAAAGATTATTATGCCCTGTTTTAAAATCTCAAAGATTTGAGGCATAAGACATGCAAGGCAGTTCCTCTGACATGGCGGCTCTGGCTCCGTTTTAAGGTGACTCCATTTTTCTTTTCTTTTTTTTTTTTTTTTTGACACTAAATGGACACAGCTGTGTTCTAATAAAACTATAAAAACAGTGGAAGCCCACAGACCACAGTTAACTAATCCTTGGTGTAAATCAGTGTTTTTCATACTGATTGCTTTTACACTGGCTTTTAAGCATGGAACTATGACTTTTGAGGTCACTGCAGTATCGCCCATGTCTCATGTAGTCCCTGGCACAGAGTAGGTAGGCAGCATGCATTTGTTATGCAAATGAAGGTCTAGCTAATTTCAGAGATCTCTGGCTTTCCCTGGCCTGAGGAGGCCTCTCCCTCAGCCCCACATCCCCAGCTCTCTGTCACCAACCTGCAATTCCAATCCTTATTTATTTGTATTGTGATGACCACCTGTGAAACCTACTGCCCAACCTAGGAGCCAAAATATCAACAGTAACCTCTGAATTTTTCACACAGGATTTCCTGCCCTTTTTTTTTTTCTTTTAGTAGTTTTACCATATAGATATAGATACCTAAACACTATATTGTTTAGTTTTTGAGGTTTATGAAAAGTATATTGCGCTGCATATAGTCTTCATCACTTACTTTCTCCTGTAAGGTACTAGTATTCATCTGCATTGTTGTGAATAGTTGTAGTCCAGCGGCATTTCACAGCTATCTAATATGCCACTGCACGAATGTACCAGAATTTATGTATTCTGTTGAGCATTTGCATTATTCCCAATTTTTTGCTGTTATGAAAAATGCTGCAAAGACTGTTTATGGTCCAAGTCTCTTGGTGTGCAGGGGTGCATACTGAGAAACTGCTAAGTTTAGGCACTTCTGACTCCATCATACAGCTATGTCTGTCTAGAACTTACTGTACCAGACTGAGCTCCCAAGCTCAGTGACCCAAGGTGAATCAGCCATTTCATTGCCAAGATCTGCCAGGCCCCACAGGCCCCAAGGCTCTGCCTGGTTCCTTACCAATGCCTCTCTCCCCCAGATTCAGCTGGCATGCTGGGCCGCATTGTCTTTGCCTGGTGGAAGGGGTGAGTTTGTTTTCCTGGTCAGAGACTTCTAGCCACTCTCCCCAGACAGTGGTCATGTCTGTCTCAGCCCTGGCTTGATTTTTAACTCCACGTCTCTCCTACCAGCTTCCATGGGAGGGGAGATTTAGTAATTATATCATTAGAGCTAAGGAATCTTTAGTTACAATACCTAGGACAGATGATTTGCCCACACTTAGCAATGAAGCCACAGAGCCATTTCTATAACCAGATCTACCTTTAAGAGCACTGATTTGCCACTTAACTGCCCATCATGGCAGAACACAGAAAGCCACAAGGCTCTTGAATGTCCTCTCTTTGCTTGTTGAAAGAGAAGCCTGAACAGGACAGTGCTTATCCCAAAGGAATGACTTTATTCCAGAAGCTACTGTGGTGGTTCAGACACAGAGTTGGACTTTGCTGAACTGAGTAGGGAGGGAGTGGGCTTAGGCAGGTCATCAGGATCCCTATCCCATATGGGATCAATGTTACCATTTATCTAGAAGGGATTATGGATCTTGTGCTGCCTGCTTCCTCCTCAAGTCAGTCTAGGATATTTCTCTTACACAACACTGCAGATGGCTGCCTCTTCTGCCAGGCAGAGTGACTCCCTGATCCAGGCAGGCATAAACATCTGGGAGACTACTTCTCCAAGATCCCAATGGCAGAAGACGTTGCAACTCCCAGTACAGCTTAGAATTTGCAGCATTAGCCCTAACCCTTAGTTTAAAATCTCCTAGAGGAAAAGGGAGCATTCTTGTGTGGGGTATGGAACACACATGGGGAACTCCTGAGGGAATATATGGTAAAGGCGGGATTGGAACACGTGGCCTGGTCTAGGACTCTGTCCAATAAAGCTTTCTGATACCACAGAAAGAATACAGGTTTTAGGTTCGAATCCCACCTTACTAGTTATAAGCTATGTAACATGGGTAACTTCCCTCTTTTAGGTTTGCTTCATATCTGTAAAATGTACACATTTAATCCAACTGGTTGCGAGGTTCAGTGAGATAGTTTTTGCAAAGTGCTTAGCACATTGTGTGGCACATAAGTGCTCAATAAACACCAGCTGCTATTAATAGTTTTAACTGCATTTCACAAACTCTACCATCTCTAATTCTCATAACTTTGTAGAGTAGGATTAAATGTGTACATTTTACAGATATGAAGCAAACCTAAAAGAGGGAAGTTACCCATGTTACATAGCTTATAACTAGTAAGGTGGGATTCGAACCTAAAACCTGTATTCTTTCTGTGGTATCAGAAAGCTTTATTGGACAGAGTCCTAGACCAGGCCACGTGTTCCAATCCCGCCTTTACCATATATTCCCTCAGGAGTTCCCCATGTGTGCTCCATACCCCACACAAGAATGCTCCCTTTTCCTCTAGGAGATTTTAAACTAAGGGTTAGGGCTAATGCTGCAAATTCTAAGCTGTACTGGGAGTTGCAACGTCTTCTGCCATTGGGATCTTTGAGAAGTAGTCCCCCAGATGTTTATGCCTGCCTGGATCAGGGAGTCACTCTGCCTGGCAGAAGAGGCAGCCATCTGCAGTGTTGTGTAAGAGAAATATCCTAGGCCTGGATGTCAGAGTCTGGCTCTTTCTCTGGGCTATTATCTATGAAATGTAGGGGGTTACACTAAAGGTTTTGTTTACCAATTCAAAATAATATGGACTTCTTGCTGGGTAGCCTCAAAGCAAGATGAAGAGGAAGAGAGATGGCGGAGGAACCCAGGGATAGCCTCTCTCAACAGAGAGTCAGAGGATGAGGAGCAACTGTAAGAGGGTTCTTTCCCATTTTTTCACAGTTGATGTGTCATGGGTTAATAAGGGGGAAACACTAAGTGACTACTAAGGTCCTTCTGGATAATGGTGGCTTTTTAGGTAGCTGTGACAGGATGTTGTGACAGATGTCCAGCTGGGGTGTGGGTTTTCCTGAGCCCTTCGGACCTTACCATGGCCTAAGGATGGCCTGCATTGCTCACAGAATGTGTTTTCTCCTAAAATCCAAATTGCAAACCAATCTCTTCTCCCCAACAGGAGCAAACTGGACTGTAATGCCAAGCAGTGGAGGTGAGCCGGGACTGAGGGGAGAGTATTATAAAGGTTTCTCACCTCTGACCTCTAACCTCTGATCCTTCCCTCCCAGGCTTTTTGCTGACATCCTCAATGATGTAGCCATGTTCCTTGAGATTATGGCTCCCATATATCCAATCTGTTTCACCATGATCGTCTGCATCAGCAACCTGGCCAAGGTACCCACCTCTGGAGTACCCCTATACCCAAGATCCTTGCCTTAGTGGTGCTGCATATGGGCTCACTTGGGGCCCACAGGTGAGCCCAACCTGGGCCTGTGTTCAAGGCACTTCTAGAAGAGTGAAAAAGTTCAGCCGTTTCTACTTAGACCCAAACATACATTCTGATCCTTCTCCTGCCAGACAGAGCCTCTAATGCCTCAGAAAGTCTCAGGCAGTGTCTGGAGAGATAGAAGGGGTGCTCCTTTGTCAACTTCTTAGGCCCGGCTCCCTAGCTACCTTTAATTCTTTCATTAAAATATTTGTTGAGTGCCTACTGCATGTTAGGCATGGAATATGGGCCCTCCCATCTTTGAAAGAAAGCAACACGAAATTAAATATTTATAGAACTCTAGCTACAGGTATTCCAGATGAGAAGTGTAGGGGGCGAGAGGATTCAGCAGGGAATCTGGCCTAGTGGGGAGATGTAGGGAGTCCTGCCCTGGGGTTAGGTCATGAAGAATGAGTTTAAGGTACAGGGTAGGTGTTCTGGGCAGAAAGAACAACCCAGTGTCACAGATCGGATGGTGAGGCTAGAGGGACAAGTCGGATAAATGCAAGCTCTTCACCTCTGCCAATCTGCTTACCCTCACAATCTTTCAAGTTGGCCTCATCCAGATAAGGAAACTAAAACCTAGCAAGGTTCAGTAAAGAGTTTAGCTTGTCTTCACTGCAGGGTAAAGTACTTGGCACAGGTTAAAGACTTAAGACATGTAAGATCTAGCTGTTCAAAATCACTTTAGAGTAGTGTTTTTCCATAGGGCACTGCTGATGTTTCATATGCAAACAGTTCTTTGTGGTGGAGTACATTTAGCTTCCCTGGCCCAGGCAGTAAATGCCATGATCATCCCTCCCCCCTTCAGGGCAGGAAACCTCAGAGAAAACTACTGTTGTAGCTGTGAACCAAGAATTGTGACCTCTGCCATTTTTCATATTCTGCACTAAGCTCCACCTTTGGGGTCTCAGTCTCTTCACATAAGGGAATAGGACAAGACAGTGAGCTTCCTCCTTTCCCTTCCCTCATCAACCCCAACCCTCTCTAGAGTTCTAGTCTCAGTGACCAGCACCTCTGTCTCCCAGGTATATCAACCAGAAGCCTGGCTGTCATCCATGCTCTCTCGTGCCTCACCTGTCACCCATAGCTAAATCTCCATTCAACTCTGTTATTTTCCCTTCTTAATCTCTCCAGTCCATTCACTCGTCCCATCTCCATGTCACCTGGTAGTTCTTCATTGCTGAAAAAGCACAGTTGCTTCCTAGGTAGTCTCCCTGTTTCCATTCTCCTCTCTCCAGTTCCTCTCAGAGCAGCCCAATAATCCTTTTAAGAATAGTAATCGAATCAGGTCACTTCCCTGCCCCATTGCTCTTAGGACACAGACTTGAACAAGGCTTGCAAGGTTCTGCGTGATCAGGTCCCCACCAGTTACTCCAGCTCATTTTGTACCATATTCCTCTTACCTTTGAGCAAACTTTTTCTGCCTACTTAATAACTTGTTTATTTGTTTATCAGCTTCATGGGAGCAGAGGTTGTGCCTGAATTATATACATAGCACCTAAATCTATGCCTGACATCTAAAAGAGATTTGATAAATGAGATGATTGAAGGTGATCAGTAACCCTCATCAATTAGCTTTATTATCCTAGATCTCAGAGGGAGAGATCCAGGGATGTCATGGCCTCCAGTGTAGGTTTTGACCTGGCCTAGAATGTTTGGATAGGCCTCCACTGGGGCAGGAAGAGAGTGGAGTTACTTACAGGCAGAATGTAAGCATAAAGTTAGAAACCTGACTGGGCCTAGGAGCTCAGCAAGGGGGAAGGGTACAGCCAGAGTAGGAGTTGGAGAGTGAGGAAGTTCTAGGCTCAAAATGGTCTTTGGACCTCCACCTTGGGGAAAGAAATTGAGTTTCCTTGGGCTGGGTCCACAGGGTGGTATGGCAGGCAGAACTTTAGTTTTCTCCTGGAACAAGACAAGGTGGGTAGGCCTAGTGAAAGTGCAGGGTGAAAACAAGATATCAAGGACAGCACTCAGGATTTTGCTGTGAGATCATCTGAGGTCTGATTTTCTTAGGCTGGTTTGACCCATTTACTTGGCTCACCCACAGAAGCGCCTGTGTTGCTATACCTCATAGCCAGTCTGACCTTTACTCTTCCATTTCCCTACCCAGTGCATTGTGAGCGTGGCTGGCGGAGCCACTCGGGCTGCACTGACCATGCACCAGGCCCGGAGAAACAACATGGCTGATGTGTCAGCCAAGGATAGCAGCCAGGTGAGCAGCTGGAATTGGAGGATGGTGTGAGGGAGGATGAGAGGGTATCAGGCCAGGTCACCATTTGGGAGTGGAAAGAAGCACCTGAGTGCTCCTGAGAGTAGGGGTGGGAAACACAGAAAGAAATGTAGGTGCTCCGTGCTCTGACTTTCAGGATAGGTAGTCAGGTGTGAGGGCACAGGCTCTGGTGGCAGCAAGTCCAAGCCATTCATCTCAGCCTGTGCACATTGCCCATGTGGCAGAGAATGGGCCCTTGCCCTCACCCCTTCTAGGCACTGGCCCCACCCTGGGAGGGGGATATTCTGATCACATGGGGCCCCACATGTTAAAGCACTCAGTAAGTCAAAAAGTGTTCGGCATGTGAGGTGGCTGGTGTCACTGGCTAGAGGCTTCCAGCCAATTGGCAGTTTTAGCAGGCCCTTCTGGCCCAGCCCCTCACTTGATCAAGGGATCCTGGAATAGTGGTGTCTCACCACCCCTAGAGGCTGAACCCTATGTTCAGTGGTATGTGCGTTGCATCGTTTAACTCACACACCAACCCTATGACGTAGATATTATCCCTGTTTTACAGATGGAGAAAGTGAGGTCATAAGTGTGACATAATTGACACCAAAGCAATTTAGAGACCTCTCTTGTGTCCAGTCCTATTTTTTGTCCTTCTCTTACATTGTTTTGCTAGGTTTCTAAATAGAACTTCATTTTTTCTAAAAAATTAAGACTACTTTTAATAATATTAACACAGGTTGTTATGATATATTAACCATATGCCAATTATTTTATTTGTATGAACTCATTAAATCCCTATAGTCGTCTTGTAGAAGAGGTACTCATTGTTGGCCATCCTACACATGAGGAAATAAGGCATAGAGTGGTTCAGTTTCCCTGGGTCCCCTTGGACACATCCCTTCTCTCAGGAGCTGGTTGGACTAGTTCTTCCCCATTATCTCTCCTGTAGGTTGTTAGAGAAGGAGAAATTAGTACAACCCAGGCCATGCTCTTTAGGGTCTCAGCTTCATGCCTGCTCTCTCACCTACTGTCTTTCTAACCCCTCAGCCCTCCCTAGCCCCAAGCTTCCTCCACAGAGGCAGTAACACATCATAGGGGCAACCTGGGATATATGTTCAGTCCTACAGCAGAACCCTGCTTTCTGCTGATGTTGCTTTGTTACCACTTAATGTGGTTGCTGGAAATGACTGTTCCTACCTAGGGAAGAGGAGTCCCTCTGCTCCTGAGCAACTAAGGCTTTTGATCCCAGTTTACTGTCATTCCCACAGCCTTTATTTCCACAGCCCACCTTCTGTGCCAGGACCAACTCTCCTAGGGGCACCGATCCAGACTCCTCCTCCTTCCTCAAGATTAGTTGGGGGCAGGCAGCCTAGGGTCCTTTTCCCCTAGAGTGAGCTCAGTCAGGCCATCTCAGGCCAATAGAGGCATCTAATAAACATTGATTCTCAAGAGAAGAGGTTTTGATACTGTGCCTTTCTTCCTAGACCATTCCTTGACCTCTTTGCAAAAATGTCTGCCAGTTACTGCATACCACGGGGCTAGGGGGAGATGAGCCTTTTTAAAACACCAAATAAAAATACTTCCCCACTCCGTAGACATTTACTTGCCTGAGCATAGCGCTATTCAGGTGACTTGGAAGCAAAGAAGACATACTTCAAGGGCATTTTATCTACCTGGACTGAGAAGCAGCTGGTATCTTTTAGCTCACTCACTAAAAATTTTTTAAATTTACTAGGCACCCTCGTCAGTATAGGGAACCCTAGGAAGTTTGGGGGCAGGGAGGGAATGTTGTGAAAGGCACTCAAGGATATTTAGTCTGGCCTGGAGGGGAGTCCTCCAACTCTCAACCCCTTTACCATTTTCCAGGAGACATTGGTAAACCTGGCAGGGCTCCTGGTAAGCCTCTTGATGCTTCCCCTGGTGTCAGAGTGCCCTAGGTAAGCCGAGAGCAAGCATGGGGCTGAGGTGCCCAGGTGGGCCTCTGCCCTTGTTGACCACTCACTCTCTCACTCCAGCTTCAGCCTTGGTTGTTTCTTCCTCCTCACTGCCCTCCACATCTATGCCAACTACCGGGCAGTCCGAGCCCTTGTCATAGAGACTTTAAATGAAGGCCGGCTCTGGTTGGTTCTGAAGCACTTTCTTCAGAGTGGAGAGGTACTTGACCCCACTTCAGCCAATAAGATGGAACCACTGTGGACAGGTGACCTAACCCCTTGGTCTCAAGTCCTATATCTCCCAGTCTGTCCCCCACCTGGGATTCCTGACTCCCAACTTCCCACAGGTTTCTGGCCATCTCCATCTCTATTCCTGGGAGTCCCCCTACATCGCTTGATCTCCCGGTAAGTAACCCAGTGTCTCCCACTCATCACTACTACCCCCTACTCCCCACATGTGCCTTATTCCAATTATACACTGTCCTCCCTTGACCAGGCCACGTCTCTCTAGGTTATTTCCACTGAACAGAAGGTCAGCACGAGTGCTTGAGGGCAGCAGGGTGTGTAACAGTGTAGATAAAAAGGATATATTTGTTAGATGAAGGAAGAATGGGTGAATGGGGCAAATGGATCACTAGATGCTAGAAGAAAGTAAGGATGGCTGTGAGGTATGTGGGTAATGGCTAAGGGATAGATGGGAAGTGGGTGAATGACAGACAAAGGTTGGACAGTTAGGGTTAACAGATGCCTGTTCATTTGACTAGATGGGATGGTTACTCCTGCCTTTGCTTTCTCCTCCCCCATTCCACTCTTCTTTCCTTAAGTGTCTTTGAGCTACAGCAACTGATTGAGGGACACCAAGAACCTTACCTTCTTCACTGGGACCAGTCACAAAGTAAGTGTGTCGTGTTCTCCCAGCCTTGGACTCACTCTCCTGGGGTCAGCCTCTCATTCCTCTGGCTCCAGGACCACAAGCCCTGGACAGGCCGTGGACTGTGTGGAGTCTGCCTGGTGTCCTGGAGGGAGCTCGAGACTAAGACGTGATGTATTCAAATTATAGCTGCATTCCCCAATGAAATTCACCTTACCGCTTTATAAAATGGAGCTAATAAAACCTGCCTTATTACCTGCAGTGTTTTTTTGAGGATCAGATAAGGTGATTATGTAAAAGCACTTTGCACATTGCAACACGCTTAAATAAGATCATGACCTTTGGTTATCTCAAGGAAACCACTTTTCCATCTGGGGTCATCTTTTGAGGAAAAAAGTACAAGAGTTTATTGATCTACTGATAGTGTGTTAAAAGGTGCTTATTCTTACTAGCCATTAAAGACATACAAAATAAACTCACCTTAGTGAGCTGCTGTGAAGTTATATTGGGAAATTGGGCATTTCCATTTGGTCAGAGCATTGGGGACCAACAGGAGATAAAGTTGGAAAAGAAAGGGTGACAGATGGCCTTCCGTGCCAGGTCAAGGCCTCTGGGGGTAGACAGGGATGAAGCAGGGTGATAGGGTTGAAAGTATTTGGGGAGGTGGCCCTCCCTATTACCAGTCTGTGCTTGGGTCTCCAGACCAGGTACAGGTTGTTTTGAGCCAGATGGCAGGCACTGAGACCATCCTAAGAGCTGCCACACACGGGCTGGTACTTGGAGCCCTACAGGAAGATGGGCCCCTCCCAGCAGAACTGGAGAAACTGAGGAACCGAGTACGGGCAGGTAAGAGCTTCACAATCTAGACTACTGATGACTCAGAGTGGGGTGGAGAGAGGATGGACTCTGTGGCTTGGGGACCCAAGAGCTCCTGGTTTTGCACCCTACTCTAGGTCCTGAGAAAGAGAGCTGGGTCATTGTCAAGGAGACACACCAAGTGTTGGACAAGCTATTCCCAAAGTTCTTAAAAGGTAATATCCTTCAGACCCCTTGGCCTCTGATGCCTTCTCCCCAGGTTCCCTGCCTACCTCTGTCCCCTCCCCTCCACCTGGGAGGTGGCAGATCTGGGTTCTCTTTGAGCTTAAGTCTGGTCCTCAGTTTCCCTGTCTGCAAGATAGAGAGGTTAGGATGGTCCCTGAGGCTGTGTCAGTGTTGACAGTCTATAATCCCAGTTGGTACTGAAGAACTGGGAGTGAGGGGAGGCTCACAAATAACTAATGCTAATCTATTTAGCACCTACTCCATTCCAGCTCTTTTCCATGTGCTGGCTCAATGAATTCTTGCTGCAACCAGATGAGGTTTTAGCCTCATTTTATGCCAGAGATCACCCAGCAGAGGCAAGGGGAGCCTGAGCAGGACACAAAGCCTGCATCCAGCCTGTGCTGCTCTTGACCCCCCATCCCAGAGTCAGCCCAGACTCTCCTCCCCAGCAGTCTCAGTAGTACTAGTACCCCCATAACCTCTCTCCAGGACTGCAGGATGTGGGCTGGAAGACTGAGAAGCACCAGCTAGAGGTGGATGAATGGAGGGCCACATGGCTCCTGTCTCCAGAAAAGAAGGTCTTGTGAGCAGCCCAGACGGAGGCCCAGGTCTCAGGACAGAAGCCTGAAGCAAAACTACTTTGGCTACAGCAGGAAGTGGGAAAAGGCAGCTTTATTTTTGCTCAGGAGAATTGCTCTGGCAGGTTAGCCAAGGCCTTACAGGAAGTAACTGCCAGTCAGGTGAACTAGGCTATAGGGAGAAACAAGGTAGAGAAAAAAACCAGGGCCTTCCTCCTTCCCCTCCTGCCCCACTCCCTTCTCACCACTGCAGGTTCCCCACCCCCACTCATTGTGAGGCTGAGCCCTGCCCTGGCTGTGGCTCCTGGTGTCTAACACAGTTGGCCTCAGGCATAAAAGCCCCAGAGGAATGTGGCCACAGCCATCATGAGCAAGGCATTGAGGTTGACCACACGGGCCCAGCTCGGGTCCTCACTGATGTCCTCCAGCCGCCTTGCCGTTGCAGCAACCTCCTCCTGGGTAGGGGGTGGGGAACTACCCGCCCTACCCCTACTCATTCCACAGAACCAGAGCAGGCACTGGCAGGACAGGCCTGGTGCTGGGGACTGGGGCTCTGGGAAAAATTGAGGCCCTACAGTTAGTTTGAGGGAACTTGGCTTCCCCAGCTCCCTAGCCCCAACCTCCTGGGGCAGCACCTTACCCTCCATCTCCACTGCATGTTCGGGGTGCCCATTCTGTATAGGGGGTGAGGTTAGACCTTCTAGTTCATCAGCATCCAGGTCTTCCCTCTCTTCCTTGCTGTGCCGGAGACTGAAAACCAGGCGGTGGAGCTGGAGAAAGGCGGGAGCAGGGACCAAGTGGGAGTTCTGTTCCCTCACCCCAGACCCTGAGGTCTCTTGTCCATCCTGATACATCCTAGCCGCCTTCTGTCCAGCCTGTACACCTAGCCCAGCCTTAACTCAAACCTGACCTTCCATGGCTGCCCTTGGCCCTTAGGCTAAACCCAAGCTCCTCAGCTGGGTGTACAAAGCTCTTGGCCCTGCTTCATCAACCCAAGTCTCCTGTCTGCACTCAAAACTGTAGTATTTTAAACTCTAGTCTTAGAATCCTGCTAACACGTGTTCCTTCCTGTGAGTATTTGCTCACACTGTTTTCCTTTTGTTGCCTTTTACCTCACTCTCCACCTGTGGAATCCTGCCAATCCTTTATCCTGCCCCCGCGTTAGCCCTGCGCTTGGGGTATCTACCCTGCATCAGCACAAGACAAAATCCCTTTGTGGGCTTTCAAGATAGTACTGTGTCCCTCTCAGCCACCAATCAGATCCTGTGTGTTGAGTCCCAAAGACCATGCCAAGGACTTTGGGGATTTTAATCACTTCCCCTCCGATCTTCACGCTACCTCCCCCAAACCACTTCAAATAAATGTTAACTAAAGCACTGCTTGCTTTGCAAATGCAACTTGAAACTGGGCTCCCAGCCTGCCTTCACAAGCCTTCCACAGAGAAAACCAAGTCCTTTCCACTGGGTGTTCCAAGAAGTGGACCAGCACACGGGTTGGAGAGGGCTACACTGACCCACCTAGTTCATGTTTGGGTGTCCATCCAGAGGCTGGCACTTACATGCTTGCGTGGAATGGGTGCTGTGCACAGTGAGACTACAAGGGTGAGGAGGCCAGAGCAGACAAAGAGTACAATGGCAAAGTAGAGGTAATGCACACCACAGAGGAGTGCCGGACATGCCGAGGGTCTAACACAGCTGCCGGAGCCAAAAGAGAACTCAGGAATGAGGCGCGCCAGACCCATCAGCAGGCCCCCAATCAGTCCCCAGAAGGCACCCTGCAGAGATAGAGGACATTAGTCTTCTCTGGATGCCTGAGCCCTGCACCGGGCTCACAACTACACTCATACTCACCTTCTCATTGACACGGGGCACAAACAGCGCTAGCACAAAGACTGCGGACACAGGCGGCGCCAGGTAGCTAGATACTGCCTGCATATAGTCAAAGAGCTGCCCACCCTGTGCCGCCTGCACAACAGGTAGCCAGGCCACCGACACAGCCACAATGAACACCACCCAGATCCTGCAGTGGGCAAAGATTTCACCCAGGATCCCCGTCTTTCCCTCACACTACAAGTGCTCCATGCCCCCCACCCTTGGGTGATTCACAGGGCGGTAGGTGAGGGGAAACCCAGGCCGCACCGTCCTACTAGCAGCAGCTCACGGTCGCTTGCACGGGGTCGCAGGCGTGTGTAGATGTCCATGGTGAAAAGTGTGCTGCTGCTGTTAAAGATTGAGGCCAGGGAGGACATGAGCGCAGCCAGCATGACTGCCAGCATGAGCCCGCGCAGACCTGTGGGCCAATGATAGCCGTGAGTCCCGGACCATCAGGATGTCCCAGGAGGATGCGGGCTTGGTGATGGGTGGTTACCCCTGGCAGCAGTCTCCACTGCGTGCCCACGTATGCAGGCAGAGTGCCATCCCTCACCATTGGGCATGAGCTTCACGACGAGCCGCGGGTAGGCGATGTTGGAGCAGCCCACTTCAGTGCCACACACGCGCTTACACACCTCGGGTACCACGCACGCCACCTCGTCTGCGGAAAGGGCACGACACAGCTAGATTACCTGAGGAACTTGGATCCTTGTAGTGGGTATTGGGAATCCTAATAGAAGCGAGATGGAATCCTCGGTGGGAGGTAAGGCTGGGTGACCGGATTCCCAAATCTTAAGACAGTAACGAAAATGGGAGGGAGGCACGTGGATCCCTACACAAGAAAGGGTCTGGATGGGGCACAGGACTCTTGGTCGGGGCAGGGGTGCAGACGTTACCCGGGTAAAGAATGCGGCTGATCATGCCTGGCATGACCATGAGGAACATGGGCATCAGCTTCAAATAGCCGCACAGGATGCAGCCCGCCTTGATGTGGGTCAGGCTCTTCCCCGCTAGGCAGCGCTGTACAATGACCTGTGACGAGGGGTGTTCAGCAGCGTCCGGTCCCGGATACCCCGCCCTCTCAGGCCTTGCCTCAACTAGCTGTTCTAATTCAGGGCCTTCCTGGCTCTGCGTTGCAGCAAGTCGGTTCCACACATACCCCCAGCCGGTTGAATCCGGCTCCCTCGGATTTAGCTCCACCTTGATTCAGTGCCCGCTCCCTCAGACCACGCCTTCGACCAACTCCACCAAGTGGTTTCAGGCTCCGCCCACCTCAGCCCCGCCCACAGCTGTTTTGGTTCCGCCCCAGCCTCTTCCCACTCAAGCCTTGACCACGGACCTGGTCGCTGCACCAGTACCAGCCCGAGACGATGGTTAGCCCCAGGAGCAGCGCGGGCCACGGCAGGTCCCCCGTCACAGGGTCCCGGAGCAGATGGTAGGAGTCGGGCCGGGGTTGATAGCAGGAGCTGGAGATATTGCCCACGGCCGGATCTTCGGACACCGTCAGCGACGTCATTGCCCCCAAGTATTTGTCGAAAAGCCCTGAATATCCGCCCACCTCGTGGAAGCCTGTGTGGGCAGGGCCGTCAGGGGACCTGGCACCCGCGCCGAGACCCTCCCTACAACCCACACGCCTGAGACACTCGATGTCCCAGCTCCCTGAGTGAGAGCCCTGTGACCTCCGCATCCCTCCACCAATGAGCATACCGTAACCCATGAGGATGAAGGCCCCCCCGAGAATGACGAAGGTCTGCACAGTATCCGTGTACATCAGCGCTGCCAGCCCTCCTGCAACAGGCTTAGGTCAGTGGGGACAGCCCAGACAGCCTAATACAGACGGTGTCTTTGTTCTAATGTGAAAAAGGGGCCCTCTCCTGGAGAACAAATTTCAAAAGGATGGCCCGTTCTCTGGACCCATGCACTCGGGCAGCAGGAGGAAAGACTTGGTGAGTAGAGTATGGCTGAGTAACGCTCCTAGCACACCTCCCGAGCGCGCTCCCTTCCCTAAGCCCTTGCCACGGCCACCTGTCACAGTGTAGATCATAGTGATGCCCAGGAGCGCGATGACGGAGGCATAAATGTTCCATCCTAGAGCCTGTTGAATGAATACCGCTCCAGAGAACATGTCCACCTTGGGGGAAGGAGCGACCACGCAGGTCAGGACTCAGGGGCCAGAGCAAGGACCCAAGTTCACCTGCCCAGACCACAACCCTGTGTGGCCACGCCTGAAAGATTCTCTCATTTTCGATGGCCTGGCCTTCTCAGGACCCATCCACTATGGCTGCCCCAGAAACTGATGCCTTCCATGCCCTGCCTCTGTCATGATCTTACATCTACCTCTATTTGGTCCCGCCCTTTCTAAGGCTTTCTAGAGACCTCTACTCCGTGGTACCGCCCTTCCAGGGTCTTGTCCCACCCACTGCGCGTGCTCACCGAAATCTTGGTGAAGATGTACAGAAAAAGCGAGAGCACGGACAGGTAGAGGCGGATGCGATGGCCACCGAAGCGCTTGCGCAGGTACTGCGGCATCGTAATTACGCCCGCGGTCAGGTACACTGGAGCGAAGAGCCAGCCAAGTAGAAGCACCACAAACAGCGCCTGCAGGCACAGCGTGAGAGCCTAGGGTGACTGACTCCCTGTCTGTGATCCTGCCATGAGCTCATCCTCCCCCGAAAGATGTGACCTACCCTAAAGGCAAGGTCACATCTGGGGCCTAGGGGACACAAATGCAGACAATGTCCCTGGGACTTTGGCATTAAGAGACAGGTTCCCGACACCTTCTTGGGCCCTAAACTAGAGCTATCCTTGCCCTCCCAGGACATGACCTCTGGACAGTCCCTCCCAAAATGGTTTCTACCCCACTGCAGCTCCCCACTCCAAGCACATGAATCCAAGCACAGACCCCTCAGCCTGACCCAAGCCTCAGCCAGAAAGGGCTGCTTCCTCTCTCCTCTCCACCCACCAAAACTCTGAAGGCTCAGTTCAGAGGCCTCCTCCTTCAGGGAGCCCTGAGCTCAATGCTCTGATCTCTCCAGCCCTTCAAGGCAAGCCTCAGTCCCAGAGCTTTGTCTCTCTTCCACTTCTGCAAGGAACTTTAATTTGGCTGAGATCCTCACAGGCCACAGCTTCAAAGAATATCAGAACAAGCACTTTACTGTCTTTGAGGCTGGTCACCCCCACTTTAGAGAGTAGTAAATCAAGGCCACAGAAGGGTAGTGGCTGGTCCAAGCTCACAGAGCAAGTTAGGAGCAAGACCTACCCCTGCCCTAAAAGTGGTCAATCCCTACATCCCCCTGCCTCCATTGTGGACATGCAACCTTAACTTGAAGCCCAGCCCCACCCCCCAACTGGAAAGTCCCACATCCAGTCTCACATCCCATCTGTCTAGACCCTCCCCAGGTGTGACCTTTCCAGGGGTTCCCACTGGGGATGGGGATTATTGACAAAAAGGGAGCCTCACGTTCCACTCAAATCCAGCCACAGCCAAGCCGCTTGCAGCACCAGTCCCTGCCAGGCCCACAAAGTGGCCGCTGCCGATATTGCTGGCAAAGAGAGAGGCCCCGACCTGGGTGGCCAGAAGTGTGGGTGAGCCAGATTGCTTCTCCAGGGCCCCTCCAGATCCCCTCCCATTCTACTGCCCAGATTTTCTCACCGGCCACCACACCATGCTTCGTCCAGCCAGGAAGTAGCCACCCACAGTGCCTCTGTTGGTTCTGCGCATGGACTGGGGGACAGGAGTTGGAGAAGACCTGGGTGCAGGGCATGTCTTTGGACCTCATTAGCCTCCTGAACACATTCTTTAGCCTTGTTTCAGGCTTAAGATTAACCAGCGCTCAGCTCCTCTGATAGCTCTCACCCCACCCCCACTACCTCTTTCCCAGGCACCCAGAAGGACCCAGGCCCTAACCTGTGTCCAACCACCCAAGTCTGATTGCAGCTGGATTTGGCCTGACTCTCCTGGGGGCCTTGGATCAGATCTATGAGCTTCTTATCAGCCGCAATGTAAATAGGGGAACAGAAACCTCATTTAGAATGTTGCCCCTGAGAAAATACTAGCCCAATCCAAAGGTGGGAAGACCAAAGATTGAGTGTTGCCTAGGTCTCTCTGAGGCTATCAAGGCTTGTTTGCCCCCTAGACCCTAGTTTCTTCCTCAAAGATCAAGGCATCCTGCCCCTATTGCCACTTAGGGCCTCCTTTTTCCCCCAGACCCCAGAAACTTGGCCCCAGCAGTGGCCCCTCGACTTTCTTACCCACAAGCCAACACCAATGACCAGCAGGAAATAAGCAGCAATGACCAGGATGTCAGCAGGGTTGTCGATTAGGACCCTCTGATCCCCCAACCCTGGTGCCAAGCCTGCCTCTGTGTGTTCCTCCATTCTGTCCAGGATCTGCCCCTCAATGTACCAATCCCTGTATTCTCCCAGGGGAGCGATTAATGGTTACCTCAGGGGCAGTGAGCTGACAAATCCCCCAAGCCTCGTCCCCCCTCCCTGGCTTTGTTTAGCTGAATCAGGTAACATCAAGGCCCAAGGCTGGCCGTGGGGAGGTGGACCCTTTCAAGTTCAGGAGCACTCCTTCCTGCACTTTAGTCCCTACCCTTTTCCTAGTGCCTCAGGCTCAAAATCACTTCTTTCACCCCCTAAAAATGCCTACCTTTCAGCCTCCACCTAGGGAGCCTGGCTGAGCTAGCCCCCTAGTTCTGACTAGGGGATCATTTTCAAACCCAAATCTGACACTGTTACTACCCTCCATAGCTCGCTATCACACTCAGGAGCAAGTAGAAGCTCCTCAGCCTGATGTTCAAGGCCCGACATGCCTCAGCTTCTGCCCACCCTTTTCCTCGCTTCTCCATACCCAATATAGAGTTTCTTTCCATTTCCTTTCCACTCCCTTGCCTTGCCAAACCCCTATATTTTCACACCCCCAAAGTGTTGCATAAAATTTTGCCTTCTTCTTAGAGTCTCTCTGCCTCCCACGTGGCCAATTCCTACTCAGCCTTCAGTACCCAGCTGGTGTCACCTCTTCAAGAAAGATTTCTCTGACTTTTCTGATATGGTTCTGAGCACATTGTATGGTCCTTATCTGGGATCAGGTCTGTCTCCCCAACAGACTAGAAACTCCCCAAGAGCAGGAAATAATCTGATTCATCCCAGTCTCATTGTTCAGCACAGGGCTGGATACAAGAAGAGAGGGAATTGATAAATAGCTGTACCGCAGCCTTTCTTCTAGAATTGACCAGACTTGAATGTCTGACTATGGCAGCTGGGTTCGAGCCTGAGATGGGGAAGAGAGAATAATATTTAGGGGAATATAATGAGTTATGTCTAAAGAGTGCCTTAGTTTGAGTTCCTTCCAAAGCAGACCCTAACATGGGAATCGGAGTGCAAGGACTTGACTGGGGAGATGATCCCAGTAAGGATCGTGAGAAGTGGGGAAGTGAGACAAAGAAAGGAAAAAAGCCAATAAAGGGTGTATCGACTGATAGGTTACCACTGTAAATAATTGGAACCCAAACCCAATGGGGACCTTCTGAGACTCTGTGGAGAACACACCTCACAAATGACCCCCAAGGAACCAGAAAGCTGGGATGTGTGTTTACTAATTCCTGTCTCTAACTGGTTAAAGGTTACAGAAACTCCCATCCACTTTGGACCTGCTGGGTACAGGAGCACACTCCTTCCCTCAGAATACTAAGGAAGCATCTGGGGAGACTGGGTATCTGGGCACTGTCTACCTATGACTTCCCATGTGAGCCAAGCAAATATGGGCAGGGCACCCACAATGTGTGCTTCAGGAAGTGATGAATTTAAAGTGCCTAAGAGAAATCCAGGAATCAGTATCAGAGGACAATTAAGAGTTATAGACACTTAAAATTTATATGCCCTCACTGTAGCCTGTGAAGCCCTTTGTGATGTGGCACCTATTTTCTTGTTAACTTCATCTCCTGCTACCCTCCCCCTTGCTCACTCTAGTGCAACCACACTGGCCTTTCCTTTCTTCTAGTATGCCAAGCTCTTCTCACCTCCTGGTCTTGTATTTGCTGTTTCCTCTGCCTGGAATGCTCTCCTCAGCCTCTTTGCCTGGTTGGTTCTTTCTCAATCTTCAAATCTCAGCTTAGACATTACATTTTCACAGATGCCTTCCCTGATTATCTGGTTAAAGTAACCCCTTCCCCACCTTCTCTAACTTAGTTCTCTATTTTTTTTTTCTTCTCATTTTCCCACCTTCCCTTCCTAGTTCTTTCCTTCATTAACAAACATTTATCGAGCACTTACCACATGCTGGATATCCTTCTAGACACTAGAGAGACAGTGTCATCTGACAACATGTTATCTGGCAAATAAGCTCTCAGGAGCTCGTATTCCAGTTTCAGAAACAGACATAAACAAGCAACAAATAAACATGTATTTGCAATGATAAATGCTAAGAAATAAGGAGATGCTGTGGATAGAAACAAGGGAGATGAGCCAACTGTATCTAGGAAGTCTTATTACTTCATCACACCTGTCACTTGTGTACTTGTTTCCCATCTGTATCTCCTACTAAACTTCAGCTCCATGAAAGAGCATGTCTGCTTGGTTCCCTAGGGTCTCCCCAGCACCTGGTATGGAGCCGGGGACAGTAAGTGTTCAATAAAAACTTGGTGAATGAATGAATCGAGACTGGAGATGGCCAATTTGGATATCCTCAAGACAGGGCAGTGTTTACAAGCCAGGGGATGGACAGCATTGCCAAGGGAGACTATGTGGAAGGGGAAGAGCAGGAGGCCTGGGAAGATCCGAGGAGCTTCAGAGGAAAGGGTCTGGGGGTCTGCTTGAGACAAGGGCAGATCATACCTCACCTGTCTCTTGTCCACACACGCTCCCTCCCTAGGAAAACTGCAGGGTCCAAAGTGAAGGTTCTAGGGCTCAGAACAGCCTCTGGGGTTTGGGAATTCAGATGGAGCCTGAACTCCACACTAAAAATCCCTGGCCCTACCCTTCCTTCTCTGCTGTGGCTTAGCTCAGGTGTCGCCTCCTCCAGGAAGCCTTCATTGACTATCGGTCTGAGTTAGAAGCCTCCTTCTGGCTACTTCAGCTCCCTGTGCTTCCCTCAGTCACTGCCCTGACCACACCAAGTGTCACGCTTTGCCTAGGGGAGATAATTATGAGTCAATACTAGTAAGAGGAAAGCTGTGCCTCAGTGCCCAGACCCAAAGGGTGGACACACATTGGCACTTCTGGAAGAGGCCCCAGGGAAAAGAATTCTGGAAACCAGACAAGATGGCAGAGATGGGGGAAACTGGAAAGGGGACAGATTAAATGCTTATTTCAAGAATATAGAGAGCAAAAGAAGAAGGGGGCGTGGGAGCGGGAAGGTTCTATGCATCCCAGCATGAGCTCCTGTCTTGGCTCTGCCATAATCTATACAATCCTATTATGGTCACAGCCCTTTCCAGTGTCAGGTTCATATTCATATGATGTATGAAGGACAGCCTGTAAAGCTGAGCCTGGAGGTCCCGCTCCAGTCACAGGGTGGTGGCCTCGGACCTGCTACAGAAAAGGACCGCACAAAGTATGGGTGTCACAACAAGGCTCTCCAGTGAAGAGACACAGCACCAGTGTGAAACGGACTATGTGTTTATGCAGGTAGAAAAAAGTGCACAGAGCAGTGAAGGAGCGGGGAGGGCACATCCTGGCCTGACTTCTTCAATTGGAACTGCAAGGGCCCTCCTGCAGTCAGGGGGCTATCTCAAGGGTGGGAATAAAGTGAAGGACTCACGCGCTGCTCATCAGTGTACAACCCACACTGGGGGCATGTGGCCTTGGGATTGGCCGGGCCTTTTCGGAACTTGCCCACTGAGAATTTAGAATAAGGAACCTCAGGAGCAGGTCTCTCCAGAGGGAGGGGCCTCACAGGGCGGGGCTGAGGAGAGCCCCAAGCTCAAAGAGCAAGGCCTTAGAGTCTGGAGAGGGAGATCTCTTGGGTCAGGGCGGGGTCTCTGGGGCCGTGGTCCCACCCCCACTGGGGAGGGGTGGGGCGAGCCCTCGCAGGCAGTCAGCCGAAGAGCTTGAGGAAGCAGGGCTGGCAGTACGGCTTGCCGGCACGCTCTTGGAAGGAGCCCTTGGTGAGCGCGCGCAGGCAGAAGGTGCAGGTGAAGTGGTCCGGGTGGAAGCGACGGCCCAGGGCTGAGACACAGCGGCCGGTCACAGGGAGGCCACATGTAGCGCACAGCGAACCACGCCTCTCGTGGAAATGGTTCTCGCACAGCGGGCGGCCCTCGTGCTCGAAAAAGCTGCCTGCTGAGAAGGGCGCGAAGCATTCCTGGGGAAGGGCCACCGTGACAGGATGGGTCAGCCTCCAAACCGCCCCCCCTCCCCGCCCCGACCCACTTTATGAGCTAAATAACCTTCTTTATGAGCTAAATAACCTTCTTTCTCCTGTGACTCCCGCAGTCCCACCCCAGCTGTGAAGCCTTGCTGTCAGGAGCACTCTGTCCGGGATAATCCGCCCACCTTGGGTTCCTAGTCCCACCCCCGCAAATTACTCATGCCCCAGGCCCCGCCCCCACAGAGCGCACCCTGCAGACGAAACAGTCTGGGTGCCAGAGTGCACTGAGCGCCGAAATGTAGTTATCCAGGATGGGGCCTTGGCAGCCCTGGCAGCGTGGAGCGAACAGCTGCAGGAAGTCCTGGCGGCAGTACGGGCGGCCCTCGCGCTCATGGAAACCTAGGGGCAGAAACGAAGTGGGTGGAAAAAAAGGGTGCAGGGCCGCACTGGAGACCTACAAGGTGGGAGACTGTGGGGCCAGAGGAGGGGCAGTCAGAGTGAGCAGTTACGGGAGGGACAGGGTATGGGATAGGGACAGAGCGGGAGGGGATGGGATGAGAACTCACGGGTGGGAGTTACGGCCAGAAGAGAGCAGGAGAAAATTCATAGCATCAAGGACTAAGGAGGTCAATAGCAGGCTGAGCCAAAGTGGGGCAAGGTAGGAAGTCCAGCGGACCTATGGCTTTCAAAGTAGGAATCAAGCTCACCCTCATCTCCGAAGGGCTCCCCGCAACTGACGCAACAGAAGTGCTCTGGGTGCCAGTGAGTGCCCAAGGCAGTAACCATCTTCTGTGAGGAATGAAAGTGGATACTCAGTGTGACCTTCCACCCCTTCTTTCCTTCCTTTCCTACAATTCAACCTAGGTGAGTGGGTTGAAGTATGAGTTTGAGGTGCTGGAGACCTGAGGAGTAGCTCGGGAGTCAAAGAGAGAAGGAGGAGTCCAAAGGGCCATGGATGAGGCCAAGAGGCAGGGCTGGAGGCAAGGGACCATGAGTAGATCAAGCCCATCTCACAGATTCCTTGGGTAACACAGTACTGGGGTTTGTGGGCCAGGCAGGGCTCACATGTCTGATGGGTTGATTGCAGAGGCCACATCGTGGGGAGAAGCGCTGGAAGTAGCACTCAGGGCAGAAGGGGGCTCCATCCTTCTCGAAGAAGCTGCTGCCTCCCAGGGCAACGGAACAGCCACTACAAACGAAGTGCTCAGGGTGCCAAGCACGCCCCAGCGCTGTCACCACCTGGGAGTTAGGAGTGAGGCCCAGGTCAGAGTGGCCCTAGGACTACCGTGTGCCCAGTGAGCTAAGGTTTACATGGCACTTTTCAAGTCTCATCTCTGAGAGATCAGGATGAAAAATTTACTGTTCAAATCACTCAGTCTGTAAGTGATGGAGATTCAACCCAGGTTTTCCAGCACAGTGCCTACAATACTTTTAGGGGCCTAAAAATGTTGTAATTTCTTTTAAAATCAGGAGAAAAAAATGAGCTAGAAAAAATGATTTCATATATAATGTATTCATCTTTATACTAACACAGTCATAAAATACAATTTTAATATATATTTTTTTAATGGAGGAAGAGACCCACAAAGGCAAAAGTGCCTAGGGCCCAAGAAAGTCATAATGCCACCTTGCTTTGCTGAGATTGGAAATTCTGGGATGGGAGTAGGGCACTTTATCTATCAAGAGGATCTAGGTCAACCACTGGGCACAATTGTCAATAATATCTGCTCGGTCAATAAACCAAGAACCAGAGCTCCCAAACTAGACTCTGGTGGAGGAAAAGCAGTCTTGTGGTGGGTGGAGCAAACTAGGCTTTTGTAAAGATTAAATGAGATGGGGATTGTAGAGAAGCTAGTAGCACAGTGCCTGGCACATAGGGGGAACCACAATAAATGGTAACTGGGTTGGAATTCTCACTCTGCCACTTATTTGCTGTGTGACTCAGTTTCCTCATCCATAAAATATGAATAACAATAATACCCACTTTCCAGGATTATTTATTAAAAGGGAACAGCACAAAGGCTAGCTCTCAGTGAAGATGGGTCTATGGATCTCTACCTCCCTATTTACATGGCTCCACTTACTTGTCCAGCAATATGTTTATTGCAGGAGCCACAGAGGCCCTTTGCCTGGGTGGGAATGCCACGGCGGGTTAGGTCGGACTGCAGCAGCCCCAGCATGGTGTCTAGGCTGCCCTTGCCAGTAGGCCCTGGTGGGGATGGGGAGCCCTCATTCGTGGAACTTGGCACTGGTGGCTGGGTTGGCCCAGAAGCTGGAAGCTGCAGCAGGGAGAACATGTGAGTTGAGTCAGCAGATATGGAAAGGTCTAAAATGGGTTGAGGAGCCACAAATTCACACTGGTCCATCCCCTTGCCTGACTCACGTGGTTCTGGACTCGGAAGTCAGAGAGTGAGGCCATCAATCTATCCAGCTCTAGGGTAGCCGAGGTGGCTGAAGTCTTTGGGAGAACAGGGGATGGGCTAGAAGGGCTGTGAAGAACACTACTTGTATCAGCTCAGAGCCTCCCAGAGTAATGCTCACTCCAGTAACTCAGGCATCCAAGACCAATCACCTCTCTCCCAGCCCTGCCAACTATACCAAACTCACAGGCTGGGCCGTTTCTTGTCCTCAGATTGGTCCTCCTTCAGCTCCCCTGCAGTCTCCTTGCTAGATGGGAACTGAGACATTATTTCATCTGCAGAGAGGACAAAAGGGCACTGGACATAGGGCCATGCTCTACCCACCCTCCCACTTAAGGCTTTGTGTCCTTTTAGCTTCTACTCTGAGAAATCTACACCCCTTAATTAAGGACTATACCCCATCCCATCAAGGCCTATCTCAGTAACCTTGGTACCTGTGATGTTGAACTGAGTAGCATTAAGTTCCTGAAGCAACCGGTCTAGCTCACAGAGCCCCGTGCCCAAGACACCGCTGGAAGAGGAGAATGGAGGGGCCGCAGGGGCTGCAGGCTTGGGGGACCGAGGCTTGCATACCGTACTGGGAAACAGGGTGGGAGCTGAGGTTCAGGGGTGGGGATTCCAAGCCTCCTCTCGATTGGCTTCCCCAACCCCTAGTTCCCACGTCCCTTACCTGTACAGATGGTCCTTGTCCTCAGAGGCTCCTGAAGACTCCCCTGGCCCCATCTACAGAGAGAAGGACTCATGTATAGGATAATAGATCTGTACTTTGCCTTACTTAAGCCTAGATTCCCCTAGCCCTGGCCAAGACTGGCCTTAGTGGTTGCCCCGGTACACAGCATCTGATCTCACCTGTGGCTGGCCATAGGACAGGGGAGATGCGAGGGGCTCTGGGGTCCGCTCTTTTGGAGCTCCTGACCTTGGCATGTGTGAGGTGGTGGTTTCCAGGTCAGACAGCAGGGCATCTGCAGGGAGAGGCCATCAGGGTGAGAGGTTGAAAGGTCAAGGTTAGGGTAGAGACAGGGTTTTAAGTGGGCAGTATTCGGGGAGGATGGAAGCCAGTATTAAGAGCCCGGGTCAGGAATCAGAAAGAAACACAAGGCCAGACCAAGGCAGAGAAGTGGAGGGCAGCAAGAAATGTTTATGACTAGAACATCCCAAATGGCTCATCCTGAGAGTCAGGCACAAACCCATCCACTTTTTTATTTTCCAAATCTTCCCTAATGCAGTCAGAATTAGCTCTTTACTGGAGCCAAAGCTGGCTCCATCCCAAATTGTTCAGTTGGCTATATGCCTAGCACCCAGCTTTCTGACTGGACGCTCTTTTTGCCATGCCCAGTAATTCCTCCTCTCCCCTCCCCTGTCC
>NW_006438900.1:417575-418495 GCF_000325575.1 Pteropus alecto
CCCGCACCTGAACAGGCCCACTTGGCTCTGGCCCACCTCCGGACCCTACTGGGTCCCACCCTATGTACCTCATTAGTGAGTCTACAGGGACCTGCTTTCTGATTGGCTTATTCCCCACAGTGTAATACCCTTTGCCTCTGCTGAGCAGCACCCCTTATTGCAGCATGCTGGAACCCCTTCTGTCCCTCAGTTGGAGGGCATAGTCTTATAGCCCAAGTTCCAACAGACAGAGAGGACAAAATGCCTGGGTCTTCTTCTTGCCCAGACACCAATACCCACTCACCCGCCCCTGTCCCCGTCCCCAAATTAGGATCTTTTGAACCTTTTCCCTTCCAGAACTTAGAAGTCCCTGGCCCTTTACTCTTTCTTCCTCTCTGAGCATGGTGGTAGAAGCCTTAAGCTCACGCTAATATCTACCTGACCCCTACCACACTTAGGTGCCCTTAATACTTTCCTTCCCCAAACCCCACAGTCCTTCTCCAGAACTTAATGTCAAAGCCTCCTTTCCTGTCTACTTTCCCAGTTCCTGGACCCAAGATCCCTTTAACCTCTACCATCCCAGAGCCCCTGAGGCCAGGCGCCCAAAGCAGCCGCACCTCCTTGCTCATCTGTCCACAGCCAGTGATGGAGGAGCAGAGCGAGGGAAGAAGGGAGGGAGCGGCTGGCTCGGGAAAGGCAGGAAGAGAGAGGCAGGAAGGAGGACATGGAGTCGGAAAGAAGGCGCGGGCAGATAGACCAGGAGTGAGAAGAGAGGAGACAGGGATGGGGCGATGCAAGGATCGCGAGGGAGTCCAGTATAGGGAAGTAGGTCCAGAGGATAGTGAGGAGCTGGGGACAAGGGAACTCGGGCCCCACTCACCCAGGTCCTCCATGGCGGGGCACAGGCAGACCACGCTGGGCGAGCAGGGCGGGGACCGTGT
>NW_006438900.1:418526-457895 GCF_000325575.1 Pteropus alecto
ATGTAAGGAAGCCGGGACCAGTTGGGATGGGGCTGGAGGTAAATTGCGGGGAGTAGGGAGCATCGAACGGGAGAACCCGAGGTGGGGGTGTGTAAGGGAGGGAGGGCCCAGCCCACACAGGCCCAGCCCGCCTTCGACCACACCCCAGCCTTGGCCTTGGCTGCAGGGAGCCCCAGGCAGCCACAACCAATGTCAGAGAAGTGGCTCTTTCAGATCATGCCGGAGATCTTCTGCCCAGTGAGACTCTCAGATACAGACTGAGACCCCCCAAGCAAACACCTCTCAAAGCTGGCATCCTGAGTCTCAGACAGAGCCCCCCTCCCACCCGGGACTTTCCTAAGAGGCTTGATCCAGACAGAATTTTGAGATCGGAGGCAGGAATGATGTTTTAAGGATCAGTCAGTCTGATGCCAGGTTCAGAGACCTTTCCCTAGGGACCCTGACAAACAACAACATAAACAGAGATCCCAAAAGGCACATATACTAGGTATAAAGAAATCTCTCAGAGACAGAGACAGACACAATGAACCCTTCCACAGACTCTAAACCAGGACCTTCTCTCTAAGACTTGGAAACATACAGTTAAACTGAAATCCAGGCACAAGCCCCATGCAGACTCAGAAAACACTCCAAGGCAGCCAGACTTCAGCCAGCCTTCAAGACAAAGCCCTTCTCCAACACTGAGGTGGCCCAGAGCTGTTCCAAAAGAGCCTCTTCCCAAATACTGATGAACATGGAGAAGAAAGCAAAGAAGACACAGACTCCAGCCTGCCATAAAGGAACAAGAGGGCTTTCCTGAACTCAGATTCTGAGAAATGAAGATACTCTGGATACTCTGTAGATGGGTATAGACAGACACAATCGTGCTGTAGCCACTGGACTGTGGGTCTCAACCCAGATCTGAGTCCAGACATGAGTATTTTGACCCTAAGGACTTAGCTAGCCACATAAGCCAATGTGCTGACCACCATGCCATGAGAAAATGGATATACTCTCATTGCATTTACATTTCATCTGCTACTGAAACTGTGTACAACAAAGCATCATTATAAATCATTTCATACAAAATGGTTTGTTAGGTGGAGAGTATTAAATATTTAACATAGGCTTTAATTTATATGTATAATTTTTAAATTAAAATGTAAATTTTCTTACAGCACACATATTTTTTATGTGGAACTGAAGTAAATATGTTCTGTTGTACAGTGGAGCAAATGCTTAAAACAAGGCTAACAAGACTAATATAGAGTACAACCCTGTTTTAAGATTACATTTCAGAAAAATAAGAATCATACCGCATAGATGATTCTCAACTATATAGTTATATTTGTTAATACTATCTCTTATAATATACCCCTGTTGAACTGAAATCCTTACAAGAATTGATCTTAATTTTGTATTTTTCCTGTAAGGCAATAGGCCATGTTAATTAAACCGAAGAAAAAAAAACAGCAAATAAGAATAAGCAGGGAGGAGGTGGGTTTTTAAAAAAATACTGATGCCCAGGACACCCTTCCCTCAGTCTAATTCAACTAAAAAGGGCTCGAGCATCAGTATTTTTAAATATCTTTAAAAAGTTCTCTGGATAGTTCTAATGTACAGCCTAATAAACAAAGACCTGGACAAACAGAGGCACAGAGACAGCAGTGTCAACTTAAGCTCCCCAGAGGCCAACTGGCAGACCCAGTAAAGGTACCCTCCTCAAAGTCAGGGTGCCACCTGCATGATCAGCGATCTGGGAGCCAAGTGATAGAGACCCTGCCTTGGAGATCAAAGCAACATGAGCCCTGCCCTCACCTCAATACCAGCCCAGGGCTTTGGCTCTCTCTGGGCATGATGACTAAAATGGCCTCAGGGACTCCAGGAACATAGCAGGTTTTCCTTCAGGCAAACATCAGGACACTTGGCCCAAGAGATGAAAATGAACCGAGAGGCTGAAGGCCCTAGATGGATGGTGATGGACACTCAGAAAAAATGCCAAGGCTTTGGACATACATTGCCACACATAGCATTCCCTCAGCACAGTCCTCAGCCCTGACCAAGGTCTGCATGTCCGGCTGAGTGGCTGTAAGCAGGAAGTAGGCTTCCCTTGGGGCCCAAAACCACATCCTAGGGAGAAGCCTGGGAACTCTACTCTATCCCAGGTCTCCAGGAATTGCTTATTAAACTCCTACATGCCAAGGGTGTCCTGTATTGAGACACAGAAACCTGGACAGGACCCTGCTTGATGAATGAACAGGTGAGAAGATTCTCACAGGAAAGTATGCAGAGACACTATATAAGAGATATCCAATTTCAAAGTTTTAATCTCAATTCCAGAAGGGTAGGCCAGGCCAGGGGCCTGGGGCCCTGGGCCCTTCTCCATCTCATGGGCCTCATGCCCAGACCCTTGCCTTGGCTTCTTACTCCTGAGTCTTCAGTCCACCATCCTGGGGTCTAGTTCCATCCTCTCATCAGTCTTCAGAGGTGACTCCTTCTGCTCAGACTTCTTCCCGTGCCACTCTGAGGGAGGCCTTCTTCATAGTCAACGCATCCTTGGGTCCCCTCCGAGGAGATATTAATAGTCTAGGCTTGGACTCTTGCCCCCCCGTTCAATCCCCATTACCACAGTCAGTAAAGCTTCAGTCAGGGGACCTGCCTCCTCACCTGCTGCCTCCACAAGCCCCACCAGGGCCAAGGCCCGCTTCCGTGGGCACTGCCCTGGCCCCAGTGTCCAGCGGGCACAGTGGGCAGCTAGCCGTGGCCGGCCCAGGCGGAATACTTCACCCACTGACTCTGGACTACACTGAGGTCCCAGGTGGATATGGCCCACAGCCTCTTCCAGCTCTTCCTCCAGCCCAGGCAGCAGGAAACGGCCAGCAGCTTCCAGTGCCTCCTCAGCCTCTGAGCCCAGCAGGGGCTGGCCTGGCGGGGGAATGGGGCCCAGGGATGCCCCACAGCCCCGGCAGCCATGCAAGTGATGCAGAACAGGCCAGGCTGCACTGGGTGATAGGCCTCGAAGTGGTACTAGGTCCATCTGGGCTTCAGCGAAGTTGCCAGCTAGCAGAGCCCGGAAGAAAGGGGAGGCAGTAGATGAGGCAGCTCGCTGGGCAGGGAGCCGTAGGCCTGAGTCTAGTAGGAAGTGCAGATCAGGGTCTGGGATGGGGGCTGGGCCCAGCAGAGGTTCATAGAGGCAAGGGGAGGGCAGGTCTAGGTCCAAGGGGATTGCAGGTGGGAAGGCTAGGCTCCTTGTGGGAGACACCAGGCCTTGAAGGCAGGAAAGGGAATCCGCAGCAAAGAAGAGGAAGAGTGGATGTGGAGCTGGCTGAGTTAGTGCCGAGAGGAGGAGACGGAGGCCACCCTGGTCCAGAAGTAGTCGGCGCCACAGAGAGGGCTTCCTTTAGGGAGAAAGAGAATTCTTCGAAAGGTGCAAAAGGGTGGGGCTGGGGAATAGCAACCTTGCTCCCCTGACCCCTAAAAGGCACCCACATCCCCCTCACCGACAGATGAAGGGCAGGGTCAGTGCGCAGGCCACACGGTCCTCAGGGCTCCCAGAGAGCAGCAAGTGCGTGAGGGCACCCACACCAAAGGGCGATTCGGCCTGCACAGACAGGTTCTGCAGCAGCATCTCACCTGCAAGGATGGGCAGAGTAGATCAGGTTGGGAACTGGTATCCAAGATTGGGGTGGGATGGGCAAGACAAGCCTCTGGACCCCTGAAAAGAAGGCAAAACCTCAGGGCAAAAAATCAGGGCACAGGAAAAGAGGATGACCACAGGCCCTGGAGAGATGAGGTCCCAGTGCTAGGAATTGGAGGTCAAGGCCAAGAACAGGAAGTAGAATGGTCAGGGAATGTGTCAGGGCCCTCAAGGATGGAAACAGGGCACAGAAGGCAGGGCAATGTTGGAAATGGTGGTAGGGTCTAAAAGGACATGGTGCTTGAGCCTGGGTTCATGAGTCAGTGTGCCCAGTAGGGAAGTAGTCAAAACAATGCTGAACCAAGAGTAGACTGGGTAAGAAAATGCAGACAGGCACAAGTCTAAGTTGCTGGGGTTAAGCTGGGCCCCAAGGCTTGGGCAGAGGATGGAGCAGAACTCTGCATGCTGGGACAGTGAAGCAGGATAGAGCTCTCTTCCATATTCCTAGTGGCTGAGGTTGTTTGGATGGTGGGCTAGGGGAGCAGTGAGAGAAGGCTGAGTGGTAAGGTGAGGTTCTAGGCTCACAAAAGGCAAAAGTGAAGGATGGAGTGGAGAGGCACAGGGACACACCCAGCTCCCGGTGCTGGTACTGGTGCTGGCTGCGGCGACTGAGGGGCCGGGCACGCAGTATGGGCCAGTCATCTGGGGCTACACCAAGCACCAGCCAGGCTCGCAGCAACGCGGCACCATAGCTGCGAACGAAGGCCTCAAGGCAAGCTGGGTTGCAGGTGAGGCGCGCCAGGATACGAAGTGCACGTGGGTTCGGTGGGCCCGGTGCGCCAGTCACATAGGCCAGTAGGCCACACAGGGCTGGGCCAGTCACCAGCGCCCCACTGGGGTCGGGAGCCTGGGAGAAGCGCGACAGCAGCAGCAGTGCTGGCCCCTCGCGGCCCCAAGGCTCCTCAGTGGTGGCAGGACTGCGGCCTGGCCCTGGTGTGCGCAGTGCACGAGGCGTCCGAAGCAAGGCTGTACCCCGGGTGGGGCTAGCTGGCTCGGCTGGCTCAGGTGGTGGAAGCGGAGGACAGCGCTCTGGGGACCAGTCTGGGGAGATGTCTCCTGGGCCTGCGGCATAGCCCTCAGATATCAGCCATGACCTGCAGAGGGGAGAATGGGGAGACTGAACTCAGAGCCAAGGGAGATGGAATGATCCCAAATCATTCAGCAATTACTAATGCCTGTTATATGCCAAGCCCCATTTTAGATGCTGGGGAGAAGCTATGAACAAAACAAAACTTCCTATCCTCCTAGAGTTTATATTCTAATAAGGGGAAACAAGCAATAAAACATATAAGGAACGCACAGAGTATGTTAATGTGGAGTTAGTGAAGTGGTACATATGGAGAAAAACAAAAGGGAATAGAAAAGAACCAGGGGAGGGAAAAGCTAACATTTTAAATGCACTGGTGATGGTAGCTCTCACTGAGAAGATAAGATTAAACAAGGCATATAGGAGGAAGAGTGCCTACAGCAACCGAAGAGCCCCGGAAATGGTACTTATCTGTCATGTTCAAAAACTAGCTATGAGGCTAGTGTGCAAGAGTGTAGTGGGCACCAGGGAGAGTGGCAGGAGATGAAGTCAGAGAGTTCACAAGATGGATGATGTTCATTAAGTGCTGTTTAGTGTCACATAAAGTGCAATGTACTCTCATTTAATCTTTATAAAAACTCTAAAGGGTGGGTATATATTATCCTCCATTTTACATACAAGAATTAGCGGCTCAGTGAAGTTAACTTTCCCATGATAACTTAGCTTGTATGTAGTACGAGAATAAGAACTTAAGACTCCAGAACATATCACCACCAGTCTACATATTACCTTCCAGTGAACCTGTCTGAGCCCTAAGTTCAGAGGTGCTAGGGTGAAGCCAAGGTCAAAAGTGGACCCAGGGGAGAGATGTGTTTAATGGGAACATGGAAAGTGGTCACGTCTGGGAAAAACAAGGAATGAGGAGTTAGAGTCAATAAGTCTAAGTCTTACTGAGACAGACTGGGGGTAGAGAAGAGAGCCAGAGTAGACGGAAACCCCCATCCCAAAGCCTGAGGTGGGGACTCACCTGAGGCTTCGGAAACTACCAGCCTCTACCCGCTCAGGGGTCTGCTCCTCAGGAAAGTCCCAGGAAGCAGCTTCTCTTCCTTCTTCCTCCTCATCACCGGCCTCACCACACAGCTGCCCAGCCAAGAGAGGTACAAGTCCCAGAACCTGCAGCCGGCCCAGGGCCCCTGTATCATAGAGGAAGCCCACGAGGGCAGCCACAACACGAGGGTGCCAGGCACTGGCACAAGGGTCCCGCAACAGGCCCATCAGCAGCTCCAAACCACCAGCATCCCGCAGCCGGGCCCTGTTGATGGCCTCCCGGCACAGCAGACACACAGCCCTCACTAGGGGTTGCTGGGAGGCTAGGCCAGCCCCACTGGGACCCCGGCGCCGCTGGAGTTCACCCAGTAACACCTCCACACCACCAGCATTGCCCAGTGCAGGCCGTACCAGGCCCTGGGCACACAGGTTGGCAAGGATCAGGATACTTGCCTCGCGTACCGCCTTTTTGGGGTGGGAGGCCAGGCTGACCAGTGGGCCTAGTCCCCCACCCAAACTTAGTTGCTCAGCACAGGCCCGGGAGCAGCCTCGACTCAACTCTAGGAGGGCACGGACTAAGGCCAAGGTCAGTTCAGGGTCTGGGGCAGCAGCCAGAAGCTCAGCCAGTGGGCGCACTGCTCCCTGCTGTGCCAGGGCCAGGCGGTGCTGGGGTGAGTCTGCCAGGTTGCGGAGGGCACGAACCACACTCTGCAGGCACTGTGAGTCCTGGCAGGCCATCAAGCTCTCAACAAGCAGGGGAACAGCACCTGGAGAGAAAAGGGGAGGACAGAATGAGCAAAAACAGACACCCAAGCCTCTTTCCTACCCCAAGCCCTAGCTAACTCCACTCTCATAACCATCTCACCAGCAGAATGGATGTTGTCACAGCTCTCAGGTTCCATGGCTAAGTTGCCCAGAGCACGAGCTGTTCGGTTCTGGATGCTGTCTGTCTTCACATACTGCAGAATCGTCACTGCAAGAGAGTTTGGCCTCTTGAAGGTTCTACCCCTTCTTGTCTCTCTCATTATTCACCTCAAGAATGTGGCCTGAGAGGGTCAGGGGAAGCCTCCGGAAGAAGCTAACACTTGCTGGGTCTGAAAGGTTAAATAGATACGTATATACTAGAAGGATGATGGATGGGGCTGTTACAGGGAATTTCAGGTTTGGAAGCAGCCTTTGCAAGGTCCCAGAGGTGAGATCCAGTGTCTGCTATGACCTCATGAAAGGCCTCAAATGCCAAGCCAAGGAATCAGGGCTTGAATGTGGGGGCACTGGGAGCCATATAGGGCTTGAAGAACAGGAATGTCATGATAGACTCTGGCAGCTGGGGGAAAATGGATTACAGCAGAAAAAGAACAAGGTAAGGGAAGCAGCAAAAAGGCTGTTGCAATAGTCCAGGTGAGAAAGGACAATGGCTTGAACCAAGTCAGCTAGCAGCACAGCCTAGCACACGGGAACAAGTCTCTGGGCATATGATAGAAGAGGGATAGAAGTGGATGGATTCAGGAGATATTTAAAACACAGAATAATAATTGAATGATGGGGGTTAAAAACTAATAACAAAACCTATAATTGAGAACTTATTAATGTGCCAGGCCCCTTGTCGAACACCTTTCGGTCCAAATGCATTTTATGCAAATTTGAAATATATTGTTTCATTTTATCCAAAAAGTTAAGATTTTGTCAAAACTGGCATTTCAGACAGGCTCTGTGTAAACTGTGTTCACAATGCTGCCACTAGGAGGCACAATCTAGCTGATAAAACAAACGCTTGCTATCTTGTTAGGATTTGTTCTTACAGTTTTTAATAACTCGAAGTACCCAGCTCATGCTTAACAGTATCTGAGTTCTATATTTGTATTTCATTTTCTCTCAATTCCCAATTTTGAGACGTAGCTATTATTATACCATTTTACAACAAGGCATTCTAGCCTCGGAGTACAGCTTTCTGCAGAGCCCACTTTGTGGACCACTACACTGTCGGACATCTGGCTAATCAAATGAGAGCCCTGCATAGGACCGGACATTCAGAAGACATTGTCTGCTGTGAACCTCATAAATGGAGGATGAAAATCATCTAAAAGTCACCAAATAACCCTCTGGCTTCACCAGCCCAGATGCGAGGAAGGTACCAGACAACCAATACCCAAGCAATGACTGTACTGATCTGATCTAAGAGGGCTCGGATGTAATCTGTAAACAGAGCCGTAAGGTAATGTGGCGTGAAGGCTTGAGATGGGGGCGTTGCGCCATCATAAAGCACGTTTTTCAAGAATACAACACAAAGAACTCAAAATACCGCCCAGTAGGAAACAAGAAGGGAGGCATGCTTGGAATCCTTCTAGGTAATAAGGGCGGAGCACTTACCCAAAGGGAGAATGCCTCCGAGTCTGCGCACTTCAGCCCGGCACGCCCCTTCCGTACAGCAGTTGGCTAAGATGCTGAGCGCCAAGTCCAGGGTCTTGCGCAGGCGCGCTGGCGGCGAGGGCGACGACGAGGACGCAATGGAGGGGGAGGAGTCCGACGAGGGGGCGGGGCCAGCAGAAGCCGCTGACTGGACCGACAAAGGGGTGGAGCCGGGGCAAACCTGGGACGGGGCGGGGCCCGCTGCAGACGCTCGCCGCAGCAGCGCGAGAAGGGGGCGGAGCCCGCCGCGTGCCCGGAAGCGCTCGATTCCACCCGCTGCCTTGACGTGGCGCGTGCGGAGGGCTAAGAGCGCACGCCCCAAGGGTGTCTCGTTGGTAGCTGTGTCCTTTCCCCCACCTAGACCCTCCCCGGCCGCCGCTGTGAGCTGCGCGAGGCAGAACGAGAGCGAGTCCGTGGGGGTTGGTTTCGCAGTCGCCATCTTGGCTCAGGCCTAAAGCTCCTCCCCCTCTCGCCGCTGATCCAAGGGAGCGGAACTGGAAGAGAGGGACGTAGCCAAGCACCTCCTCGCTGACGCTTTTTAAATAGCGCCGCTGCAGTTACTAAGCAAGTCGGAAGTTGTAGTTCTCGATCCCGGTACTCTGACTCTGCACAGTCGCAGAAAGCACTTCGAGGGTTGTGATTGTATAATCGTTGCTCGAGCCCGGGAGTCGCGTGCGGTGCATGCTGGGATATGTAGTCCATGCCAAGTTCAACATGCCTGACTTAGCGTCGATGAGAAGTTCTCTCAGGGTACCCTGAGTGGGCTGGTGCCTCTGGAGAGCGCACACATGCGACCATGGAGTCTCATGTATCATGCTGCACCAGACGACTTGGCTAATCTGCATCCAGGGTGTCCTCAGCAAGCAATCGCCTTTTCCTTCATGCTTGCTTCGCCGTCCCGCAGCGGTGGCTGAGCACGGAAGACAGCGTTGACGTACTCGGAACCCCGAGCCAGGCCTAAAGTGTCAAGTTCCTGACAGCGTCCACAGAAGGGTGAATGAGAGGGTTAAACCTACCGAAACCATTTGCTGCCGTTTCCTAGGGCAGTGCGGGGTAGTGGACTTTCCATTTCCGTCCAATCTATAGGGCAGGCTCAGGATCTGGGGAGGAAGAAGACCCTGCCAGGACCAGCTGTTCTGCAATCCCCAGAGCCTTTGAGTGCCAGGAGTGTGGACTGACCTCATTCACCACCAAAGCAGCCACCCGGGTGAAAAGCCCTACGGCTGTCCTGAGTGTGGCAAAAGCTTCCGACATCGCTCTGTGTTAGGTTTGCCGAAAGAGGAACACACAAGGCCAAAGGAGTTAAGCAAGATTTATTGTAGCAGAGTGACAGAATGGCTGAGCCACAAGTGGCGTCAGCCCAGAATGTGAGGGGACCTGAAACTTATGTGGGGCCTGAGGCGGGTCTTTTGGCAGGAATATCTGGGGCGGGTAAATTGGCAGGGAAAGGAGAGCCCAGTAAAGCGGGAAGAGAGCTTGTAGCATTGCCAACCCAGATGCAAGGTCTGGTTCCCACACAAAAGTAAGGGAGAAGTCTGGTTCCCACACTATGGGGGTAGGGATAGGGCCCTCCTAGACCTAATGTTGCGGGATTCTGGAACGGGGAGATGGACACTGAGGCTATAAGCAGGAAGCAGCATTTATTGATGTGGGCACCAGTTCAGCAGATTCTTATCGGAGCTGAGCCCCAATTGTAACATAACGGGCAGTTTTATACAGTCTTGTCATTCCTACACAGCTACAGATATAAGGAAGGACATTGATTGGCAAACAATGAGAAAATTGATGTCAGCCGGAGAGTCCTTGGAAGGGCGGTGGGGGGCGGGGGTGGCGGACAGTCAGGAACGAACTTTTCGAGCAGGAAATGGCCATGCAGAGTCAGGCTGCCACACTAACACTTAGATCTGGTTAAGCACCACCAGGTACACACTGGCAAGAAACCATACCCCTACCCTGAGTATGGCTGTTGCTTCAGCCTCAGCTCCAACCTCAATCAACACTGTTGCGCTCACTCAGGCCTCCTGCCCAAGTGCCCAGAGTGCAAGGAGGCTTTTGGCCACAGCTCAGACCTGTTTAAACAATGAGTGCGCAAGCATGAGAACTCTATACCTGTGCATAGTGTGGTAAGACCATTAGCTCCAACCTGATCCAGCACCAGCGCACGCACACAGGCGAGAAACGCTACTGCTATGCCTGGTGCGGTGACAGCTTTGGTGCAGTTCTTATCTGCTCAAGCACCAATGTTCACACTGTGAGTGTGGCAAGAACTTCAGCAACAGCTGACTGCCTAAGGCACCAATGCACCCACAATGGGGAGGAGCCCTTCAAGTATCCTGAGTGTGGCCATGGCTTTAGTGAGCACTCCCAGTTCACTGAGTACTAGCACATCCACTTGGGTAAATGGCCCTATGCCTGTCCAGAATGAAGCAGAACCCTCTGCTTCATCTCCAGGCTCCTTAAACACCAAAGCTCACATACAGGCAAGAAGCTCTATGGGCGCCCCAATTGCAGCAAACATTTTGTAGACAGTTGCAGCACCAACACACACTGGTGAGTGTGGCAAGAGCTTCAGCCAGAGCTCCCACCTGGTCTTCCACCACCTGGCTTTGGTTTCAGCCCAAACTTCAGCTCTGACTTTATTCCAGTCCTCAAGGACCCTGAGGTAAACAGCATGTCTAAGCAAACCTCTTTTCTGCTCCCCTAGAGCTGTTGATTTGTGGGCTAGATCAGGGAACCCCAGGCCGGAGGAGTCAGAACAGTAGAGCTGGGGTCACTGCCTTCAAAGAATCTTCCCAAAAAACAGGGCTTAGGCCTGTTCTGTGAGGCCCCAGAGACAGAATGCCAGCTGGAGGGAGAGTTTTTGGATGACAGGAGTTGTCCAGCACTGGCCCAGCTGCTTCCAGATGTAGGACAACTTTGGCACCTGCTGACCAGATCCCTTCATAGGCCTAGGGTGTGATGGAGTTAATCACACCAAGGACAACTACCAAAGGAATGGAACTAGAGGCCAGGCATGCCCTGTGAGGAATGCAGTGGGGGTGGGGTAAATGGGAAGAGTTCTAACTTCCAGAGAAGACCATAAAGAAGGCTGTGTTCTGGCAAAAGGCCTGAGAATTTGAACTTGAGACCATTGTATGAGGTCTGGAGTATATAACCCTTTTGAAATAGAACTGTCTTTACAAGGTGAAGCTAGGGCTAGTGGGAGCCAGGACCAAAGCAAAGGACCGGGAGACCTGTCCATTGAGTTCAGGGAGTTCTTTGTGGAATTTCTAGGCAGGGTCAGAATGCCCAAGGTTTGTCATCTGCCCCTTCCCCTTCTTTAGTTCCTTTCCTCACAGGTTCCCCAGGTTCTTTCTCTGCTTCAATAGAGGAAAACAAGGTGAATATTTATTTGTGCCCAAACACTGGGTACTGAACATGACCTTTTTGTCTGAGCATGGGGGAGGGCTACCCAAACAATTATATTTCTATCAGTAACAATTAGAGTGTATAGGAACCAGAGGAAGCCTTCCTAAAGCACTACATGATCTGTGCCCAGAGAAGTATCCAAGCTGTGAGGCTCTTCTCTTTCCTCCTCAGAGTTGCCTGTGTTCCTGGGAGAGGCACAGGCTATAGTTTTTTGAGGTTGAGTGAGGCTAAATGCCCACCCATTTGGGACTGTCCTTCCACCATCACTCCCATGCATCTGGTGCCCTGTACCCACATTTTTAATCAGGCTTGCTGCATCTAGAACTGTACCCACAGAAGGCAAGTAATGTGAAGTAACCTCTCTCTCAGCATCTAGCACTGAGTATCCAGGCTTGTCTCTTCCTAGCTGTGTGAACTTGGATAGGTCTTATCTCTTCTGAGCTTTACTTCCTTCTTCTATAAAACAGGGATGATGATGGCTACCTCACCAGATTGTGGTGAGGATTCCATGGGGTCACCTACATGAAACACCTGGGTCAAAGGAGTGACTCTATACACTTCAGTCACCCTCTCTTATTCTCTCAAGTCTAGAGCCCTTTCACTGGTGGTGTCAGTCAACAAGCATGCCAGCTCACATGCTAGCTGCCCCCTAAGATTACAGAAATGAGTAAGACAGCACCAGTCCTGGGGTAGCTTGGTGTCATCCAGGAGGTGGACTTAGGACCAGTAACAATACAGAGTGCACAACACTGGCAGTAGAGAAAGGGCCTCACCTGGAGCAAGTCTTGGATGCTTCATCAAGGTGACATCTAATGGATACCACTTGTCTCCTCAAATTGGGAGCAACAAATGCCCCTGGGAATGAGGTCAGTGATGAAGGGAAGAGTTCTTGCCATGTTCCCCACCAACAGCTCTTCAAAGAGCGCAAGCCAGGGTTTGAGTTGGAGGCATGAGCTCAGTACATATAGTAGGCACTCAATAAATAATTGTTATGATGAGGTCCTATTTATACTTTTTACTAGTGGCTTTCAGGTCTCAGCCTCCTCAGAGCTATTTTGCATATTCTTCAAAATCTGAAACTGCATAGTGATGTTAGATACATGGCAGAGATGGGTGTGGAGGAGGATTTGTCTGCAAAATCCCTTTCTGAGAACTAGAAGCTAATTTCTCACATTATAGCAAGTGTCTGTAGGCCCCATCTCCTCTCAAGTTGCAGAAACAGTTCCTGCTCAGAGTAGGGAGGGAGACCAGACCTTGGAAATGGATGGGCTTAATCCACGAGTTGTTTATCCAGCACTCACTGTACCCTGAGCCAGGAGGAGAGGCAGTCTCTCACTGCTCAAGCATACAACCAGTGAATAGGCCAGATATGGTAAACATATTTGTTTTGGTCGTGTGTGTGTGTGTGTGTGTGTGTTTAAACAATTGAGCCAACATTTAAATTGGAAGAATTCACATCACCACCTAGATTTCTTGTTTGGTAGGGTCTGTTTGTTTGTTTTTGGTGCAGGGAAGAAGATCAGAAAATTCGGCAACATTGAATCTTTATAGCAACAACTTATTGACCAGGGCTGAGTAGTGGCTGCCCCAGACATGGGCAGTCCCCACTACTCCATGTTGTATCCCTGACTCAGCATGTTTCATTTGTGTTACTTGCCTAACCCTTAAAGAAAGGCATTTGGGGGTTACAATCCTCATCCTATACTGTCACGAGTGAGAAAGACCCTTTCATTCAGTGGAGATAGTATCTCTTTTCCCTCACCCCTTTCTGCCCCCCACCCCACCATTTTCCTCCTCCCTCCCAACCCTGCCCAGTGACTGACCTGCACTGCTGGTCTTCCCATAGGCATATCACCCTCTAATCTTGAAGCTCCTTTCCCTGTCTGAGAGGAAGTAGGGGCAGAGAGTACAGGCCCAGTAAAGCAAGGCTAACTCCTACATGACTTAGTCAGAGGTCAGAATTTTGAGCCCTGGCCCTGTGAGCCTCAAGAAGATAGTTCTTTGCAGACATTCCTCACAGGGATATTGTGGGAAGCAAACAAGTGTAGAGGCACTCTGTAAATGCTAAGGTCTGGGTGTACTGTGGCAGGGTGGGAGTCAATAACATTTCCCCTGGGTCTAGTTCAATGAGATTGACTCCAATAAAATCCAATTCTGTTTCTGATCTCGCTGTCAGCGCTGAACTGATAAAGAAGGGAAAGTTTAGGTGGTGAGACACCCAGTTGAAAGAACTCTTGAGGAGCTGACATGAGAATGAAATGGCAGGCACCAACTTTATTGTGGGGAGTGTGCTTCTGTGCTAGGGAGAAGTTTCATTAATTGTGAAGGAAACATAACCCCCACTCCAGTCAACATCTCCAAGCAAAAGTTCTGACCCAGAAGCTCATTATTTCTCTTTAAGGTCGGCTGGAAGAAGCCAGGATTGGAATTCCAGCATCCTTAGTTCAGGCCACCTGCTACCAGAGAATCTCAGATTCCTCCTTTCCTGGACCCCGGGGATCCCACCCACGCAACTCACCTACCTCTCTCCACCAGTGGCAGCTCTCTGAGCTAACCATGGACTCTTTGAGACAGATGCTAGGGTTCCCTAAGTGATAAAGAGAGGGATTGTCATCCTGCTTGCCATATGTGACTTCTCCCAGGCTTCCAACCTCCTCTATATAGAACCCATCTGAGCTCCAGGAGTGAATTAAAGGAGGTCTCTGGAAACTCAAAATGTGTCTCCAAGTCTATGCACCTAAGTTTATGCTTTCAACACCCAGGAAAGGCCTCACTCAGAACCCAGGGCCTCTCAGTTTACTCAGTAACAACAACAACAACAACAACAACAACAACAAAATACTTTGTATCATAAAAGAGTAAATTAGTGAATCTGGTTTCTAAACCATTGGCTTACTAAAAATAGCAAATTAGAAGAAAGCAAGAATGTTGTGTTCTTCTAATGTGGACAAGCAGAAAAGAAAAGAGGAAAAAAAAGAAAAATACTTCGAGGGAGATCTGCTCTTCCTTCTTCCCCTCCCCCTTTCTTTCCCTTCCTATTCCTTCCTGGACAATTGTTAGGTCTTAAAGACTTTAGGGGCAGACAGAACAAAATAGGAATCTACTGGAGGTGGGAGCAAGACACAGCGGGCCAGAGCAGTGTGTCAGAGCTCTGGCAGGGCGAAGAAGGCATCATGGAAGGGAAGGAGATGGCAGGGGAGATAGGAGACTCATTGCACCAGCTATTGATCAAATTATTGTATATATTAAAAATAATGAGTTAGGTTTCTTGGTGTTAGAGAAGGGAGGTGCAAATAGGGAAAAGGAGAAAACTCAGGTGGCCTTAACTGGGATGGAATTGGAGGTATCGAAGTAGGTTTATGATTTTCAATTAGTGTATAGATAGATATAGAAATAAATATATATGTCGATATGTATGTGTGTATGTGCACACATGTGTATATGCCCATATAGTCTCTAGCTCTAAAGAGCTGTGGAGCAGTGCCATCCAATAACAAAAAGTTTTAAGATAATCAACATTAAGAAAAGGCTGAGGCACTGTTTTAGAATAATGGAGACTAAAGAGACATGACAACTGAATGAACTGTATGGTTCTGAAATGGATCCTTTTGCTGTAATGGACATTTTGTGTTAACTGGCGAAACTTGAGCTGTGTTTGAGGTTAGATGGCAATTTCCTGATTTTGATGGTTGTATTGTAGTTCTTTAGGAGAATGGCCTTAATAAGAAATACACACAAAGATATTCAGAAGTGATAATGCATCCAGACATCAATTTGTTCCCAAATAGTTCAGTGGGGAAAAGTTCTTTGCACTAGATTTGCAACTTTTCTGTAAGTTTTCTGTTTCAAAAATAAATCTAAAAACAAAGAATCTGATAGGTTGGTAATGTTTAGTTTAAGGGCACTTAGTCCTCTACCAAAAAAATTTGCAAGTGTATTAAAGGATGGCAAGAAAACGGATGTCCTTAATGATGGCCCAGAATTATCAAAAAAGTTTATGCTATACTAAGTAACTTCATTTATTTATTCATTCATTCATTCAGAATTATTTATTGAATGCTTGCCAAGTGCTAGAGTCTATGCTAGGTTCTGGGAATACAGCAGTGAACAAGACAGATATGGTTTCAGCTCTCAAAGCTTTTTCAGTCTAAGGAATAAGTTATGTTCCCTGCCCTCAAGGAACTCACAGTCTACCTGATTCCTGCCTTTGGGAATGCAGAGAATAGAATGGCTTTAGAAGACACAAGTAGGCTTCCCAGAGGAGGAGGTCCCAGAAAGGCCCTAGGTCTTTTTCATTTTTTTTTTCTTCCCCCTGCCCCATTTAAGAAGACAGGGAAGTTAGCATTCCAAATAATGACAATGTAAATAGGTTTAGATCTAAGTGGGACAAACTCTGTAAACAATACTCAGCTTCCCAAGGGCTACCAGAAGCCCAAGGTTTTGTTTCATTATGTGAAGCTAGGATTGTTCTGCAGCCCTCTTTCCATCCACCTCATCTTGGTCTACGAGGGAATATTTGGAAATGGGAGACCCAGAGCCAGTGTAATAGTTGAGAGTGTCTCTAGTGGATTTACCCAGGTGCAAGCTGAGGATTGGACTTTGGAAACTTGACACCCACCCTTCTGTACATTGTTATTGATGCTTATTGGGCAGAATGAGGGGACCAGAGTTAAGGGTCTTGGTAACCTTAGAAGGATGAAGGTGGGGTGTCTAAGAACTGGGGTAGGTATCAGGAGAAAGACTAGGAGATGCGTGGGAAAGGCTAGCTTCATGTCCACTAAGCTTTAAAATTTTCAGTCTGGCTCAACTCTAGAGAGTCAGCCTCCTTGGCAACTCCAGCTTCTGAAGTCTCAATATGGTTCAATTGCATATAAAAATGAATAGATTATTTTCTCCCTTTGTTAGTTACCAATCACTGGAACATTGCCATAGGAAATCCCCATATCTCCTTTATCTTACTGGCCATGAGAAAAAAACAGCCAATAACAGTAAGAAAATGGCCCCTATCTCATCTTCTCTAAATGTCTTTAAACAACAAACATTTGCCTCAGTTTCTGTGGGTCAGGAATTTGGGCTCAGCTTAGCTGGGTTCCTCTGGTTGCCATCAAGGTGTTGCAAGGGCTGAAGGCTCAAGTTTGGAAGAATTCACTCCTAAGGCCCCTCCCATAGTTGTTGGCAGGCTTCAGGTCTTCCCTGGCTATTGGCCAGAGACATCAATTCTTTGACACTTGGGTCAATCCTTAGGGCATCTTACAACATGGCAGCTGGCTTCCATGAGAGTCAAGCTACCAAGAGAATGAGAGAAGACACCTAAGTGGAAGCTGCACACTTTTTGTAATGTTATCTTGGAAGTAGGATCTCATCATTTCTACCACATTCTATTTGCTAAAGGAGAGTTACTAATCTCGTCCACACTCAAGGGGAGCAGATTATACAAAGGCATGACTACTGGGAGGTAGGAATCATTGAGGCCATCTTGGAGATTGCTTTCCACACTCCCAGAGAACTGTCATTGACCACCCATATGCTTTGTGTACTATCTGTCTGTCACATGTAACCTTCCCTAGTTTCCACACCACTTTCAAGGTAGGGCAACCTAGGGTGATGTAGCATTTTTCTGGGCTAAAAACCCCAAATGAGTTGTAAGGAAAGCCTTGGCAAAGGCGAGGGGTGTAGAAGAAGTCAGAAAGAGACAAAGGCAGAGCACAGAGAACTGCTTCCACAGGCTTCAAACTCACATTTATAGGCTTCTGTATACAGCAGTTGCTCGCATTGTTCAAGAAGTTGGGTACAAGTAACTAGATTCTCACAAATAAGCAGATGTGAAAGTGTTTGCAATCTGGAAATTGTGAGCTTTGTCAGCAACCTGAATATATATATATTTTTTATTTTTTAATTACAGTTGGCATTCAATAATATATTAGTTTCAGGTATATAGCATAGTGGTTAGGCATTTATGTAATTTATGAAGTGATCTCCTTGATAAGTCTAGTACCCACCTGGCACCATACATAGTTATTACAATATTATTGACTATATTCCCTATGCTATACTTCACATCCCCATAACTATTCTGTAACTACCAATTTGTACTTCTTAATTCCTTCACCTTTTTCATCCAGCCCCCAAAACCCCTCCCATCTGGCAACCATCAGTTTGTTCTCTGTATCTATGAGTCTGTTTCTGTTTTGTTTGTTTGTTTATTTTGTCCTTTAGATTCAACATATAAGTGAAATCATGTGATATTTGTCTTTCTCTGTCTGATTTATTTCACTTAGCATAACACCCTCTAGGTCCATTATGTTGTCTTAAATGGTAAGATTTCATTCCTGTTTATGGCCAAGTAATATTCTAGTGTGTGTGTGTGTGTGTGTGTGTACACACACACCATAACTTCTTTATAAAATTATCTATTGATGGGTACTTAGGTTGCTTCCATATCTTGGCTATTGTAAATAGTGCTGCAGTGAACATAGGGGTGCATATACCTTTTCAAATTAGTATTTTGGATTTCTTTGGATAAATATCCAGAAGTGCAATTGCTAGATAAAAAGATAGTTTTATTTTTAATTTTTTGAGGAACCTCTACACTGTTTTTACCAGCTGCATCAATTTGGAATCCCACCAACAGTGCAGCGTTGATTTATTGATGATGGCCATTCTGACAGGTGTGAGGTAATATCTCATTGTGGTCTTAATTTACATTTCTCTGATGATTAGTGACATTGGGCATCTTCTCAGTAGTCTATTGGCCATCTACATGTCTAGTCAGGTCTTTTGCTCAATTTTTAATTGGATTGTTTGTATTTTTTTTTTGGTGTTATGTTATATGAGTTCCTTATATATTTTGCATATTAACCCCATATCTTTTCCCATTCAGTCTTTTTGTTTTGTTTATGGTTACCTTTACTGTAAAAAAACTTTTTAGTTTTATGTAGTCCCATTTGTTTATTTTTTATTTTCTTTTTCTTGACTTCGGAGATATAGCCCAAAAGAAATATTACTAAGGACAATGTCAGAGTACTCTGCCTATCTTTTCTTCTAAGAGTTTTATAGTTTTAGGTCTTACAAGTAAGCCTTTAATCCATCTTGAGTTTATTATTGTATATGGTGTAAGAAAGTGGTCTAGTTTCATTTTTTTGCGTGTATCTGTCCAGTTTTCCCAAAACCATTTATTGAAAAGACAGTCTTTATTTCATTATATATTCTTGCCCCCTTTGTCATAGATTAATTGACCATATAGGCATGGGTTTATTTCTGGGCTCTGTTTTTATGCCAGTATCATGCTGTTTTGATGACTATAGCCCTGTAGTATAGTTTGATTTCAGATATAGTGATACCTCCAATTTTGTTCTTCTTTCTCAATTGCCATGGCTGTTCAGGGTCTTTTGTGGTTCCATATAAATTTTCAGATTATTTGTTCTAGTTCTGTGAAAAATGACATTGGTATTTTGATAGGGATTGCATTGAATCTATAGATTGCTTTAGGTAGTATGGACATTTTAACAATATTAATATTTCCTATCCAGAAGCACAATATAGCCTTCCATTTATTTGTATCTTCTTCAATTTCTGTCTTCAATGTCTTACAATTTTCCAAGTACAGGTCTTATACATCCTTGGTTAAATTTATTCCTAGGCATTTTTTTAATGCAGTTATAAATGTGATTGTTTTCTTAATTTCTCTTTCTAATAGTCCATTATTGGTATATAAAAATACAACCAATTTCTGAATATTATGGTGACATTGGTTAATGAAATTCAGTGAGTTTCAGGTGTACATATGTGTATATATACATATATGTGTGTGTGTATGTATATATATATTGCATTGTGTGTTCACCACTTTTAATTTCTGATTCAATTTTATTAGTAGTTATTGGTCTATTCAGACTTTCTCTTTCTTCTTGACTCAGTCTTGGATTGTATGTTTCGAGGAATTTATCCATTTCTTTCGGATTGTCTAATTTGTTGGCATATAGTTGTTTGTAGTATTTTCTTATAATCTTTTGCATATCTGTGTTGTCAGTGGTCACTTCTCCTCTCTCATTTCTGATTTTATTTATTTGGGTCCTCTCTTTTTTCCCTTGATGAGTCTGGTTAAAATTTATCAATTATTTTTATCTTTTCAAAGAACCAAATCTTGGCTTTATTAATCTTTTGTATTTTTTTAGGCTCTATTTCATTTATTTCTGCTCCGACTTTTATTATTTCCATTATTATTTCCTTCCTTCTACTTTGAGCTTTGTTCGTTTTTCTTTTTCTATTTAGGTATAAATTAGGTGTTATTTTAGGTGTAAATTTACATTTATTTAGGTGTAAATTAGGTGTTATTTTAGGTGTAAATTTAGATTTATTTGAGATTTTTCTTGTTTCTTGAAGTAGGCCTATATTACTATGAATTTCCCTCTTAGAACTGCTTTGGCTGTGTTCTACAGATTTTGGGGTCATGGCGTTTTCATTTCCATTTGTGTTAAGGTATCTTTGATTATTCCCTCGATCTTACTGTTGACCCATTCATTGTTTAGTAGCATGTTATTTAGCCTCCACTTGTTTGTGTGTTTTTCAGTTTTCTTCTTGTTTTCTTGATTTCTAGTTTTATAACATTGTAGAAGACACTTGTTATGATTTCAATCTTCTTAAATTTATTGAGACTTGTTTTGTGGCCTAACACGTGGTCTATCCTGGAATATGTTCCATGTGCACTTGGAAAACATATTATATTCTGCTTCTTTGGTGTGAAATGTCTAAAAATATAAATTAAATTTGTCTAGTCTATTGTGTCATTTAAGGCCACTGTTTCTTTGTTGATTTTCTGCCTAGATGATTTTATTCATTGATGTTAATGGGGTGTTAAAGTCCCCTACAATCACTATATTACTGTCAGTCTCTCCCTTTATGTGTATCAATATTTGCCTTAAATATTTAGGTGCTCATACGTTGGGTTCATAAATGCTTACTAGGGTTATACCTTCTTGTTGGATTGATCCTTTTTTTATTATTATTATGTAATGTCCTTTGTCTCTTATTATAGTCTTTGTTTTAAGCTCTATTTTGTCTGAGATAAATATTGTTACCGCATCTTTTTTTTTTTTTCATTTCATTTGCACCTTTTTGTATCCCTGTACTTTCAGTCTGTGTGTGTCTTTCAATCTGAGGTGGGTCTCTAATAGACAGCATATGTATGGGTCTTGTTTTCTTATCATTTAGCTACCTTACGTGTTTTTGATTGGAGCATTTAATACATTTACATTTAAAGTAATTATTGATAGGTACATAATTATTGCCATTTCATTATACATACTTATTTCTTTTTTCTTTCTTCATAAAGAAGTGTCATAAAATTTTCTTTTAATACTGTTTAGTGGTGATGAACTCCTTTAGTTTTTTCTTGTGTAGGAAGTTTTTATCTCTCCTTTGATTCTAAATGATAGCCTTGATGGATAGAGTAGTCTTGGTTATAGGTCCTTGCTCTTCATCATTTTGAATGTTTCATGCCAATCCTTTCTGGGCTACAAAGTTTCTGTTGAGAAATCAGCTAACAATCTATGGGAGCTCCCTTGTAGGTAACTAACTGCTTTTTTCTTGCTGCTTTTATGATTCTCTCTTTGTTTTTACCCTTTGGCATTTTAATTATGATATGTCTTGATGTGGGCCTCTTTGGATTCATCTTATTTAGGATCCTCTGCACTTCCTGGACTTGTATGTCTATTTCCTTAGCCAGGTTAGGGAAGTTTTCAGTCATTATTTCTTCAAATAGATTCTCAATCCCTTGTTCTCTCTCTTCTCCTCCCAGTACCCCTATGATGCAAATGTTGTTATGTTTGAATTTGTCTCAGAGGTCTCTTATGTGTCCTCATTTTTTGAATTCATTTTTCTTTTTGCTGTTCTAATTGGGTGTTTTCTGCTACCTTGTCTTCCAAATTGCTAATTTGGTCCTCTGCTTCATCCAATCGACAATCGATTCCTTCTAGTGATTCTTTATTTCAGTTATTGTATTCTTCATTTCTGACTGGTTCTTTTTTATGGGTTCTGTGTCCTATTTTATGTTTACTATCTCTTCGTTGAAGTTCTCAATGAGATCGTCTATTCTTCTCCTAAGTTCATTGAGCATCCTTATAACCAGTGTTTTGAACTCTTTATCTGGTAGCTTGGTTACCTCCATTTTGTTTAATTATATTTCTGGAGATTTTGCCTATTCTTTCATTTGGGACATTTCTTTGTCTCCTCATTTTAGCTACTTGTCTGTGTTTGTTTCTATGTATTAGGTAGATCTGCTGCATCTCCCAGTCTTAGCAGTGTGGTCTTATGTAGTAGCTGTTCTGTGGGGTCCAGCAGTGCAGTCTCCCTGGTCACCTGCATTGGGTGCCTCGGGAATGTCCCTTGTGTGGGTTGTAATTTCCTTTTGTAATTGAGATTTGATTGCTGTCAGCACATCAGTGGGTGGAGTTGATCTTCAGGCTGACTGGCTGTGAGAACTGGCCACAGCCACAGTGGACAAGCTGCTGTGTGTGGGCTGACCTCACAGAGCATGATTTGCCCCAGCAGGGCTCTGGTGCCTGCTGAGACCACTCTTTGGGTATGCCCTTCGTGGAGGCAATCAGCTGGTGCTCTATTGTGTTCTAAAGCTGGCCACTGGGTATGTTATTTCTGGGGCCACTTAGGAGGAGGTCTGGTATGGACCAAAGTCAGATGCTGCCTGTGCCCGGCCTGGGGCCACTTGATAGGAGCTACAAAGTGATCTGCAGTTGGTGGCTGCCTATGCTGGGACCAAAGGCATGTGGGAGAGGCAACACTGTGCCCTGAGGCCAGCCGCCAGCAGTGCTAGGCCTGGGGCTGATCAGCAAGAGGCACAGGGCATGCCAATACCAGCAACCACCTGCCTGGGGCCTGCAGACCTTGGAAAGTTTTCTAAAAGTCTGCGGCAAGGGTGGAGGCTGGCTGGCTACCTATGAGGAGCAGCTGCTGAAAGAGCCAAAGGCAGTACACAGTTGGGTATGGGGAGATCTCAGGGAGTCACCATGGTAGGACGAGTGGTGTTCACCAGGTTAATGTAGATTCAAATTTGGCACCCATCTGCACCTGCAGGCCATGTTGGAGGAGGGCTCAACACAGGAAAGTTGGTAACTCTCCCTCCAGCCCTTACCCTGAAGCCACACAATTCAATTTCTCCCACAGGTCTCTGGCCACTTTGAGCTGCTGTCCCTTTGCTAGTGCCCAGGGTATTTGTGAGCAAGTGAGTATGTGCACGGGCCTTTTAATAGGATGCCTGGGTTTCGAGCAGCTTTCTGTCACACCTGGATGGAATCCCTGCTAATTTTCAAAGCCAGATGTTGTGGGGGCTCCTCATCCCAGCACTGGAGCCCTGCTGATTCTCATCCACCACAAATGTGAAACCAGGCCATTTTGTGTCTCCACTCCTCTTGTCGGTCTCAACATGGCTTCTCCTTTTTATCCTTAGTTAGTAGAGTTCTGTTCAGCTGGCTTCAGAGTTCTATAATTTAGTTGTAATTTTGATGTGGTCATGGGAGGAGGTGAGTACAGTATTCACCTATTCCACCATCTTGACCAAAACCAACATATATGTGTTTTTTTCCCCTCCTTCCCCACACCACTAGTAACCACTAGTCTATAGCCCACTGGTAACCACTAGCCTATAGTCCATGAGTCTCTGTTTGTTTGTCTTGCTCATTTGTTGCTTTTAGGTTTATATCCCACATATAAGTGATATCATGTGATTTTCGACTTTATCTGTCTGGCTTATTTCATTAGCATGATTATCTCGAGGTCCATCCATGTTGTCACAAATGGCAGTATTTCATCTCTTCTTATGACTGAGTAATATTCCATTGTACATATGTACCACAGCTTCTTTAGCCAATCATCTATCATAGGACACTTCAGTTTCTTCCATATCCTGACCGTCGTGAATAATGCTGTTATGAACATCGGTGTGCAAATATCTTTACAGATATGGGTCTTCAAGTCTTTGGGGTAAATGCCCAGTAGAGGGATTGCTGGATCATATGGTAGATCTATTCTTAGTTTTTTTGAGGAACCTCAATACTGTTTTCCAGAGTGGCTATACCAATTCACAGCCCCACCAGCAGTGTATGAGGGTCCCTTTTTCTCCATATCTTCTCCAACATTTGTTATTACTTATCCTGTTGATTGTAGCTATTCTAACGGGTGTGAGATGGTATCTCAGTGTGGTTTTCATATGCATTTCCCTAACAGCAAGCGATGTTGAACATCTTTTCATATAGTTGTTGTCCATTTGTATGTCCTCTAGAAAGAAGCGTCTGTTCAGGTTCTCTTCCCATTTTTCGATTGGATCATTTTGTTGTTGTTATTGAGTTCTATGAGTTCTTCATATATTTTGGATATTAGGCCCTTATTGGAGGTGTTGCTTGCAAATATATTTTCCCATTTGGATGGTTCTCACTTTACTTTGTTGACGATTTATTTTGCTGAGCAGAAGCTTTTTAGTTTGATGTAGTCCCATTCATTTATTTTACCTTTTACTTCCCTTGCTTTTGAGGTCAAATTCATAAAATCCTCTTTAAGTCCAAGATCCTTGAGTTTAGTTCCTATGTTTTCTTCTATACATGTTATTGTTTTAGGTCTTAAATATAGGTTCTTAATCCATTTTGAGTTAATTTTGGTGTATGGTGATAGACAACAGTCTAATTTCATACTTTTGCAGGTGGCTTTCCAGTTTCCCAGCACCATGTATTGAAGAGGGTTTCCTTTCTCCACTGTATGTTTTTGGCTTCTTTGTCGAAGATTATTTGCACATATAAATATGGGTTTACTTCTGGACTCTCTATTCAGTTCCACTGGTCCTTGTGCCTGTTTTGCTGCCGATATCATGCCATTTTGATTACTGTCGCTTTGTAGTATAATTTGAAGTTGGGCAGAGCGATGCCTCCAGTGTCGTTCTTTTTCCTCAGGATGGCTTTGGTAATTGGGAGTCTTCTGTGCTTCCATTCAAATCTGATGATTTTTTGTTTTATTTCTTTAAAAAATGCCAATAGGGTTTTGATGGGGATTGTATTAAATCTGTATAGTGTTTTAGGTAATATGGTCATTTTAACTATGTTGATTCTTCCAATTCATGAACACGGAATATCTTTTCATTTCTTTGTATCTTCTTCAATTTCTTTGAATAGGGTCTTGTAGTTTTCATTATATGGGTTCTTCACATGTTTCGTTAGATTTATTCCTAGGTATTTTATTCTTTATGTTGCAATTGCAAAAGGAATTATTTTTCCCACTTCGTTTTCTGATGCTTCATTATTAGAGCATAAGAACGATATGGATTTTTGAATGTTAATTTTGGATCCAGATACACGACTGTATTTGATTATTGTTTCTAGTAGTGTTCTTGTGGAGTCTTTAGGGTTTTCTATATAGAGAATCATGTCATCTGCAATAGAGACAGTTTGACTTCTTCGTTTCCCATTTGGATGCCTTTTATATCTTTCTCTTGTCTAATTGCACTCACTAGGACCTCCAATGTTATATTGAATAAGAGTGGCAATAGTGGACAGCCTTGCCTTGTTCCTGATCTTAGAAGGAAGGTTTTTAGTTTTTCACCATTAAGTATAATGTTGGCTGTGGGTTTATCATATATGGCCTTTATTATGTTAAGGTACTTTCCTTCTATACTGATTTTATTAAGTGTTTTGATCATAGATGGATGCTGTATCTTGTCGAAGGTTTTTTCTGCTTCTATTGATATGATCATATTCGTATTTTTTAATTTGTTTATGTTGTGCGTATGTTGAACAATCCCTGTGCCTCTGGGATGAAGCCCATTTGATTGTGGTGTATAAACCTTTTAATATGTTGCTGTATTTGGTTCGCTAGTTTTTTATTTAGGATGTTTGCATCTGTGTTCATGAGAGATATTGGTCTGTCATTTTCTTTTTTTGTGTTATCTTTACCAGGTTTTGGTATCAGAGTAATATTGGCCTCATAAAATGTGTTGGGAAGTATTGCCTCCTATTCGATTTTTTGGAAGAGTTTGAGGAGAATAGGTATTAAATCTTTTTTGAATGTTTGGTAGAATTCACTGGTGAAGACATCTGGTCCTGAACTTTTACTGTTTGGTAGGTTTTCGATGATTGTTTCAATTTCCATACTGCTGATCAGTGTATTTAGATTTTCCTGTTCTTATTGATTCAGTCTAGGAAGGTTGTATTTTTCTAAGTACTGTTCCATTTTTTCTAAATTATTCAATTTGGTATTATATACTTTTTAATAGTATTCTTGTATGATCCTTTGTATTTCTGCGATTTCAGTCGTAATTTCCCCTCTTTCATTCCTGATTTTGTTTATTTGTGTCCTTTCTTTTTTTTCTTTAGTGAGTCTAGCCAGGGGTTTGTCAATTTTATTAATCTTCTCAAAGAACCAGCTCTTTGTTGCATTTATTTTTTTCTATTGTTTTTTCATTCGTTTGTTTTCAATTGCATTTATTTCCGCTCTAATTTTGATTATTTTTTTTCCTTCTGCTGATGTTATGCTTCATTTGTTCTTCTTTTTCTGGTTTTTTTAAAATGAAGCATGAGGTTATTTATTTGGGCTCATTCTTGTTTTTGGAGGTAAGCCTGTAATGATATGAACTTTCCTCTTAGGACCACTTTTGCGGTGTCCCAAAAGTTTTGATATGTTGTACTATCATTATCATTTGTTTCTATATATCTTTTGATCTTTCTTTTTATTTCTTCTCTGACCCAGTCATTCTTCAGTAACATGTTGTTTAATCTCCATGTATTTGTGGTTCTTCCTGCTTTCTTTTTGCAGTTGATTTCTAGTTTCAAAGCATTATGATTAGAGAATATGGTTGGTATGATTTCAACCCTCTTATATTTTGTTGAAGGTATGTCTGTGTCCCAGTATGTGGTCGATTCTTGAGAATGTTTCATGTGCACTAGAGAAGAATGTATAAGCAGCTGTTTGGGGATGGAAGGCTCTATAAATGTCAATTACATCCAATTGGTCTAATGTGTCATTTAAGGATGTTATTTCCACATTGATTTTCCGTTTGGATGATCTGTCCATATCCGACAGTGGGCTATTTAAGTCCCCTACTGTGATAGAGTTTCGTTATGTTTCTTCCTTTAGTTCTGGAACTGTTTTACATGTTTCAGGGCTTCCTGATTGGGAGCATAGATACTAACAAATGTTATTTCTTCTTGGTGCATGATTCTCTTTCTCATTATGAAATGTCCCTCGGTATCTTTCTTTACCTTTTTTATTTTGAAATCTATTTCATCTAATATTAGTACCACTACTCCCGCTTTTCCCTGAATGCCATTTGCTTGAAATATCATATTCCACTCTTTCACTTTGAGTCTATATTTGTCTTTGGAGCTGAGATGTGTCTCCTGAAGGTAGCATATGGTTGTGTTTTGTTTTTTGATCCAATCTGCAACTCTGTGCCTTTTTATTGGTGAATTCAGTCCATTTACATTTAGGGTGATTATTGAAATATGAGGTCTTCTTATAGCCATTTTATCTTTTCTTTCTGGTAGCTTGGTGTTTCCATTGCTTCCTTGTCCTTGTGTTTCTGTTTTCTTCATTTTGGTTGGCTTTTTTGGGTTTTACCTCTGATTCTTCTTGTTTCATGTTATATGTTTCAGTTCTGAATCTTTGGTGTGTAGTTACCATTACGTGTCTGGAAAGGTCTTAATTTCTCCTTCGTATCTAAAGGAGAGCTTAGCTGGGTACATTATTCTAGGCTGCTAATTCCTTTCACTTAATAGTTTAAATATTTGATTCCACTCCTTTCTGGCTTGTAAGGTTTGCACTTAGAAGTCTGATGATAATCTAATGGCTTTACCCTTATAAGTTACCGTTTTCTCCCTGGCTGCCTTGAGAATTCTGTCTTTGTCATTGATTTTTGATAATTTTAATACAGCGAGTCTTGGTGAAGGCCTTTTTGGGTTGAGATAATTGGGTGTTCTGTTGACTTTTTGAATTCCAAGCTCCAGTTCATTTCTTAGATTTGAGAAATTCTCATCAATATTTGTCTGAGAATGCTTTCTAGTCCCTGCTCCTTTTCCTTGCCTTCAATAATGCCCATTATTCTTATGTTTCTTCTCCTGATGGTATCAGCTAGTTCTTGAATTTCTCTTTCATTATTTTTCATTCTTAGGTTTCTCTCTTCTAGATTTCTTTTTCTTTTTTACTTTTTTCTTTTTTTTAGGCTAGGCAACTATTGGTTGACCTCACAGATTGCAAGGAACTTGTCAGCTTACAACCCTTATTTTTTATTTATTTACTTATTTATTTTTTATGCCTACCACACCTGGTCTTCCTAGGTGGTCTGCCATCCAAGTACTAACCAGGCCCACCCCTGCTATTTTTGGGCTAAGGAAATGAAAATCTCTTTATTTCTGACACATAAGAGTTCCATGCATACAATCCTTATTTTTTATTTTTTATGTTTTATGCCTACAGCACCTGGTCTTCCTAGGTGGCCTCCCATCCAAGTACTAACCAGGCCCTGCCCTGCTTAGCTCCCGAGATCAGACAAGATCAGGCTTGTTCAGGGTGGCATCGCTGTAGACTTTTGTCTAGATTTCTGTCTTCAGTATCACTGATCCTTTCCTCCATTTGGTCAACTCTATTTCCCAAACTTGCTATTTCATTTTTCAACTCTTGCAGTTTGTTCTTCATCTCCAGAAGTTCTATTTGGTTCTTTTTGAGGGTTTCAATCTCCTTGCTCTGCTCCTCTAGTTGTTTTTTCAATTCCTGAAATTGTTGTTTTGAGTTGTTTTGGATCTCATTGAGTTGGGAATAGTATTCCATTTTATGGGTATACCACATTTTATTTATTCCTTCATCAGTTGATGGACATTTGGGTTTCTACCTTGGGACCATTATGAATAATGCTTCTATAAGATATTTGGGGAATACACTTTTATTTTTCCTGGGTGTATACCTAGCAGTGGAATTGCCGGATCATATCACTTTACATTCAACCATCTGAGAAACTGCCAAACTGTTTTCTAAGGCAGATGCCTCATTTTACATTCCCACCAGCAGTGTATGAAGGTTCCAATCTTTCCACATCTTTGCAGACATTTGTTAATTATTTGTCTTTTTTATTATAGCCAATCTAGTGTGTATGAAGTGATATCTTGTGGTTTTGATTTGCATTTCCCTGAAGGTTAATGATGTTGAGTATCTTTTCATGTGCTTATTGGCAATTTGTATATCTTCTTCAGAGAACTATCTATTAAGGTCATTTTCCCATTTCTAAATTGAGTTATTTGTCTTTTATTATTGAGTTGCCATAGGTTTTTAAAAATATATTCTAAGTACAAGTTCCTTATCTGATATATGATTGGAAAAATATTTCTCCTATTCTGTGGGTTGTCTTTTCACTTTCTTGATGATGCTCTTTAAAGCAAAAAGGGTTTAATTTTGATAGCCTTCAGTTTATATATTTTTTCTTTTGCTGCTTGTGATTTTGATGTCATATCCAAGAAAACATGCCTAATCCAAGGTCACAAAAATTCTACTTTTACATGTAGGTCTATGATCCACTTTGAGTTGATTTTTGTATATGGTTGAGAGGTAGGGGTCTAAATTCATTCTCTTGCATGTAGATATTAAGTATTTATACAATATATTGTATACTCCTGTGTTGGTGTATTAAATGAAGAATAAGCAGATTATGACCTGCTGAATAAAGAGGCACAAGCTACCCATGCAGAGTCAGCAGGTAGCTTCCACAGCATCTGAGCTCCCACTTTGGGGAAATAAAAAAAACTACAGGGTCTTTCTGACTAAGGTACAGTTTCAGTACACTCACACAAAGGAAATAAACTCAAAATAGCTGTTTTCTCAACACACACTTCTGGCCTGCCAACAGCAGGCACAGCCAACTCTGGAGTCCAGAGAGCCTTCAGTCAAAGAAAACAGATGCTGGCAGCTGGAAATCAGGAAGTACGCACAGAAATCGGTAATGGTAAGGGATTTGGGGCAGGGGACCAAAAGCCTCAGCTACCCACTTAGCCTGATTATGCTGTTTCCCACTTTTAGGCCTTTCTGAAGTTGCCATCTAGGGCACCTTCCCCTTCTCAGTTCACCAAGTTCTCCTGACAAGTAAACAGATAGCTCCCAGAATTTATTTCTTTAAAGAGTTTTTCTTGAATCTATCCAAGAATACTTTCACTCAGAGGACAGCAGTTTTGTTGGCATTAAAGTTAACTCTAACACTTGTGCCTTCCACACAATGATGAGGCAGCTTTGGGACCTTGGGTTGATACTAACTTTCATAGAGGGGCATGCACAGTGCAACAGAGGTGCCAAGGATTCAGGATGGGCATTGGTTGAAACATTCCTGTCTCCATGCCCACCCCCTACTCCAAGATCTACACATATCCTCCCAGTTCCCCACATCCCTCCAGGCCTGCTGGTCTCCATATTCTCAAGGAGGAGGTAACGTAGCCAATATCTCTCTGTTGGCATTATTATCTGATGACAGCAACTTTCTTAGAAATGTGAACCTTCTGAGAGGAGCAAATAGCTGATAACAGAGTAATTAATTTATTTACTAATTAATTATTAATTAATTATTAATTAATTTACTAGGTAAATTTCCAAGGGGATTTGCATTCTGAAAAAGTTAATTAGAGTCTGACCTCTCCAAGGAGGGGCCTAATTCTTAAGCATCCCCATGACTCGGTGCAACAGAGAGGCAGTAAGTAGATAGTTATGAATAGGAGGACTATGGAATAGTAGACCCATCAAGTTCAGTCCTTCCCTGGCCCTCAACTAAATGTCCATTAGTGGGTCATCAACCCAAGAGGACCAGGCAAGGACTAGGCAGATTATAATGATCAGAAGAAGGCGCTGATAGTAGTTTAATGAGTTGCACCAAGACCTCAGATGTTAGATCTAGATGATGCGGCTGTTCCTATAATTGTAAAAAAGTAGTTGGGCTAAAATTTCAGGATCATGTGGTTAGGGGATAAGAGGTTTAACAATTGGCCTCTTCCTCACTTCAAGGGTTCCTGAAAACTGGCAGGACTTCACTCTCACATCTCTGGTAAGAACGGTAAAGTCTCACTACTCAGATTTCATTTTCGCCAAGCTTCTGACCTCAGGGCCATCATAATTCTGCCACTTACTGGGTGACCAAGGGTCTACTATAGCACTCAATCATTATATTTTGCAAATATTTATTAACTACCATGTGCCAGGCACTGTTCTGCTTTTCTATCTTTGCCAGTATTTAAAAAATGTCTTATATATAGGAAAGTACATAAAACCTATGTGTGCATTTTAAAGAATAATTAAAAGGCAAAATTCTTATAACCACTACCCAGAGCAAGAAATATACCCCAGAGTGTACTTCACACTCGCCTCTTCCTTTCTAGGGCTATGAACAGTATCCGGGCATTAGTGATGATAATTTCTTGCTTGTCTTTATAGTTTCTTATCTACATATAGATGTCTAAACTATATACACATATAGTGGTTTTGCCTGATTTTGGACCTTATAGAAATGGAATTTAACTGTACGTATTCTGTCTTGCTTCTTTTTGTGCTACTATGTTTGCAAGATTTACCCCTATAGTTGCACATGGTTGTAATCATTCGTTTTTGTTGTTGTATAGTATTCCATTGTTTGAAATATCATTAATTTACATATCCATTTAACCATTGATGAACACTGTTTTCGATTCTTGGTTACCAGGACCAATGCTAGGATCATTTTGTACTCACATACAGGTGAGTTTCTAGTGAAATTTGAGTCTTCATCTTTTGTTCCACTGTTCCGAAGCAGAATCACTGCTTTTGAGAACTAACAGGATTCTCCTCAACCACGTAGTTGGACTATCCCTAATTTTACGAAGATCAACTGAGGCCAAGAGGAAGCAAAGCTGGTCCAAGGTCACTCAGGCGGCTGGTGGCAGAACTCAGACCATAGTCAGGGTCTTTTCTAAATGTACTTCACTTCTGGGTGCCTGCGCAGATATGCAGTTCACAAAGCTGAAGGGACTTGGTAGAGGTGGCATTGAAGAGGAAATTTGGGGAATTTCATTAAAAATTAATCAGCTTTCTGTTTCTGTAAATATGCTTGCTTTCTGCAAATATGCTTACTGCATACTAGGGCTCCTGCAAAAGCTCCTTTGCACTTGGCTTGACTTGCAAATGTAACTGTTTGTGCCTTTGCTCTATGAATGTAACTATTTGTACCCTAGCAGCTCCCCGCTTTCTGTAACGATTTGCATCTGTGGGCAACCCGTGATAACTCCTGGCCTTACCAATGTTACTACTTGTAGTCTCCATAGCAACGCCTATCATTTGTAAAGATTCGAGTTCAAACTGACCAATTAGCTTGTGTAAAAATTCTGGTATATAAGCAATATTTCAACTGAGACCACTGCCCAAATCTTCGGAACACTAGCTCGTCTGGCACCATGTGTAATAAATTTGAATTCTCCTTCTTTCTGAGTTACTGCTTGTTTTTTCGTTGGACTGGGTTTTGGAGCTTTGGGGATATTTTTCCACAACAGCACTAGGGTAAGATAAGTGAAGCACTAGCCTCTACGGAAAAGTTTAAGGGGACACGAAATACTCAGCAACCAAGATAATAACACTTGAATGCAATTTATTTTTAACCAGCGAACTACGGCCTGTGCCGGCCACCTGTTTTTCTAAAAAAAAAAATTATTGGAACTAGGGGCATGATTGGGTGAGGTGTGTGAAGGAGGGTCATGAAATTATGGGTTAAATGATATTTTTATTTAAAATTTTGATTTTGTTCACCATATATTTTTCACATTAATTTCTTTTGAAATATTGCATTAAAATGCCATTTATCTTGATTACTAAGTTTTGAGGCACCCCTTTAAATTCTGTGCCAGAGGCCAGTGCCTCACTCGCCTCACTAATCACAGCCCTGCCACCTACCATCCCTCTTGAATCTCACCACCTTAAACCTCCAGAGTTTTCAAGCTCGGGCTTCTCACCACGGCCTCCTGCCGCTAGGGGGCATGGTCATCCTGCCCGAGGCACTTCGCGCCCTTCATCTCAACTCCCTAGGATGTGTGCTTCAGAAAGCAGAGGGGAAGGAGTGCAGGGCGCGGCTCCAAGCCACTGGGCGGGGATGTGGGGGTGGGGAGGAACCCTCACCGAGGCAACGTGGCATAGAGCTCTGCACCGGGCCCTGAAATAGCAATCTCTCGGTGTTATGGCGCGAACAATTCTAAGACCCGCGGTGCCAATTGAGATTAATTATGAGCCTTTATTAGCCGGCCGGCGACTGACTCTCTACCACGCAGGGTTAGAGGAGATCAGTCCCAAGCTTCCAGAGGAGGCAGCTTATAAAGCCTCCTATTACATCCTTGAATAAACAGATTACAAGAAGCAGAAGTTAGCTGTTAATGTTTTGTACAAAGATAAATGTTGCGCTTCCAGGGAACTCTCAGATCAAACAGGGCCTAGTAGACAGTTTTATCATCTGCACCTTGGAATGGTGTGCTTCTCCTGGGGCTGGCGCCTGGAGATATCACCTCCCTGAAACTGGAGAATTTCCACTTTTACATCAGGTCTTTCCCTCCTCCCTCTCCCCCGCCTCATGGTCCCTGGCCATCTCCTCAAACATTTTGTTAGGATGTGGAATGGTGATTCCCACGTGGCTTTTTGTGGTGTGCTCACTGTTCTGACTTTTTCACCACCTTCTTGGGAAGCCCAGCACACAGGTGGTGGGAGGCTTTGGGGACATGCAAAGCAAGCAGGGCGGTAGGAAATGGAGCATCCTCTGGCGGAGGCTGAGAATACCAGGAACCCTCAGCATGAGGGGGTGGGGGGAGCTGAGGGTTACTCCCATGTACGTGACTTGGGGGTTAGAGGTCAATACACCGCCTACACCTAGGACCCCTTGCAGAGGACTATAATTCCCAGCAAGCTCTGCAGTGGCAGCTGAAGAACTTCAAGAGCATCCATTCCCGAGAGCAGAGTGCCTAGCTGCGAGGCTGTGGACTCTTGCCCGCTGGGTTCTGTGGATGGGGCCTCAGGGTTGGGACCTCTGCAATGCCCAGATGGCTTTCCAGGAGCTGGGGTCTGGCTCTATTCAGAGAGAGGGGGATGACCTGCCCCCACTTGGCTGCACTCCCAGGTGTCATGGGTCAGAGCTATTAAAGGGCAACAGCTGGGACCTGCTGCCTCTTACCTGGAGCCGGGGCATTTCTGAACACACGCCTCCACCAAGCCACTTTGATGAGGCGCTCCACGAACTCACAGAAGAACACCTGTTACTGATGCAGGACAGGGCAAATTTCCCCAAGTGGAAAGGAGACCAAGCCCTCTACTGAGAAAAAAAGAGAATCCTTAGGTGGAGAGTGAAGAAAGAATTTAACACACATACCAAAGTTAGAGTCAAAAGGAAAGTTTATTTGAAAAGGGGCAACGCTCCACAGACAGTGTGGTCTCATACGCACACAGAGAGGGACCAGGAGAGACCTAGAAAGGCAGTGGGTAGGGGCTCGAGTATTCAGGGATTCAGTTGATATATCATTCTTTCGTTCCTATTTCCTTTGATAAGGACATGCAGTGAGGAAAGGAAAGAGTATGTAGCCTGAAAGGCCTACTGGCAGTTCCCAGTCTTTAATCCATAGGTTCCCTAAGTTGTTAGCCATAGGGAATGACTCCATTGGTTCCTGTGTCTTCTTCCAAAAAAAAATGGATTGTTAACAATCTCCGTAGAAATCTTCGTTTGTTCTGCAGGTGTCCTCGTGGCCTGGTAATGTAGGGAGGAGGCAAGAGAATTAAAAATGTTAATCAAGCCACATTCAGAGACTGCAGTGTGCTGATTAGCCCTGCAGCCAGGAAATGGTAACTAAAGAATGACACATAAACTGAATTCCCTGAACACTCGAGGTCCCTCTCAGTGCTTTTGCTGTCTCTCTCTCACTGTCCCTCTCACTCTCTGCCTCGGAGACCACATTCTGTGGAGTGTTATCCCTTTTCTGTATAAACTTTTCTTTTGACTCCAGCTTTGGCATGTGTGTTGAACTCTTTCTACACCCTCTTCTTCTCTCAGTGTAGGGCTTGGCTTCCCTTCCCCCACTCGGGGAAATTTGCCTTGTCCGGCATCACTGTCTGCAGGGCTGGTCAGCATATTGCAGTCTGCGAATGTAGCTTGATTTAACATTTTAGTTCTCTTGTCTCCTCTGGAGCTACATTGCTTTTAGCTTTCCATTAAGAAACGACTCTATGCTTCAGCTTCTCTGAATCTGTGTCCACCAGTGGTTGTAGGTGCCAATTCAATGCCAACAGGAATCCCCAATTAGGTGAGCAACAAAAGAAACTTTATTCAGAGCAAACAGCTCAATTGTGATACAGCAGAGCTGTGAGAACAGCACAGCTAGCAGTGAGACAGCTCAATAGTATCACGACTCAAATTACAAAACAGCTGTGAGACAGTTCTGGCTTAAGCTCAGCTCTCCCCTGCTCTTTGCCACTCTGGTCCAGTGAGACACCTTCAGTGGAAGGGGAACATGTGCTCTCTGGGGTACATGGAAGCTGACATATAGAGAAGTCCCCGCCCTTGGTCCCTGACTGGTCTGTCCTCATACAAATTAGGACTCCAAATTCTTGCAGTTTGATTGGTCCAAAAGGTACTTTCTTGATTGATCGCAGTGAAACTTCTCTGATTGGTCAGTGGAGATGCTATCAGGGGATGTAGCTGCACAGCTCTAATTGGATGGGGAAAGCCTCAGTCTTATTTTTGAAATGTAATTCCAGGAACTGCTTTATATGGAGTCAGGAACACAGTGCAGGCAGGAAGTTCGGTGCAGGCTTTTAGAGTGTGGTTTGTGTGAGAGGTCCCTGTTTAGAAAGAGGCTGCTAGGCTCTACTTTTAAATTTGAGCCCAGTTAGCCACCAGGAACCCTTCTCGGTAGGTGTCTTCTTTCTCAGGGCCCATATGAGTAACCAAGAGAGAACGATGAGCTTTCCTAAAATTTCTTCCTAAGGCACAAATCATGGAGGATAATCACATACAATACACAGTTTCAACACCAAAAATCAATAACAGTGCCTGTTCTTTCTCCATCCTGATAAAAATCACTTCGAAGAGTTTCAAAGTAATTTAATTGTTTCCAGACCCTAACTAAAATTTCCTGACACTGGAGCGATGGCAACTCAACCTTATCTTTTCTATGCATTCCTTCCATTTTGTGGAAAACTGTTAATCATTGAACTGTATGTACTCTAATTGAAACTTGTAATGCACCAGATGCATTTTTCACCTCCTTTGCCCTATATAAGCATCCCCACCCTTTTCTGAAGTTACAGCACTGTTTCAAGTCTTCTTGAGGCTATAGTCTTCAGCAAGGCCTAAATAACAATCTTCTTAACATTTTCAAAGATTCAGGTTCTTTTCATTGACATTTACTTGGGATAGTGAGGCAGGATCCAGAGTGAGCCCATCTGGACCACTTGAAGTTAGACTGGCCCCGGCGCTTGGTACGAGCATGGACCCATTTCACCCCTCCGGCTCCATGTCTTCCTTTGGATATGCTGGGTGAGTCCTTCTGAATCCAGACCCCTCGATTTGGTTGTAAGTCCTCATTTTTATTTGGGCTGTTAAACATCCCTACAGTGAGGGATAAAAGCAGCTCCTAGGGAAGGAAGCCAGGGAGGAATAGGGAGCGAAGGGAATGGCTGCCTGTTTATTTGATCTGAAAAGTAAAATTGTACATCTAATCAATGTCTATAACAATGAGAGACCGAACTTACACATTCATCTCCAAAGGAAAAGGACACTTGCTCCTTCCAGCCTCTAGGCATTCCCAGGTGACTAGAGACCTAGTAGAAGTTTCAAAGAGTCTCTCCCTTGATATGAAGTGGTCCCTAGAGAACCTCCAAAGACTGTTTTAATTAAATAAAGGCTCATCTTGGGAACACACTTAAGGCATGGTCATCCAAGTGTTCTGAGCACCCATGGTAGTTTTAGTTACTGAAGGGAGAAACCAAGACTCGCAAAAAAGCTGAAACGACTCAAGGGTGACACCTTGCTCACAAGCAGTGCACTCTGACCCACTACATAAAGATCCTTAGAAATTGTTCCAACTGCACAGACCTTAACAAAGAGACTAAAAAGCAATATGGGAAATCAAACTTCAAAAGCCAACAAACCCAAGAAGGGCAGCCTTTCACTGAAACTCTGGCAGGGCTCATGTACAAAATGTAGGGAGCTTCTACTTGCAAGTATTTATTTAAATGGAGCAAATTAACCAAAACTTATCTAAGTTTACCCTGGCCAAAATGGGAACATATGAGGTACCTAAGTTAGTATATCTGTGTGATCAACAAGAAAAAGCCAGCTATAAAATTAGGCAGAATGAATGAGAAGCATATTTTAATTGGTCTCTTGAACTTCAAAAGAAAAAATTAGCCTCAATACAGGAAGTAAATAAAAAAGTATTAGAGACTGTCTTCCAAAGCCAACAACCATCAAACCCTTTCTCCTTCTTCTCCCTGCTCCCCATTATCCTTTTCTTTTGGAACTCCCTTTTCTGTTCTTCCCTCTTTACCTCGTCTTCCTCTTCACCTTCAAACTGTACCCAAATTAGAAGAGTCATCTAAAAAAATTGTAGAACGTAAGAGACCTATTGAGGAGGAAATTATAATAGCACCTTTCGAAGAAAAGCCAGCCACAGGAAAAGGAGAACCTGTACTTCCGTCCCTTGAACAAGAACAAAACTAAAAAATTTAACTAGCGATCTCCCAGATCCCCTTCAAGATCCTATTGGATTTGCAAAAGAATTAGATTTAACAATTAAGCCTAATGAACCAGGATATTCTGATTTATACCGATTAATTTATATGCTGGTCTCTGACAGCAAAGCAACAGAATGGTTAGCTCAGGTACATTGGAAAAACCCTTTCAAGGATTTTGCAAAGCATACCAAAGCTTACTGAGACAAAAGCCTTGAAATTGCTAACCACTTACATAATGTCATCTATGAACTATATCCTAAAACTGTTGATTGGGCTAAGATTCAACAGTGCAAAAAGTGGCCAGGTGAAACTGATGCAGGACAGGGCAAAGTTCCCCAAGTGACGGGGGCACCAAGCCCTGTACCTAGAGAAGAGGGTCCTTTGGTGAAGAGTGAAGAAAGAATTCAACACACACGCCAAAGTTAGAGTCAAAAGGAAAGTTTATTAGGAAGTGGGTAACATTCCATAGACAGAGCGTGGTCTCCTCTCAGAGGCAGAATGTGAGACAGACAGTGAGAGAGACAGTGAGAAACAGAGTAAAGAAACTGAGAGAGACCAAAAGAGGATTGGAAAGATAATGAGTAGAGAGGGGGCTGAATGTTCAGAGAATTCAGTTTTTATATGATATTTTAGTTCCTGTGAGTTATTGTTTAAAAGACTTTGTTAACCCATTTCCTTTAATATGGACATACAGTGAGGAAGGGGAAGGGTATGTAGAGTGAAAAGGTAAGAAGATGTAGAGTGAAAGGCCTGATGGCAGTTCCCAGCCTTTAATACTTAGGTTCCCTCATGGTTTTAGCCATAGGGAATGACTCTTGGTTTCTGTTTCCCCTTTACAGGTGTGGAGAATGGGCTGTTAGCAATCTCTGTAGAAATTTTCCTTTGTTCTGAAGGTGTCTTCCTAGAGTGGCTGCAGGGCTGATCAGCACATTGAAGTCTCTGAATGTGGCTTGATTAAGATTTTAATTCTCTTGCCTCCTCCCTACATTAAAACTGTATTTGATTTCTTTGAGATGTTCAAAAAAACCTATAAACAATATTTGGGAATGGTACCCACTAGCTTCCAGAGTCACCAAAATCACTCTTTAATCAATTCAACATTTTTAAATGGATAAAGAACTTGTCACTTGAGTAAAATGATACAACTTAGACTGGGCCACAATACATACTAATGGATTAGTAGATTTAGCCTATCAGTTATCTAAAACCATTCAGAAGAAGGAAAAAGATAAAGCTGCAACAAAATTACAAAACTATAACAAGTAATCAAATGAGACCAATAAGAAAGCCTATTCCCACAGAAAACAAGACTCTGTTTTTATTGTAAGAAACCTGACCACCTCAAGAACTGTCAAAAGCTAAAATGGGATCTTGAGAGAGGAAAGAAAACAAGCTTGGTTCTGCTCTGAGGAATGAAGAGGGCATTTCTCCTTACTAATACCTTGCGAGAGATAGAAATAATGATAAAAAGGGAAATTATTATGGCTCTCATTGACACCAGAGCCACACTATCTGTCCTTGATTCTACACTCCTTCATTGCCCTTCCCCTTGGGGTAAAAATATAGTACAAATGGTAAGGATATCGAATTTGCCAATGTCTTTAAATTAGAGCTGATTACTTTCCAATTAGGAAATCTTAGAGGAAAATATGTGTTTCTCATAATTAAAAGTACTCCGGTACACTTACTAGGCCAAGACTTCATAGAAACGCATGATGCCACATCTCTATCAAGGTAACTATTAATGTGACCAAACCTTTGCCCAACATACAGCAATACTCAATAAGACCAGAAGCATTAGCTGGTATTAGACCCACTATCCAGGACTACTTTAAGAAAGGATTAACAATTCCTTGCACTAGTCCTTGCAATATGTCTATCCTTCCTGTAAAAATAGCTAAAGGGGAAAGGCTGGAGATTTGTACTAGATTTAAAAGTCGTAAGTAATATTGTAGTTCCTCAACATCCTCTGGTCCCTAATCTACATACATTACTTTCTACCATCCCGATAAATAGGAATTATTTCTCATTGGTAGACCTATGTAGTGCATCT